>NC_134353.1:895244067-895615734 GCF_048569485.1 Anomaloglossus baeobatrachus | reverse complement strand
GGTGACCTACGCCCCTGCATCGACTACCGGGGTCTGAATCAGATCACCGTAAAGAACAAGTACCCTCTGCCGCTCATCCCCGAATTGTTCGACCGGCTCAGAGGAGCCCGTGTGTTCACCAAACTGGATCTTCGGGGTGCTTACAACCTAGTTCGTATCCGCTCTGGGGACGAATGGAAGACCGCGTTTAATACTCGCGATGGGCACTATGAATACTGCGTGATGCCCTTCGGCCTATGTAATGCACCAGCAGTCTTCCAAGAATTGGTGAACGACATCTTCCGGGACCTCCTCTACGTCTGTGTAGTAGTGTATCTGGATGACATCCTTATCTACTCTCCGGACCTCCAGACCCACAGAGAGAACGTCCAGCTGGTCCTACAACGACTGAGAGAGAATCGTCTATACGCCAAATATGAGAAGTGTGTCTTTGAGCAGTCTTCTCTCCCTTTCCTGGGATACATCATCTCGGGTACTGGACTGCAAATGGATCCTAAGAAGGTGTCCTCCATACTCAACTGGCCTCCCCCTTCTGGACTAAAGGCAATCCAACGGTTCCTGGGATTTGCCAACTACTACCGCCAGTTCATCCCTCACTTCTCTGCCCTGACTGCTCCTCTCTCCGCTTTGACCAAAAAGGAGGCTAATCCAAAGGACTGGTCACCTGCGGCCGACGCCGCGTTTTGCTCACTGAAGCGAGCATTTGCCTCCGCTCCTGTACTCCACCGTCCGGAGTTAAACCGCCAGTTCACCTTGGAGGTGGATGCCTCCTCCTCGGGAGCCGGAGCAGTGCTCATGCAAAAGTCCTCCTCCGGGAAGATGGTTACATGCGGTTTCTTCTCCAAGAGCTTCTCTGCACCTGAACGTAATTACACCATCGGTGACCGAGAACTATTGGCGGTCAAACTGGCTCTGGAGGAATGGCGCTACCTCCTGGAAGGAGCAGTGTACCCCGTGATTATCTACACGGACCACAAGAACCTGGAATACCTACGGTCCGCTCAGCGACTGAACCCACGGCAAGCCAGGTGGTCCTTATTCTTTGCCAGGTTCGACTTCCAGCTCCATTTCCGACCCGCAGACAAGAATGTACGTGCGGATGCCTTGTCTAGGTCTTTCATGCCCATGGAGCAGGAGGAAGAGACTACCCAGCCTATCATCCCTCCTAGCAAGATTATTCCGGTGGCCCCTGTCACCCTGGCCCAGATACCGCCCGGAAAGACCTATGTCTCTGAGACTGACAGGCAAAAGGTGTTACACTGGGGTCATGCCTCGAAAACAGCCGGTCATGCAGGCCAGAAGAGAACATGGGGTGCGATTGTACGCCATTATTGGTGGCCATCCCTTCGCACGGACGTCGCTGCTTTTGTCTCTGCCTGCTCCTCTTGTGCCAGGAACAAGACGCCCAAACACCTGCCCTATGGCCGTCTTCTGCCTCTGCCGATACCCACAATTCCGTGGCAACACATAGCGATGGATTTTATTACGGACTTGCCATTATCCTCTGGACACACAGTCATATGGGTCGTGGTGGACCGGTTCTCCAAAATGGCTCACTTCGTCCCTATGGCTGGACTGCCCTCTGCTCAGGAACTCGCGGAAGCCTATATACATCACATCTTCCGCTTGCATGGTTTCCCATCCCACATCGTGTCCGACCGAGGAACTCAGTTTACCTCCCGCTTCTGGAGGGCGCTCTGCAAACATCTGGGTGTGACTCTGGACTTTTCTTCTGCTTACCATCCTCAGTCTAATGGCCAAGTGGAGAGGGTCAATCAAATCTTGACCTCCTTCTTACGTCACTACGTCAACGCCCATCACGACGACTGGTCCACGCTTCTACCTTGGGCTGAATTCTCACATAACCACCACATCAGTGAGTCGTCCTCCAAATCTCCCTTCCATGTAGTTTACGGACTTCAACCCTCCGTCCCGTTGCCTATATCCCCTTCATCGGATGTTCCGGCTGCTGATACTGCAGTTCGTGACTTTGCTACCATTTGGGACTCTGTCAAAGCGTCCCTTGGGCGCGCTTCCCAGCGGATGAAGAAACACGCTGACAAGAGACGTCTGGATCCTCCGTGTTTCTCTCCTGGTGACCTGGTCTGGCTTGCTTCCCAGTACATCCGATTGAAGATACCTTCCTACAAGCTGGGTCCTCGCTACATCGGGCCGTTTAAGGTCCTCAGCAAGATCAATGAGGTATCCTACAAGCTACAGCTCCCGGCCACGATGAGGATACCCAACTCCTTCCACGTCTCTCTGCTCAAGCCGGTTGTCCTTGGTCCCTTCTCCGCTGCTGCCAGTCCGGCCCCTCCTCCTATTGCCGATGATGACATCTATGCGGTAAGGGATATCGTGGCCATGAAGACCGTACGAGGTCGACAGTTCTTCCTGGTGGACTGGGAAGGGTATGGTCCTGAGGATAGGTCTTGGGAGCCCAGGGAGAACGTGGGCACTCCTCTTATCCGTGCCTTCATGTCCCGGTTGCGGGGAGGGGGGCGTGGGGGGGGGGGTACTGTCACGCTCCCCGGGTCCTCACCCCCGTTCCCCGGCTCACCTGCCACGCTCTCCGCTCCCCAGTCACCGGATTCCGTCCGTCCCAGGGCTCCGGGCCCCCGATCCCGGCGCCCGACAGCTTCCCTGGACCTGGCCGGCTCCCCTGCGTCCTCCTCGCAGCCTCCTTCCCTGGCTTCTGGCACCCGGGCGGCGCGCATGCGCATTAGGGCGCGCGCGCGGTCACTGACCCTTTCTTAAAGGGCCAGCGTCCATTAACAGGAAATGAGGTTGCACAGGTACAGGGTATATAAGGGGTCATTGTCCAAGGGGGCGGGGCCTGATCTTCGTGTTCCCTGAGCTAGGAGTCAGGTCTCCTGGTGTTACTGTGCTCGTACTCACCTATCTCTCTTTGTAGAGCCGTGCCTGCTTCGCCATCCAGTCTGCCGTGTCCTGCTCCCCGCACGCTGTCCGTCTGCCATCTGACAGTCCGTACCATCCCGGATCCCTGCGGTGACCCGTCATCTTGCTCCAGAGGTTCCGGACCCCGCCTGATATCACCTCGGCCTCCGAACCTGAGCTACGTCACCAAGACCACCTTCTGTGACTCCGTGGTCCCTGGGACTCCTCCGCTGCCTTCACTTGCACGGACTGTTCTACTGCCCATCAGTGCTTCAGCTGCCGGACTCCCTACCACCATCTCAGAGAGTTCGGTCCAGTGGATCCACCTCCTGGGTCTGCCCGACCGCCCGGCCGTGACAGCACATAGCCTTAAGGAAACTGAAACAATGCTACTTAATACCCAAACACCTGATCTTTGACAGAACTGGCCTGGAGAAGCCTGGCTTAGACTATTGGAAAGGAAAACAGCCATAAGTGAAGGGAGCCAGGTCTGGTTCTTCTTAGAGGACAGGTAAGCAACAAGTGCAATAATATGGCTGAGTTAACTCGGCAATGTAGTAGGGGGGAGTTTGTCATAGAGCCCAAGGCAAAGTTGGCCAATGGAATAGTAGGGTTACCCAGTGACGCAGAAGAGCACTTTGGTACAAGGTCCAGGGTAGGTGTAACAGAGATTCAGTCAACAGTAGTGGTGTGGACACATCTACCATGATTTCCCCCAACCTAAACTTGCCTAGAAAGGCCAGAGAAAGGAATCACAGTAATATGTCGGATAACTGTGATAACCTGATGGAGAAAAAAAAGCAAAGCCACGCAGCGCAGATGGTACAGCCAAGATAGATGAGAAACATTAATAGGATAGGACCTCTAGGCTAAAGGGGTCCAGTTAACTGCAGAAATGATGTTCCCTTCCATGGGTAACACTTGATATTTACTATTACTGCCTTGTTCTATGTGTGTTCACAGGGTTTGCTATTAGGACACCAGTGAAGTCCATCATTTAGAAAAAACATCATTTCCAGTTGTATAACATGTGAGGCTATCTGCTGATTATAGTAAAAAAATGCCTACAGCAATAGGTCACGGATCATCTTACATGTGAGCACTTATCAGATATGTTGTCACTGATCATGACAGATGTAGCATTCTAGCCCCAGGGAAATAAGTAGGTACAGCCAAATAATTCCTGAAACAAAATAGAGAATAGCCACAAAGTATTACAATGTATAAACAAAACTGTAACAGAGACTCCAAGAAGCACAGTATCGGAGATGGAAAACAGCACATATTCAATATCAAATCAATTATCTAGACCAGAGGTTCATAACATCTTTTGGTTCAAGGTCCACATTGCTATACTGAACTATTTCTAAAAGCTGCAAAACATTTAAAGGGATACCTATATGAATACATCACCAGAACCATCATCAGTACCAAGTTTTGAGGATGTGAGAAGGATTTGGAGAGGTTATGCTCACGTTCTGCTGCAAAAGAATAAGTGTAAACATATGCTAATATTGCGTTTTTGGTGTAGAAAATGAGCAGAATCTCACCAAATCCTCCTCATAATCTTAAAGCTCTAAGTTTTGAGGCATTTTTTTTACGTTTTAATATAGCCATGAAGCATGTTTTGGATTGCTACAAGAAACCTACGAAAGCATGTAGTAAACGCCACAATACACTATTATTTCAATATTAAAAAAATGAGTCTTTATTGATAAACAAAACACAACCAATTTAAAAAGAAAACCACACAGATAGCGGACAGTGGTAACACTATAATGGATGACAAATTGGCCCCCTGTAGGAAAAGAACCACTATTACCTATGGACAAAAATTCATGAACAATACAATCACGTTTGACAACTACACAATGAGGCTATGCAGAAGGTCCAAAACCCCTTAGTGACAAATCTATAATGTCATTGCAAAAGTAAATATAAATGCAATCAGTAGAAAGAATATATACTGTAAGCAAGTGAACAAAGGTCTGTATAGCCAGACCATTGCTAGTAACCAAAAGAGAATATTAATTGATACGGTAAATAAATAGAATTCACAATGACAGAAAAATTCTGTAAATGATGTGTACAAGATCAGAACCACATCAGCACATGAATCCAGCACCAGAACCATCATCAGTACATGAATATTGCGCCAGAACCACCATCATTACATGAATGCAGTGCTAGAACCACCGTCAATACATGAATGCAGCATCAGAATCACTGTCAGTTCATGAATGCAGCATCAGAACCATCGTTAGTACAGACTGCAGTGTCAGAACCACCGTCAGTATATGAATGTAGTGTCAGAACCACTGTCAGCACATAAATGCAGTGTCAGAACCACTGTCAGTACATGATTGAGGGAGCGTTTATCGTGTCTGGTGAAGCAATGACACTGGTAGAAAGCTCTGGGACAATTGGTATCTGCAATGCCGAACCCTGGTCGTACGGTGCCACATCGCCGAAATCATCACAGCAGTCAACCCAAGGTTACTCGGCTAACCCGTGGCTAGTGGGTCAGGCAAGATGGGTGGGCATGCAGGTGTGTCGTAGGCACCTCTCCAGCCAATTCCGGTGCATCATACAACGGGGCCTGACACACCCCTCAGGAACCACGATATATACACTTCCCTCTGCAAATGGTCTTTCCACCACCGTGTAAGATATAGCCTCCCACCGGTCGTTCAACTTCCCACCTGGGCGAGTGACCCATATAAGCACCCGGTCGCCCACTTGGAACTCACCTCCGTGTACCAGGCCCCAATCTCGATGGGGATGGTTCTGCACCCACTCCCCCACTATCCTGTGAATTTCCCGCAGCTTCCATCGGTGGCCCTGAACCCACTCACTAGCTGTGCGATACTCTGGTTCCTCAGGCATGGACAGATTCAGTTCCTTGACTTCTCTCCCTGGCCACCCGAACATCATCATGTAGGGAGTAAACTCGGTGGTGCTATGGACCCAATTGTTTTAGGCCCACACGAGTTCGGGGATAAACTCAGTCCACCTCGATTTTTGTTTCTGTTCTAGCGTTCTCAACATCTGCAGCAACGTACGGTTGAACCACTCACAGGCCCCATTCCCTTGCGGATGATAGGGTGTCGTCCACGATTGTTGAATCCCATAAGCCTGCAACAACTCAGTCATAAGTTTACCTTGAAAGCAGGCCCCGTGATCTGAATGTATTCATTGGGGACACCCGTACGTTTGGATAAAATGCTTACAGATTGCTTCTGCTGTGGATTCAGCAGTCTGGTCCTTAGTAGGAATGACCACAGCTAATTTCGTGAAGTGGTCGATCATTACTAGGCACGCATGATGCCCACTCCTGGAATATCCGATCATCAGTAGTGTTGAGCGGACCCGGATCTGAAAAATGTCTCTCTCTCTCTCTCGTCCCGGATCAGACTCCCCATTCATTTACATAGCCGCAGATTCCGGATCGGATCCGGACTTCGGCGGCAACCTGATCCGGATCCGTCGGACCCGGATTATAGCCGATCCGCTCAACTCTAATCATCAGGTAATCTACCATTAACACTTCCAGTGGAGCGGATGTCACAATGGTTTGAACAGGAGCCCTTTGCTCGGGGGACTTATTCAATTCGCATGGCCGGTATCTCGCACACACCTCCCTTACAACTTCTTCTAAGCCGGGAGTATATACGAATCAGTGCAACCACCAATAAGTCTTTTCAGGTCCAAAGTGCGCACCCTGGGTATGGGCCTGTCTGGGGCCACCGAGGAGGGGATTACTACCTGGCATCGTTACCCCAACTCGGCCGGCAAGTAGATCCAGTGATACAGCACTCCTTCCGTTATAGCCAGTCAGTCCCACTGCCGTGACAACTTCTGCCCCTCTGAGCTCAGCTGAGCTCTCGCCTTCCTACCAGGCCAAGTTTTCTGATTCCACCACCTCTTTAATCGTGACAACTCGGGGTCCGCATTCTGCAGATCAGCCCACTCTTGGAGAGTCTTCCCCAGCAGTCTGGCTACACGTGTCCCCATCCTACTTGAATGTGTCAGATCTACAAACAGAGGTAGCCATCTCAGGTTAGGAATCTCTGTATTCTCAAAGTCTTCGTCTACCTCATGCTCTGGTGCACCTCGCATTACTTGTGATAGGGCACCCGTGTTAGAGTTCTCTTTACTGGACCGGAACCGAATCTAGTAGTTGAATTTGGACATCCACGCCATCCATCGCTGTTCTAGCGCTCCCAGTTTAGCATTCTCCAGATGTGCTAGTGGGTTGTCTGTAATTACGAGAACCTCTCACCCTGCCAGACAATCTGCAAATTTTTCAGTCATGGCCCACACCAGAGCCAACATTTCAAGTTTGAACGAGCTATAGTTTTCAGGGTTGCGCTCAGTGTCCCGTAGAGACCGACTGGCATGTGCGACAACCCTCTCACGTCTCTCTTGTTCTTGGGCTAACACTGCTCCCAGCACATGCAAACTCCCATCAGTATACAGAGTGAAGGGTCGGTCGAAGCAAGCATATGCCAACAGAGGTGCCTGTATGAGGGCAGCCCGAATTTGGTCGAATGCCTGTTGTATATCTATCCATCGGATAGGCTGATTCCTGGGCCCTTGAGACGTCCCCCTCAATAGCTCATTCAACGGCTTGGACAATTTAGTGAAATCCTTCATGAACTGATGATAGTATCCGGCCAGACCAAGGAATGCCCGCACTTCTTTCACAGTTTGGGGGGTGGGCCACCCCTGGATAGACTCTAAATTGTTCTCTGCTGGCTGCACACCTTCAGTCGACACTACATGTCCCAGATATACGTCGGGAAGTGCAAACCCTGTAGGGTCAGTGTTCTCTTCCGGTCCCTGGCTCTATCTTTACTGCTGGTGCCCCCGGATTCTTGGGTCAGTGAGGTCCGTGATGGTCCTCTCACTGTGCAGGTATTTGTCAGGTAGCCTGAAGCGTTCGACTGACCTTGGGCCCTGTGCCCCATCGGTGATACGGTTCCAGGGGTACCTGGCTGTACCCTCTCTGGCAACCACTCTCCTACGCCACCTAGGTCACTGCTGCAAGACTATGTCTGGAGACACGTCTGTCCCCTTCAACTGTCATTACCATGTCTTTCTGTCTTTCCCCTCCCACCTGGTTGTCGTCTCGCGGATTGGACTGGTTCCACCCCTGGGCGGCCATTTATTGGTCCCGGACTAGTCAGTCACCCATGATTGGGAGACGGAAACTGGGGATGTTTATGTGTTTTGATGTTACCGGCACTGGTCTTCCAGGTCCCTGGGGGTAGGCCCTGCATCTTTGGCAGGATGCAGTACCTAGTAGTGCCCTAATGGGTTCAAGGGCGCTACATTTCCCCTTGGTTAAACTCAACATGTCCTCGGGCTGCAAAAAGGGTAACACAGGTTACCATTTTTTTTTCTTTGTTAAAACATTAAAACATTCTTCCCGTGCAGGGGAGGCATTGCTTAAACGTTGCTAACTGAAGTACCTTCCCCATCAACCACCACCCAAAAGTCCTGGTCCCCAAAAGCCATAGGAAGAATGTCACCGGTTTCCATGGTGACCAGGTCTCGGCCACCTCTGCTGCAGACCCTTCCTGCGACCTTTTCTTCTCCACGCTGGTGGTGTCAATGAGGGTCCTTTTTGGCATGGGTGTACTCTGGTATTGGCACAACTGGTGCAACTATTTACACTGAGAGTTCTGGTCAATTACAGTCCAATGATCAGTGGTTCATATTTATCAGGCTATCGTTTTTTTAAAAACTGGGTAATCAACATTTCACACACAAGTTTTCAACTGGTTAATGCAACATTTTTACTAAAACAAGAAAACAACAAACATCTAGTAGCTTAACAGGTGACAGCTACCAGGGAACTGGAAAGGGGCCTTTTGGATCAACTGGCCTTTTGGGATCAGCACTCACGGTCTGGGTGCACTGGTCTGCCCCACGAGTGTCCTCCTCAACACGGGCCCATTCCCAGATGGCGATTGCTGCTCCCTCATTGCTCCCTCTCTCTGTTCAGAGGTTTCCATATCTGCAACCGAACAGTTCGCTGCCGGGTCCCCGACAGCAGCTTGGAACAGTACCTGGTGATCGTCGGCAGAGGCGGTGTTCCCCTCCACGGCTCCCGGTGAAAGTGCGCCCTGATCGGTCTCAGTCGGAAAAGGCGATGCATCCTGGTCCTTCTCAGCTGGAGAAGGTGATCTGACCTAGTCGGGTCGGGCAGGGGAAGGCGGTGCAGTGTTAAAAAGCATTAAAATTAATACATCTAGTTATCAAATATGTTATAGTAAGACATATAAATTCACAGTTCTGTTTATGTTGGAGGGCATAGTTTATTAATTAAGTTTTATAAGGGATAAGCATTAAAATATCTATAATGAGTATACTTGTGTACTGACATGGAAGGATATTTATATATTCTTCCCAAAGCTTCCCGAAGCTTCCAGAAGGTTACGTAATGTGGAACTATATTCAACTATGTTCCACTAGAACACCCTATATGGACTGAGCAGCTGGTATATAATACACGATGGAGGGGGCTATTGGGGGGGCTGCTCCACATTGCCTGCTGTGTGAAGACTCGAGGCTGAAAAGATGAAGACACGCTAAGAAGATGACATCCCCTGCCTTGCCATTCAGGAGCCAAAGAGAGATGGGTAAAGTTTTCCCATTGTTCAGTATGGACTAAATGAACTCTTTTTACATAAGCTATCAAAGTATATTATTTTTCCTTTCTGTAACTGAACCCTGGCAACCATTTTTAAATAGATAAAATATATTTATTTTTTACATTTTTGAAGTTTCTTTCTTTCATGCGCTTTTACGTATTTGACGAAAAATATATTTAAGAGTATATTTTTTAACATTTTGGCGAGCCAGGTCATTCGTGTTTTTTCTACATTTTTTGTGCTTCTTCCTTCACTTTGCATACGGGGGGAGAGACAGAGACATATATCTCCTGCAAAAGATCAGGAATCGACAATTTATAAAAATCACGCAGAACCTAGGAAATACGTATAAGTCAAGTTGCATGAATGTTTTTTTTTTTTTTAAATGAACTTTAAAGACTTTATAAAGCCACAGAAGTTAACTTTTGACGTATTTTTGAGCAAGAAAGATAGAGTCAGTCCATAAGAAGTATTGGACGGGTTGAACAAGGTGAATCAAGTCTTACAGGATCGTCCATCAGATCATCTGATCATTTCAGGTAAGAAAATGGATTTTATCTCTTCATATGTTAAGCAAAGTAAACTTCAGTTCACTTATCCAGATATTTCTAATGTGGAAGAGATTTGGTTACGCTTTTATGAGGAGTGTGAACTTGAGAATTCACGTATAGAATGTGCAAGGTCTTTTAATAGAGAGAAACAGAAAATCAGAAATGTCTGTCATTTAGTCTATGATTTTCACAAGTTAATCGTAGAAAAGTGTAAAAATGGTGGAAATAGACAACCTGAATTGTCAGGAGAGTCAGTGACAGAGAAATCCAAAGACTGCTTAGAACTTGGAATGTCAGTCAGTGATATGGTGAATTCTGACTGTAATGTTGGCTGTAATTTTGTAAATCAGAATTTTGATAATGGCGGCAGACATGTGTTACGTAATCAAGGTCATTTTCAGGACACTGGGAAAGAAGCAGGAAATGACGTAGAGAAGCCAGAAGGGGGAGGAGCCAGAATGGGACACAGGCAGAAAGCTGTCAGAGAAGGACACGTGGAGAGAGAAAATGGCGACGATCAGTTTCTAAAAATAGAACAGGCTAAGTTAGGGATTACACTTAGAAAAAATTTATTGGACATATGCAAATTAATTCCCGCATATAATCCTAAAATACATGTTTGCAGAAATTCAGAGATATTTGAAAGTTCCATCGAGAAGTTAAATTTAACCAATAGTGAGACGAATCAGTTATTCCGTATGTGGATACCTCAGCATTTTTTTAGACAATTGGCATTAAAAAAGTCTTCTGACAATGAGACATTGGATTGTTCAAATGATAATGATATCATAAGGCTGAAAAATCTCATTTTCTGTACAAGGAATGAATCTGATCCAAACTATGAGATGTTGAAGGAATTACAAATTGAACAGAATGAGAGTACGTTCTCATTTATGTCCGTTTTTGAACGTTTGTATAGGGCGGTCATTCCAAATGTCAGATTGGATGGAATGATACGTTTATTCATCAAGAAATTTCATTTCCTTGACAATGCAGCCAGTGCGGTGGCATTAAATAAAAAGTCCCTATTCGAATGTACAACATTTATCGATTTTGTTAGAAGTCGCCAAAGTCAATCAAAACAGAAATTAATTAATTATGAAAAACAAATACAAAAAAGGGAGAGTTTTTGTGAAAAACCAACAGTGTCTCCCAGATCCAGATATTTCTGTGACAGGGTGTATGCAGTTCGGAGGAAGATGCATACGTGTTACAAACCATACAATCCACCCCAATTTCTGTCATCTAAAAGTCTTTTTCCACAGGAAAAACCCTTGTCACCAGTGACGGGATCGATCACTGGGATTGAGGATCCCAGACAAATGATGAGTAAAAGCTTTGAAAACCAGAAACAGGTGTCTTGTACAGATTCTTTCCCTGGGTTAGGATTTGATAGGCAGCAACAGCTGGGTGGTCTTTCAGAGAGAGACATTCTCTCTCATATAAGAGAAAGCCTTGAATTACATAAGTTCCGAGATTCCTATAAGTTCAAAGGGAATCTAATAAATCGAATCTTTGAAGAAAAAATTAGGTATGGTCTTCAGTTAAATAAAGTGGATTTCTGGGTAAATTAATTTTATTGTTTGACAAATGTGCTTATTCATATACAGTGAATCAATACATATATATATATATATACATATATATATATATATATATATATATATATATATATATATATATTAAAAGTAGTGATAGTAAATCAAGGTCATATTTTCATTTAGTCAAATGATAGTTTAATGTTATAAATAAATAATTTGATCTCTGTATATGAATAATAATATTTAAAATAAAACAATAAGAGAAAGTAACAGATTTCAAGTGTTTCATTTTTATCATAAATATGATAATAATTTTATTCTTTTATTTCCCTCAGAATTTATCAGTAAAGCAGATTGATGAAGTATTAATTTTTATTTATACATTTGTTCTTGTCCTCAATCAGGTAACATATATTTTATTGGGTAAGGATAATCGCGAAAGAACGATTAATAATTTTATTTTCTCAGGTACCAATTGCCAGAGAACTATTACTTTAACGTTTCTTTTATGAATATACATACATCTTCTTTAGAGTTATTAGAAATGTAATCTGAGCTTTGAAGTGTAGTAAAACTGCTTGCTGTTTTGGAATGGTGTTCCTTGCACGTACTAGAGCATGTGACTTGATGTACTAAAGCTAATAATAAATGTCTGTCGGTTCCATGGTCAAATGTACAATATGTAATACATTGGAATTTGTATTTTTCAAGAAGTACTTCAAATTAGTAACATAATTTTTGAAATGCGCATAGAATAATTGGAAAAAAAGGGATATGTGTTTGTCAGTTTCTATGTAGAAGTGTATGTTGGAAAAAAACATGACAGTCTTGTGTGCATAGAGGTGTCTATGAATGATTGATTGTTTGAGCAGCTGCTAATGTCAATGTTAAGTACTTGGATCCAGAGAGAGAGGAAAAAAAAAAAAAAGGGGAATTTTTGTTTTAACTTAGAAGTTATAAGATATATATGTATATTATCTAGAATAAATAAGTTATAGTACATAAGTATTAATAATGAAGGAAGTTATACAAGATATATATTTTAAATTCTTAGACATATTTCTTTAGTATAGAGATATTAGGATTTTTTATTAAGGGTTTATTCTGAAGAGTTACATTCTAGAATAAGGTTATAACGTTTTGATTTTTTTTTTATATCTTTTGTGTAAGTCACTTCTTTTATTGGTACATAGATTGGAAATCATTTTTCTTTTCAAAAATGGAAGTGATATTTATGAATGGTCTTGAAGATTTACAACACAAATTTGAATTTAATTTAATCTAAACATATTAATTTTTATAATATCATATTTCATGATATTGAAAGGGAGAGGTTTGGTCTCAATCACACACATTTATATTTGATAAATATATGTGTTTACAGGATACTTTAATAATTAATATTTCAAGTACAAAGGAAGAATTGGGAATAAAAAAGTATATTTGAAGTATATCATAATGCATTTATATAAAGTATATCAGAATGCATTTATATACTAAGAGAAGTGTATTATTTGCAAGGTTACATGACTTAATTATTTTTATTGGTTACTGATAGGTTTGGTAATTTTATAAGATACTGGTAATATTAAGGTTATCTGGTAACATTAAGGTTATGTATTATTAAAGACATAGGTGTTATATACATAGAAGGCCTTATTTTTATTTCAAGTTTTATTTTTATTCCGATTTTCATTTTTCTTTTTATTCCTATTTTTTATATTAATTATTATTTAATATTCACATTTCATTTTTCTTTTTATTCCTATTTTTTATATTAATTATTATTTAATATTCACATTTTTAATCAAAATCTTAATTCTACAATTTTATTTTTTCTTCAGATTTTAAATATCTCAATTGAGAAAACACTTCAATATTTAGTTCAGTAATATCTAATATAAGAATATTACTTTATTAAATATGAATCATATTAAAAGGGAAAAGTTCCATTTTTTTTTTAAGAAAAGATACTTCCTTCATCAATATATACAATTGTTTACTTCCTGGTAATACATTATTTTTATATTAATATGTTAACACAATAAGGATGAAATATTACTTATAGTTACACATTTCCTTATAGTAGGTTATTTAATAAATAATAGACAAATCAAATAAATTAAATTAGAGTAATAAAGATGGAAGATCGAGGTACATCTAGGTTTACCTACCTATATTTACAAATAATATATATTATATTTTTAATCAATAATAATTTATAATGGGTATTATTGTGTTTTGATGGTATCATCCAGTCTTTTCTAAAAGGTTATTTGCTTTGGTTTATAATTTACAAATGATCTAACTAAAAAAGCCACATTGTTGCCTTTCATATTTATAATATGATACATGTTATAGGTACACATTATATTGTTTCATATCTTATATTATATTTTGGTTACATTCAACACATTGCCACCTATGGGTTTGGAAGGGTAATACACCAATGGAAAAAAAAAAGGTCATTACAAGAGAATACTATTGTCTATACCATTATGCAGTATTTTATCAGTCTGAGTATCAATTATATCAATACTTCTACGATAATAATAATGACATGGTATTATAGTATTAGAGTTATGATACGCTGTGACATTTATTAGTGATAGTTATTGCCATATTTGGTATTTAGATTAGGGAATGAATCAGTCTTCAATCAAGATTATAGAAGATAAAAAGACTTTATAATTATCCTAAAGTTAAAAGGGATTCTGCAAAAAGGTCCAAAAGGTAACGTCTCAAATAAGACTGTGAAACATACAAAATACACTTACCACGTTTGCACTTCAGAAACACAATAGTCCTATGATTCCAAGATGGACAATGACACATGGTCTGTGCATTAAGACCTCCCTAAAGTTACTAAGAAGAGCAATGACGTGTTAAAGTTAACCCCTGTCGTGCTGACCAAGAACGTCTTAACATCTGTTCCTGGGTTATTTGACAACAGGCAGCATGAAAGGTGACTAGTGTAAATCACACTGCACAGACATCAAAGACTTTTGCTATTCTTCTTCTACACTCATGAACTGTGGTTTATCAACATTGGCTATGGACTTTGCAATAAAACATAAAGTTTATGGACTTTGATCTAACAATGATAAACGCAATATGGGACTGTATAAATTGGTAACCATCCATTTTTATCAAGGGATTTACTTCTAAGAGACTGTGTTTATGCCGGATTACATCGGAGATAAGAAGACATCAACTTAGAGGACATCATATGGTGACCGGATTTGTTTTTTGCATTTCTTTTTAGGTCTAGCGAAGTATAGTTATATATTTTTTATATGATTGATCAGTCATGGCCTATCATAACATGAATCCACATTATTATATTATTGAACTTACAACATGAATAATGCAAATTAATTATTATTCATCATTATTATTGATATTAATCCATTATCACCAAATAAGGAAATAAGATTTGTTATTTTAATGATGTATTAATTAATTTTCGGGGTTACTCCACCCGCTTCAAGGGGGGTTTGTTAAAAAGCATTAAAATTAATACATCTAGTTATCAAATATGTTATAGTAAGACATATAAATTCACAGTTCTGTTTATGTTGGAGGGCATAGTTTATTAATTAAGTTTTATAAGGGATAAGCATTAAAATATCTATAATGAGTATACTTGTGTACTGACATGGAAGGATATTTATATATTCTTCCCGAAGCTTCCCGAAGGTTACGTAATGTGGAACTATATTCAACTATGTTCCACTAGAACACCCTATATGGACTGAGCAGCTGGTATATAATACACGATGGAGGGGGCTATTGGGGGGGCTGCTCCACATTGCCTGCTGTGTGAAGACTCGAGGCTGAAAAGATGAAGACACGCTAAGAAGATGACATCCCCTGCCTTGCCATTCAGGAGCCAAAGAGAGATGGGTAAAGACTTCCCATTGTTCAGTATGGACTAAATGAACTCTTTTTACATAAGCTATCAAAGTATATTATTTTTCCTTTCTGTAACTGAACCCTGGCAACCATTTTTAAATAGATAAAATATATTTATTTTTTACATTTTTTAAGTTTCTTTCTTTCATGCGCTTTTACGTATTTGACGAAAAATATATTTAAGAGTATATTTTTTAACATGCAGCCTGGTCCTTCTTGGTTGGGGAAGATGATGCGGCCTGGTCTGGTCTGATGGGGTCGGATGGTGGTGCGGTCCGGTCGATGAAGGGTGCCAATATTTGGGTTGCAGCGGTCTGGGAGGGTCTTGGTGCTATCTCTGCCATCGGTGCCCGATGCTCGTGGACCCGCATGGCCAGCATCCCCTCCATCATTTCCGCTCACCACTGCGCGACCTGTTGGAGCTGCTGCTTCCGCATCGTCGAGCACTGCCGCTGGATCTCTGCCTCTAACCTCTCTGCCGTCCAGGTCCCGCTGCATTCCAGTTGCCTTGCGCTACCGGAGGCGGCCCCGCTGCACTCCCGTCGTCCGGTGCTTGCATTTTTCCCGTCTGCCTTGGTCGTTCTCACCACTCTTGCGGGGACTGGAGCACTTCGGGAGCTTCCGGGTCAGGTCACTGCCTCCTTATACAGTATACAGGGGAGATACCCTGTAGGGTCTGTGTTTTGTTCTGGTCCCTGGCTCTATCATTACTGCTGGTGCCCCCAGATTCTTGGGTCAGTGAGGTCCGTGATGGTCCCCTCACTGTGCAGGTATTTGTCAAGAAGCCTGAAGCATTCGTCTGACCTAGGGCCCTGTGCTCCGTCGGTGCTCTGGTTCCAGGGGTACCTGGCTGTACCCTCTCTGGCAACCACTCTCCTACGCCACCTAGGTCACTTCTGCAAGACCCCATCTGGAGACACGTCTGTCCCCTTCAACTGTCACTACTGGACTCCCATGTCTTTCTGTCTATCCCCTCCCACCTGCTTGCCGTCTCGTGGACTGGACTGGCTGCACCCCTGGGCGGCCATTCATTGGGTCCCGGACTAGTCAGTCACCCATGATTGGAAGAGGGAAACTGGGGATTTTTATGTGTTTTGATGTTACTAGCACTGGTCTTCCAGGTCCCTGGGGGTAGGCCCTGCATCTTGATCCTTGAACAAATACCCGAATATAATCACATCATCCATATAGATTAGCACAGACTAAAAGTTGTAATCACCCAAGCAGTACTCCATCAGTCGTTGAAGTGTCCCTGGGGCATTGGTCAGTCCGAAGGGCATCCAATTGAACTCATGGAGCCCCATCAGTAGGATGAAGGCTGTCTTCTGGCGATCCTTAGCCACCATGGGTACCTACCAGTAGCGACTGGCAAGGTCTAACGTGGAAAAGTATTTTGCCTTCCTCAGGCCCGACAGAGATTCTTCGATCCTTGGCAACGGGTATGAGTCACGCACAGTCTGCGTGTTCAGCTTGCGGTAATCGACACAAAATCGTATGGACCCGTCTTCTTCCGGACCAGCACAAACGGTGCAGCACAGAGTCCTGCAGCAGGACTCTGGCTCAGGTGGATCACTCCATTATCCAGTATTTGCGCTAACTTACCCTTGACTTCCTGATAGAGGTTCGGAGGGATCTGGCGGTATCTCTCTCAGATCAGGGGTGTGTCTCCTGTGGGTGTGGCGCCCTGGACAAGCCAGGGGCCACAGGTAACTACACCACCACACCGTACACCCCGGTTAGGCACATCTAAGCCAGACACAAAACCCTTGTTGCCTTCCTCCAGGGGCTGATGTCCACACCAGGGGGTGGAGCCAGGCTGTTGGTCTTCGCCCACCGAGGAGTTCACAGTCCTGGAGGCGGGAAAACCAGGAGATTAGTTTTGGAGAGGAGTGAGGACAGTGGAGAAGTGAAAGTGAGAGAGGAGAAAAGTGACAGCTAAGCAGCCTGAAGTGAGTCCGGGTGTGTGGCCCGGACGGAGCAGCAAGGTTGGCAGACGGTGGTGACCGTCTGCAGGAGTGGCCTATCGGAGTTTGCCGTAAGGACCGTGGACGGGCGGTAGCCCGGCGGTACCGGACCGGTACACAAGGAGAAGCCAGCACCATTGGCAGGGGCTTTTCGGACCCCGGCAAGGCTAGGAGTCGCCGTGAATTTGCCGAATCCGTTAGTGAAGGGGACCTCCGGGGTTTCCAAACAGTCAAGTCCCGACAGAAGGCAACCGTCCAACCGTGAAGGGGAGACACCGCCACCGCCAAGGGCAACCGTTTCCCAGGGCCAGCTCTTGCGGGCAAAAGGGGCTCCTCCGGCCCACATCCAAGTCGGGGAGCGGGTTACTGGTGGGAACCCATCGGAATCAACATAGAACATAGGTGCAGGGAGAGACAGTCATCACTAACCTACGGGGAAGAAACCACCGCAGCCGTCTGGGGGACCCGTCCATCCAGCCGTGTGTTTTACCGAGAACTGTGTCATCGTCTCAGGCTGAGTGAGTACCCCCGTGCTGTACGGCACAGCGCTGCCCCTGCGACCCTGCACCTCACCAGGCCTCGCAACCCACCTGCCATCATCCCTACCTACCCCATCACCGGGCCCTGGGACAACCAACCCCCTACCCACGGAGGGGAGAAATAACAACTCAGCTGCTCCCTGTCACCGCTCCCGGGATCCCCGTTCAGAGCAGCGGTGGTGTCACCAAAATCACCACAACCGTGGGTGGCGTCACGGACAATATCCATAATCAACTGAATAGGATAACTGAAGTGAGCACTAATATATATATTCTGAGTGCAAGAAAAAAAAATACATAACATATAAGAATAAGGCTGCACATCAAACTTAGATAATGGTATAATGCCTCAAGCATATGGAAAAATATTGAAAAATACAATGAAAAATGCTATTTGCTAACTTGAACATGTGAATAATGAATTGCATACCTGCCATGAATATTAGGAAAAAGGAGATTTTTAGCAATCGCATTGATCAATGTAACTGAGCCCCAAACCTCGTCAAGGTATATCTCTATATTGGGGTCCCTAGCTCTATGACCCTAACTGTGTGTCATCTCATTGCAATTAAAAACTGCTGTGGGTGGAGAGGGGCAACTAAGGACTTTCTTATATAGGAGATGGAAAAAAACATGGTCGAAAGGGGCGGAGCTGTGTTCACATTCAGAAAAAAAAAAATATATAGAGATATACCTTGACGAGGTTTTGGGGCTCAGTTACATTGATCAATGCGATTGCTAAAAATCTCCTTTTTCCTAATATTCATGGCAGGAATGCAATTCATTATTCACATGTTCAAGTTAGCAAATAGCATTTTTCATTGTATTTTTCAATATTTTTCCATATGCTTGAGGCATTATACCATTATCTAAGTTTGATGTGCAGCCTTATTCTTATATGGTATGTATTTTTTTGGCTTGCACTCAGAATATATATATTAGTGCTCACTTCAGTTATCCTATTCAGTTATATGTAGTTTTTTTTCTGAATGTGAACACAGCTCCGCCCCTTTCGGCCATGTTTTTTCCATCTCCTATATAAGAAAGTCCTTAGTTACCCCTCTCCACCCACAGCAGTTTTTAATTGCAATGAGATGACACACAGGGTCGCAGAGCTAGGGACCCCAATATAGAGATATACCTTGACGAGGTTTTGGGGCTCAGTTACATTGATCAATGCGATTGCTAAAAATCTCCTTTTTCCTAATATTCATGGCAGGTATGCAATTCATTATTCACATGTTCAAATTAGCAAATAGCATTTTTCATTGTATTTTTCAATATTTTTCCATATGCTTGAGGCATTATACCATTATCTAAGTTTGATGTGCAGCCTTATTCTTATATAATATCCATAATCAAAACCCCCACAACCAATCATCCCCCTTTTCACTCACGGGCGAGGAGCGCCGCTCGATTCCCGGGGATCCGGCCCACCACTCGAGCCACCACCGAGCAGCAGCAGCGGCAGCCGGACCCGAGCAGTGGGAGAGCGCAGCGTCCCCTCCTCCGCCCGCGACATGGGTATCTCATGTTCCATTACCCAGGGACGGACACTGACAGCTTGGGGCGCCTGTGCAAGAAATTGTGCCTGGGCCCCCACTTCTTCTATGGAGACAAAGATGAAGATATATATATAGATAGATAGATATATTAAATGGAAAAATACGGTATCTAAGATGCACCGGTTTATGAGATGCACCCCAAGTTTAGAGATAAAAAAGGTAAAAATAGAAAATTTGGTCCGTCTTATACTCTAGTGGTGTCTTATTGTAGGGGGGGCAAAAGCGGTGGTGGAGTGGGGTCACAGGAGGCAGGGACAGTGCTGGAGTAGGGCAACGCTGGCTGCTGTGTGGCCGGCTGTGCTGGATGCTGCGTGGTCGGATGTGCTGACTGCTGCAAGGCCGACTGTGCTGGCTGCTGCGTGGTCGGATGTGCTGGCTGCTGCGTGGCCGGCTGTGCTGGCTGCTGCATGGCCGGATGTGTTGGCTGCTGCATGGCCGGATGTGTTGGCTGCTGCATGGCCGGATGTGTTGGCTGCTGTATGGTCGGATGTGCTTGCTACTGTGTGGCCGGATATGCTGGCTGCTGCGTGGTCGGATGTGCTGGCTGCTGCGTGGCCAGATGTGTTGGCTGCTGCATGGTTGGATGTGCTGGCTGCTGCATGGTCGGATGTGCTGGCTGCTGCGTGGTCGGATGTGCTGGCTGCTGCGTGGTCAGATGTGTTGGCTGCTGCGTGGTCGGATGTGCTGGCTGCTGCATGGCCGGATGTGTTGGCTGCTGAGTGGCCGGATGTGCTGGCTGCTGCGTGGCCGGATGTGCTGGCTGCTGCGGGGCCGGATGTGCTGGCTGCTGCGGGGCCGGATGTGCTGGCTGCTGCGTGGCTGGATGTGCTGGCTGCTGCGTAGCCGGATGTGCTGGCTGCTGCGTGGCCGGATGTGCTGGCTGCGGCGTGGCCGGATGTGCTGGCTGCTGCGTGGTCGGATGTGCTGGCTGCTGCGTGGTCAGATGTGTTGGCTGCTGCGTGGTCGGATGTGCTGGCTGCTGCATGGCCGGATGTGTTGGCTGCTGAGTGGCCGGATGTGCTGGCTGCTGCGTGGCCGGATGTGCTGGCTGCTGCGGGGCCGGATGTGCTGGCTGCTGCGGGGCCGGATGTGCTGGCTGCGGCGTGGCCGGATGTGCTGGCTGCGGCGTGGACGGATGTGCTAGCTGCGGCGTGCCTGGCTGTGCTGGCTGCGGAGGCTGTCCTGGCTGTGTGAAGAAGGGCGGTGCAGCTGCTGTCCCAGATACTGGTGGTGTTGGTTTCAAAGAAATGCCCCTGGAATCGGCGCTTGCGCAGATTGAGCTCTTGCCTCAATGACAATTCGAGATCTCATCTGCGCACGTGCCGACACTTGGCGGCATTATTTGAAGATCACACCACCAAAAGAGCATTCCACCTGCCGCACCGCCCTGCTCCACGCAGCCCCTACCGCAGCCTGCACAGCCGATGGAGCATCTCACCCGCCGCAGCCAGCACAGCCCCGCACCACCAAGAGAACATCTCACCCGCCACAGGCAGCACAGCCCCGCACCGCCAACAGAGCATCTAACCCAATGGAGCCAGCACAGCTCCGCACCACCTTGCTCCACACACCCCCAACCGCAGCAAGCATAGGGCCCATTCTCCACCTCTCGGCAAGCTACATTCGGATTTTTAAAATTTTTGGGAGGAAAAGTGCATCTTATAATCCGAAAAGTATGTATATATATATCTCACGAAATCCCCATACACTACACCTGTAATATACTACATCCCCCATATACTACACCTGTAATTTACTACATCCCCCATATACTACACCTGTAATATACTACATCCCCCATATAATACACCTGTAATATACTACATCCCCCATATAATACACCTGTAATATACTACATCACTACATCCCCCATATAATACACCTGTAATATACTACATTATTAAACCCCCCATATTCTACACCTGTAATATACTACATCACTACAACTTCCCATATACTACACCTGCAATATACATCACTACATCCCCTATTACACATGCAATATACATCACAACACCCCCTATCATACATGCAATATACATCACAACACCCCCTTTATACTACATCTGCAATATACATCACTACACCCCCTACATACGATATCTGCAATATACATCACAACACCCCTATTGTCCCGGCAACGCTCCATATCCACTGATCCGATCTCGTTGTCACAGCACCGCTCCATACGCACTGATCCGGTCTCAGTGTCACGACACCGCTCCCTACCCACTGATCCGGTCTCAGCGTCACGACGCCACTCTGTACCCACTGATCCACGTGCTCACTGATCGCGGCCGCTGCTCCCGCTCTTGCTCCCCTGCGTCCCTCGTGCTCCCTACTCGGTGGTCCCTCCGGCCTCCTGTATTTGCCTCTGGCTCCCGGGCTTCATGCATGTGTATTAGAGCGGGGCCGCGCTCACTCACCTGTTCTTATAGGGCCAGCATCCCTGGAACAGGATGTGGCTGATTGCAGGTGCAGGGTATAAAAGACTTCCTTTGCCATGTGGGCGGTGCCTGATCAATGTGTTTCCATAGCTTGGTATTCAGGTCCCTCTGTACCTTATCTCCTGATTCCCCAGGAAGTCTCTCGGTGACTGTCTGCTGAGGATCCTGCCATCTCCCATCAGCCTGTACCCATCACTGATCCCCGACTTCACCTGGTAACATCAGCCTGCATGTCTCGCTGGACCCAGACCCCGTCTGCTGTTCCTACCCGGCACCTGAATCTGGTTCCAGTCTACGGTGCCCGTTGGACTCAGGCATTCCTGTACAGATCCCTGAAGCACTCTGACCCCGTACCCCTAGTGTTCCGGCTACCGTGCATCTAGGCCCTCTGGTGGGGTGATCGGACAGTCCCTGTATAGGGGTTAGCTCCGGGTTGCCTCACTAGGGGAGTCTGGTGCACGGCCCCGTGAATCCACCTCCAGGACGTTACACCTATATACTACATCTGCAATACATGTACCGCCCTGAGAGGGGCCCTGCCGCTTCTCCGCTGCTCGGGCCGAGATGTTCGAGGTCCAGGCTCGGGTTGTCGGTGGCACGAGTGCCTCCGGACCGGGGGCCACGTCGCTTTGTTAAAGGGGAGGCAGTGGGGGTGGTGTGGGATGAGGCGCAAAGCCGGGCGGGCCACGTTGTCGTCCTACGGGTCGTGATGCCACCCACGGGTCGTGGTGACGGGATGCACCACCGCTGCGGCTGGAGTGAAGGAGGGCTCATCCGGGATCGGTGTTGCGGCCGCAGCCTAGATGTTAGCCCCTCCGTGGGTAGGGGCGGTGTGTCCTGGGGCCCGGTGGAGGAAGGGGCTGATGGCGACGGTGTTGTTTTCGGGGTGCAGGGTGCCGTGCTGCAGTGCAGTGTCGTGCCCGGATGGCACTGGTGTACTCACGATTAATTCACACTCAGAGTCACTGGTAAACCAAAGTTCGTGTATGGTCGGGTCCCGCAGCCGGCTGCTTGTGTCCCCTGTGAGGTTGATGGTTGCCCCTTTCCCTTGCACCTCTTGTTGTGGTTTTTCGGCTCCCCTGCCTGGACAGTGGTAGCCTGCTCCCCGGCGTTGAGCTGCCGGAGGAGCCCTCGGTTGCCCGCAGGCGCCGGCCCGTCGGGTGTTTGGCCCTTGGCGGTGGCACTCACCCGGTATCGGTGGGCTTTTGCCTTCTTTCGGGACTTTGGGTGTGGATGAACCCGTGAGGTCCAGCCAGCAATCAGTCAATTTGCCTAAACCCAGTGTCTTCTAAGCTAGGACGGGGTCTGATTACCCGGTTTCTGGTGCACCGGTACACGGTTGACTCCCCGGTTCAGGGCCGGCGGGCTCCAACCCTGGCCCGGTCCCTACGGTTCCGCCGGTTGCTGTACCGGTACTCCTGCAGACGGCCACCACCGTCTGCCTGCCTGATGTTTCAAGGGTCCCAGGCTCCTACCCGGGTCCCTGACAGCTTTCCAACTCCACTACTCTCACTGTCACTTTCCAAACTCAACTCTCAACTAACTGTTTGTATGTCCTGCCTCAGGACAGTAGTCTCCTCGGTGGGCGTGTCTTTCCGCCTGACTCCGCCCACCTGGTGTGCCCTACTGGACCTGAGGGAGGCATCAGGTCTCCCTTTCGGGTGACGGGTGTGTCCTCACAGGGGATGGGGGTGTGTGTGTAATGTGGTAGGTGTTATTACCTGTGACCCCTGGTGTCCAGGGCGTCACATACTCCCTTGGTTTAATGCAGACCGTCCGCGGGCTGCCCGACCAACTCCGGTTTATTTTTATTTTTCTTTTAACTGTAAAACGGGAAAACGGGAAACATTTACAATTATAATAACATTTGTACAAACTATGGTTACTGAAGGTATTCTCATAACGGGAGGCATTTTGCTTTAACGTTTCATAACTTTATTAAACGGAACGGGTCCATGTCCTTCTGCCTCTCCCACCCAAACAACCTAGCCTTGATGCTGCCCCTAAGAAATGGGCAGCACCCCTTTTCCCCAGTCCGGAAACAGGAACATGGCCAGTCACCCAGGCGTGAACGGCTACGGTGCGGCGCACCCGGTAGTTGTCAAAGGCTCCCCGGAGGATGGTCACCGGTCCCGGTGTGACCGGACCCCAGCCTGCTCTGCTGCGGGTCCTACCTCCAATCTGCCTCTCCGGAGGCTAACGGAACGGGAAGGCATGTTAAGGGGGGGGCAGATAGGGCAATATTTACAAGCCCAAAAGTTTTTTGGTGGCCGGTGTTCTGCCTTCGTCCACGTGTGAGCTGTGTGGACTCCGGCATACAGCTAACCTTCATCCACTGTTTCAATAAACAGACTGTGTTGCCTTTAAGTCTTTATTTATTAAATGATGATGGATAGGTGGATGATCATAAGAAATGGATGATTAATTGGTAAAAACTATAACAAAAGATACAAATACAAATCAGTACAGGCATATCACAAATAACAGAATGACATACATAGTAGTACTGGTATTTACAGAATCTGCATAACATAGAGAGCAATGCATATGACTGAATACAACATTTACACTGCTGATGCTGCCCTACACCTGCTCTGCATGTATCACGGCCTATGTAATCTGAGTAGAGCCACTGTTACTTCACAGTGCCTACATAACAACTGTACACATATTCTAACATAAATATGTAGTTTAGTACAATGATTCCTACCGGGATCCACTAGTCAGGAGGAACGATTGAAGAAAAGGAACTGGAGCCAGCTATAGCACCTCTGAATCCTATGGAGGCACCAAGACATCTGCGTCTCCAACTCAGGAAGGGAAGGGAAAAGGGCAGTCCAAGGAAGTATCTTTTCCTTAAAGCAACAGGCTCCAACCCACAGAAATACTGTGGAGATGTATGAGGAAAACACTTAAAACATAAGAAAGCCAACAGTGACCTCTTGTGGGCAACAAACGATATTACCCTTATCCTATTTAATGAATAGAAGACAGAACACTCCCCGCTTGGCGTTAACCAATGCCACTATTGGACTCCTGAGGGGAAAACAACAACACAAGTTCAGTGACTGGTCTGGTGAACAGTTTGTTCTCTCCGAGCTTGCTCACTCTGACCTCTACCTTGCGTACTCTCCCATCCTTGCTGGGAAAGGGTTTGGTGACCAGGCCGAGTGGCCACTCATTTCGGTGTGATTGACTGTCCTTTACAAGTACCACATCGCCAAGTCTGATGTTTGGATGGTCTTTCTGCCATTTCGTTCTGGTTTGCAGAGTGTAGAGATATTGTTTCCTCCATCTGTCCCAAAAGGCATTGGACACGTTTTGTACTTGCCTCCATTGTTTTCTGTAGAGGTCTTTCTCGGTGAATTCTCCAGGTGGAGCTCCTGGGACACAGGTTTTCTGTGTAAGTAACATGGCAGGAGTAAGAACTGTTGAGTCTCCAGAATCTCCAGAAAGAGCTGTCAATGGCCTAGCATTCATGATAGCTGTAACTTCGGCCAAGAACGTAGTCAAGCTTTCGTGGGTAAGTCTGGTGTTTGCTTGCAAGAGGATAGAATCTAGAATCTTGCGTGCAATTCCTATCATTCTTTCCCAGGTGCCTCCCATGTGCGAAGAGTGTGGCGGGTTGAAGGTCCAGGTGCATCCTTGCTCACCTAGGTACCTCTCTACATTTGTAATGTCTAGATTGGAAGGGATTTGGAGTTCTCTTGCTGCTCCAATAAAGTTCGTGCCTTTATCATAACGAATGTGCTTCACAGGGCCTCTGATAGCGATGAAGCGTTGAAGTGCATTTATGAAACTTGAAGTTTCCATAGATTCTATTACTTCGATATGAACAGCTCTGACAGACAAACAGGTGAATAGAACTGCCCAACACTTTGCTTCGGCATGGACCTTCCTAGTGCGTCTTGTAGCTACGGACCAGGGGCCGAACACATCCAGTCCAACGCAGGTAAAGGGGGGTTCAGTACTGAGCCTGTCAGGTGGAAGATTGGCCATCTTCTGGTTTTGAAACATGCCACGAAGTTTGCGACACGTAACGCAGTTGAAGATGAGTTTGCTCGCGCTTCTCTTCGCTCCGACTATCCATAGTCCAGCCGCTCGTAGACTCCCTTCGGTAAACAAACGACCTTGATGTCTCACCAAGATGTGATGATGTTGAATGAGCAAGGTTGTGACGTGATGATGTCCGGGAATTATTACCGGGTGTTTCACTGAGACTTCTACCTTAGCTTCTTGAATGCGGCCACCTATTTTCAGCAGCCCATCTTTGTCAATGAACGGGTCGAGTTTCCTCAACGCACTGTCTCTAGGAATGGGTAGTCCTTTGTCGAGATTGCCTATTTCCTTGTTGTAGGCTTCATTTTGTACAACATGGAGTATTGTAATCTTGGCTTTCTCTAGGTTGGGAGCAGTAAACGCATGCTTGCAGTGATGCCAACCTTTACTGCGTCTCTGATTTGTTGGTAGTTCGGACTTGTAAAACTGAGTCACGTGTAGTAAAAAGGTGATGGCCCTAACAAGTGAGTTCCAGGTTGAGAATCTACTGAACCGATGAGATCCGAGGTGACATCCTGAAACCACTGTATGAAGAGCTGACACTTGAGGACGAAGGTCGTCGTCGACATCTGGATCCACCAGTTCGAACGTATCGGGCCTGCTGATGTAGGATGTTGTCTGGTACAGGAAGGCAGGGCCTGTGAACCATGTAGTGTCCTTAAGGTGACTTGGTGCAACGGATCTAGTCGCATGGTCGGCGGGATTGTGATGAGTAGATACGTAATGCCACTGATCAGGGCAAGTTGATCTTCTTATTCTCAACACCCGGTTGCTGACGTAGACGTAGAAGCGTCGTGTTTCGTTGCAGATGTATCCTAGTACCACCTTGCTGTCAGTGTAGAACTCTGCATCTTTGATCTCCTGATTCATTCCATCTGAGATAAGTTCAGCCAGCTCAACTGCAAGGACGGCAGCACAGAGTTCCAGCCTAGGTATTGTGTGTTCACGGAGTGGCGCCAGTTTTGTCCGACTCATGACGAACCCAATATGGATCTGTTCATTCACATCGGTGGTTTTAACGTATACTACTGCTGCGATTGCTTTGACTGATGCATCGCAGAAGATACAGAGTCTTTGAGATTTGACTTCTGTGGATGGCACAGGAGCGTATGGTCGGTTCACATGAAGATCGGTCAAGGCCTCGAGAGACTTCCTCCACTCTGCCCACAGGTCTGCCTTTTCTGCAGGAAGTGTATCATCCCAATCAGATGTCTCTTGGGTGAAGTCTCTTAGCATCATTTTACCTTGGACGGTAACTGGAGCTACGAATCCCAGAGGATCGTACAAACTATTCACAAAGGAAAGGACACCTCTACGTGTGAAGGATTTTTCTTCTTTGTTGATCTGAAAGGTGAAGGCATCTGTCTTCAAGTCCCAAAGTAGTCCTAGGCTCCGTTGCATGGGAAGAAAGTCGATGCTCAGGTCTATGCCCTTCAGATCACTGGAATAGTCTTGAAAGGGAAAGGCTTCCATCAGTTCTCGGCTATTGGATGCAATCTTATGCAACCTTAAGTTGGACTGAGCGAGCATTTCTTGAGCTCTTTTTAGAAGACTGATTGCTGCCTCGTTTGTGGGTGTGGATTTCAAGCAGTCGTCTACGTAGAAATCCTTTTCCACAAAGGATCTGACATCCGACCCGTACTTCTCTTCACCTTCTTTGGCGGAATTCCTGAGACCGTAGATAGCCACTGCGGGGGAAGGACTATTCCCGAAGATGTGTACCCTCATCCGGTACTCTATGATATCTTTATCTGGGTCGTTGTCACGGTACCAGAAGAACCTCAGGTAGTTTCTGTGTTCCTTTTTGACGAGAAAGCAGTGAAACATCTGTTGGATGTTAGCCATAAATGCCACCGTGTCTCTGCGGAAACAGAGTAGAACTTCTAGGAGTCTGTTGTTGAGGTCTGGGCCAGATAGTAGGACATCATTCAACAAGACGTCTTCGCACTTGGCACTTGAGTCGAACACCACTCTTATTTGGCCTGGCTTTTTAGGATGGTACACTCCGAAGATGGGTAAGTACCAGCGTTCCTCAGAGTCTCGTAGTGTAGGTGCGATCTCTGCATGGTTATTTCGGAATATCTTCTCCATGAAGGTAAAGAAATGTTCTCTCATCTCGGGAGACTTCTTGAGCTTGTGTCTGAGGGAGACAAATCGACTGTAGACCTGTTCCCTGTTGTTGGGTAGGCGTTGTCTCCGTGGTCGGAATGGTAAGGGTGCCACCCAGCTGTTCGACTTGTCTTTGGTTATTTCTTGGTCCATGATGTCCAAGAACATCCTGTCTTCTATGGACATTGCTGTTTTGTTGTCCTCTTTGGTCCTGTGGAAGACTGTACAGCCTATGTGGTCTTGTTCGCCCTCACAAGCGTGGTCTTCGTTGGAAGGAACTGCGAAAAGACATGGCAGAGGAGTATTGCTTGGTAATTCCTTTACCAACAGACTGTTGTGACATGGTCGGAAGAAAGACAGACGTCCATTTTCTAGTGTGTTGGTGAGCATACTGTTGACTGAGGCTGGCTTGTGTGCTCCTCCTAGACAGACATCTCCTACTATGACCCATCCTAGGTCAAGTCTCTGCGCATATGGAGCGTTCTGGAAGCCGTTAATGGACTCTCTAGCCTTATGCACTCGTAGCATGTCTCTTCCAAGGAGTAAGGCTATTGGAGCTTCTGAGTCCAGTTCTGGAATCAGGTGAGCTATACGCTTCAGATGGGGGTGATGAGCTGCTACCTCTGGTGAAGGTATCTCGGACCTGTTGTCAAGAATCTGGTTGCACTCCAGTATGGTAGGTAATGATAGGCAGGTCTGACCATCTATGGATTCCACCTTGTATCCGCTTGCCTTCCTCCCCGCCGTCTCAACGGTACCTGAACATGTCTTCAAGGAGTAGGGAGTAGTGATGAGCGAGTATGCTTGTTACTACTCGGTACTCGCACGAGTATCACTGTACTCGGGCTACTCGGCGGGTACCGAGTAATTTTGCAATACTCGTGCTTTACTCGTGGTCTTCATCCCTGCATGTTGGCGCTCTTTTGAGAGCCAGCCCTCATGCAGGGATTGGCTGGCAGACCACTGCAATGCCACAGCCCTGTTAGTTGTGGAATTGCAGTGATTGGCCTGCCCGCACAGCGTGACCGAGCCTTTATACCGGCGGGCGCGCTGTGCTCTGTACACAGCCATCTCATATTCCCTGCTTTCCACGCCCACAGGCGCCTATGATTGGTTGCAGTGAGACACACCCCCACGCTGAGTGACAGGTGTCACACTGCACCCAATCACAGCAGCCGGTGGGCGGGTCTATACTGTGCAGTAAAATAAATAAATAAATAATTAAAAAAAACGGCGTGCGGTCCCCCCAATTTTAATACCAGCCAGATAAAGCCATACAGCTGAAGGCTGGTATTCTCAGGATGGGGAGCTCCACGTTATGGGGAGCCCCCCACCCTAACAATATCAGTCAGCAGCTGCCCAGAATTGCCGCATACATTATATGCGACAGTTCTGGGGCTGTACCCGGCTCTTCCCGATTTACCCTAGTGCGTTGGCAAATCGGGGTAATAAGGAGTTAATGGCAGCCCATAGCTGCCACTAAATCCTAGATTAATCATGTCAGGCGTCTCCCCGAGATTCCTTCCATAATTAATCTGTAAATTACAGTTACAAAACACACACACCCGAAAAATCCTTTATTAGAAATAAAAAACACTAACAAAGTCCCTCATCACCAATTTATTAACCCCGACAAACCCTCCATGTCCGGCGTACTCCACGGACTCCGGCGTCGCGTCCAGCTCTGCTGCATGGAAGTGACAGGAGCTGCAGAAGACACCGCCGCTCCGGTCACCTCCACGCAGCTAATGAAGGGAATAGCGCGATCAGCTGCTGTCAGTCAGGTAACTCCCGGCCACCGCTGGATCCAGCGGTGGCCGCGATTAACCTCAGTGACAGCGCAGCTGATCGCTATACTCACCTCAGTTGCTGCATGGAGCTGACCGGAGCGGCGGTGAGTAGCGCGATCAGCTGAGCTGTCACTGAGGTTACCCGCGGCCACCGCTGGATCCAGGTAACCTCAGTGACAGCTCAGCTGATCGCTATACTCATCTCATTAGCTGCGTGGAGGTGACCGGAGCGGCGGTGTATTCTGCAGCTCCTGTCACTTCCATGCAGCAGAGCTGGACGCGACGCTGGAGGACTGTGGAGTACGCTGGACATGGAGGGTTTGTCGGGGTTAATAAATTGGTAATGAGGGACTTTGTTTGTGTTTTTTATTTCTAATAAAGGATTTTTCGTGTGTGTGTGTTTTTTAACTGTAATTTACAGATTAATCATGGAAGGAATCTCGGGGAGACACCTGACATGATTAATCTAGGATTTAGTGGCAGCTATGGGCTGCCATTAACTCCTTATTACCCCGATTTACCAACGCACCAGGGTAAATCGGGAAGAGCCGGGTACAGCCCCAGAACTGTCGCATATAATGTATGCGGCAATTCTGGGCAGCTGCTGACTGATATTGTTAGGGTGGGGGGCTCCCCATAACGTGGAGCTCCCCATCCTGAGAATACCAGCCTTCAGCCGTATGGCTTTATCTGGCTGGTATTAAAATTGGGGGGACCGCACGCCGTTTTTTTTAATTATTTAATTATTTATTTCACTGCACATTATACACACACACCGGCTGCTGTGATTGGGTGCAGTGAGACAGCTGTCACTCAGTGTGGGAGCGTGTCTCACTGCAACCAATCATAGGCGCCGAAAAGCAGGAAAGCAGAGAATACGAGATTGATTAATGAGCGGCCGGCTTTTTCAAAAGAGGAAAAGCCACCGGAGTTTGAACAGCCGTGCAGCACCGCGCCGGTGATCGGGGAACGGTAAGTAAGAGAGAGGGGGGGGGAACTGACCGACAGACTGTGAGAGGGGGACAGACAAGACAGAGCGAGACCGACCGACGGGAGATAGAATGAAAAAAAAAATGACCGACATCGTTAGTAAAAAGCACAAAACGTGCGTTTTGGACATCGGAGTGCCACACAAGGTTTTCACGTAAAATCTTTCATGTATTAATCTCAAAAAGTAACATACACCAGCTCTATCTCACTATTGGGTATGTGCCCTTAACATTTCCGCCATGAAAATTCATTTTGGTGTCATTTTGGAAGGTTTTCTGGTGAGTCCGTAAAAATGGCGTAAAACTCGGACAAAATTGTTCACAGCTGTGACTTTTGAGTGATAAATGCTTCAAGGGGTCTTCCCCATGCTGATGCCGTGTCATTTGAGCACTCTTCTGAGACTTTTGTGACATTTTTAGGGTTTCTACATGCTGCCGGGGGGTCATTTCACAAAAATACTCGGGTCTCCCATAGGATAACATTGGGCTCGGTGCTCGGGCCGAGTACACGAGTATCTTGGGAGGCTCGGCCCGAGCTTCGAGCACCCGAGCTTTTTAGTACTCGCTCATCACTAGTAGGGAGAACCGGGGCCTGCAATGTTGAAACTGCTGAAGAAGATGGACTTGGCAAGAGACCTGTTGCTCTGGTCGTCCAAGATCGCATAGATCTTAGTTGCTTTGTCCCTGCGGCCTGCTGGGTAGACTCTGACAAGGCAGATTTTCGAACAGGACCTTCCTCCTGTGAGTCCTTTACAGATCTCCGTACATTGAGAGGTAACCACCGTGGTGTCTTCATCAGTGTTCTTCTGTTTTCCATCGTGTTCTTCTGCTTGCGGCAACACTCGTGTAGGTGGTCCAGGGTGTAAGGCTGTATTGTGATCCGTGCTGTCACATTCTGCACATTTCACGCTAGCTTCGCAGTTCCTGGCCATGTGCGATGTTGCAGCACAGCATTTGAAGCAGATGTTGTGTTCCCTGAGGAAGCCTTTGCGATCCTCTAGAGACTTCTCCCTGAAGGCTCTGCATTTTAGTAGAGGATGTGGTTTCCGGTGTAGAGGACACTGTTTACTGATATCCTGGGGTTTGTTCTCTTCTGAAGGATGCTTACTCTCTTTGTGAGCAGGACCTGAGGAGACAATGTTAGTTTTGTGGACTGCCACGGGTGCCCTACTGGGTTTGACACCGGGGGCGGTGGTACATGACAGAGTAAAATCAAAACTAGGGTCATTTCTGATTTTAGCTTGCTGAGCTACAAAACCTACAAATACAGCAAAGGGAGGGAATGGCGCGTTATGTGTTTGCTTATACCGTGAACCGTGTGAGACCCACTTTTCTTGTAGATTGTAAGGAAGTTTTTGCACTATCGGATTGACACCCCTAGCGGTATCCAAGAATGCCAATCCGGGCAAATCTCCTTCCTCTTGGGCAACCTGTAACTCTACTAACAGATCACTTAGCTCTCTTAGCCTTTGAAAGCCTTTGGGTCCTATCTTAGGGAAGTCATCAATTCTTTTAAACAAAGCATTTTCAATAACTTCTATGGACCCATAGCATTCATCAAGTCTCTTCCACGCCAAGTGTAGACCTTTGGGTGGGTTTTTAATGTTAATGTCTCTTAGTCTTTTGGCGTGTTCTACCGATTCACTACCAAGCCATTTTACCAGGAGATCTAACTCCTCACTACAAGAAAACCTCTTATGGTGTTCTGGAAAGAGGCTCGCCACGACCTATAATTCTCGGCACGATCATCGAACTTTACAAGTCCTTTGTGACCAGATCTCGACGAGCAAAGAACTTTGCAAAGTCCATGGTGGCTTGGTCAGTGCTGGTGCAAGCCGGTGTGTGGTCGTGTCTATTGTGTGGTGTATCAACATACCTGTAGGGTGTTTCCGCCTTCAGAAAGTGAGCAAAGTACCTCCCCGGAGAGGAAGGTGTCTCTTTGTGGTAAGATGGTGGTTGTACCTTCCGCTCTGCGGAATAGTAGTTTTGGTGAACCTCCTCGTGCTGTACATTCTCTTGCTTGAAGCGGTGTAATTCGAGGTTGGATGGCTGGCCGTCTGCGTAGTCTGTTCGGTGAAGCACATCTGAGCTGTCATCTATCCTGGAGTATTGGTAGACGTATTCTGCGACGCGCTGTGCTAGATCCTGCTGGTTTAGGTCCGGCCCAAGAACATCGCTGCGTCTTTCTTCGGGGTGCTCTGCCGCTTCCAGGAACTCTGCCTTGGCTATTGCGGCCGCTGTCTCCTTTTCTACGGCAAGTCTTGTCGCGGGCGGGGAGGAGGGTGTCAGCACTGCGCTCACCCCTCTGCTCGGGTACGGCTGCGGCTGCTCAGTGGTGGCTCGAGCGGTGGGCCGGATCCCGGGGGTTCTCGAGCGGCGCTCCTCGCCCGTGAGTGAAAGGGGATTGGGTTTTGAGATAAAGTCTATTGTCTGTGACGCCACCCACGGTTGTGGTGATTTGTTAGCACCACCGCTGCTCGGTGTGGGGATCCCGGGAGTGATGGTGTGAAGCAGCAAGTTGTTGTGTTGCCCCTCCGTGGGTAGGGGTTGGTGATCCCGGGGCCCAGTGATGAGGTGGGAGATGCAGGGCTTGGTGGGCGCAGGGACGCGGGGGTAGCGCTGTGCCTTGCGGCACTGTGGTACTCACTCAGCCTGAGACGATGACACAGTTCTCGGTAAAACACACGGCTGGAAAGACGGTTCCCACGGACGGCTGCACTTGCTTTTCCCAGTAGGTGACGGTGATGTCCCTTTGTCCTGCACCTATGTTGTTGATGGTTGCGATGGGTTCCCACCGGTAACCCGCTCCCTGGCTTCAAGCTGGACTGGAGGAGCTCTACTCTTTGCCCGCAGGCGCTGGCCCTCAGAAACTGGTGCCCTGGCGGTGGCGGTGTCTCTGCTTTAATGGTTGGGCTGTTGCCTTCAATCGGGACTTGGTTGTTGGGTGACAGCCGTCCCCTTCACTGACGGATTTGGCAAATTATGGCGACTCCTAGCCTTGCCGGGGTCCGAGAGGCCCTGCCCTGGTGCTGACTGTTTTTTGTACACTGCTCCAGACCGCCGGGTCACCACCCGTCCGCGGTCCTTCCAGGAACTTCCGAGCAGTCACCCCTGCGGACAATCACCGCCGTCTGCTGACCTTGCTGTCTCAGTCCGGGGCACACACCCGGACCAGCTTCAGGCTTTACTACTGTCACTCTTTCTTTACTTCAGTTTTCTCCTTTGCTCCTCTACCACTTCACTTCCTTCTACTTTCACTTGACTACTTGTTTACTCCTTCACCTCCTAAACTGAACTGCCTGGTTCTTCCCGCCTCCAGAGTTGTGAACTCCTCGGTGGGTGGAGCCAACCGCCTGGCCCACCCCCTGGTGTGAACATCAGCCTCTGGAGGAAGGCAACAAGGATTTTGGTAGCTTGGATGTTCCTAACTGGAGTGTAGGGTGTGGTGGTGTGATGACCTGTGACCCCTGGCTTGCCCAGGGCGTCACAGTCTTTCTAGAGTCAGTTGCAGACGTGCACTCTCTGCTTCTTGTTCTGATTGCAGACGTGCACTCTCTGTCTGTTTTAGTTTGAGTTGCATTTCCTGTTCAGCGAAGGAGGACCTCACTTTAGCTGCTTCGGCCTCAGCGCGGGCGACGGCAGCAAGCTCCCTAATTGAGGACTTAGTAGAGCTTGCCCGTGACCTTGTCTTCAGGGAAGACTCTCGGCTGACAGACATTGTGCACTTGGCTGCAGACTACTTTAGCGGGAAACAGAGTCTATTTGCGGACGGCCTTCCGCGTGATGGAGAGTGGAATGGTGGTTTCTGGAGTACTGCGGTCTAGTCACTGCGGCTGTATGGTGGCTGCTGCGACATCCATATGCGGTACAGCGTGGATGTTAGCGGTCCCGTACTACAGCCTGCGACCGGCTATCTTTACTGGAGCTGGACTGCGCTCTTGTTCTATGTAGCTGTATGGCGGCTGCTGTAATACCCGTGTGCCGTGTAGCGTGGGTGTTAGCTGTCCCGTACAGTTCGTACAATCGCTGCCTGCGACCAGCAGCCCTTTTTACTGTTCTGCCTTCGTCCACGTGTGAGCTGTGTGGACTCCGGCATACAGCTAACCTTCATCCACTGTTTCAATAAACAGACTGTGTTGCCTTTAAGTCTTTATTTATTAAATGATGATGATGGATAGGTGGATGATCATAAGAAATGGATGATTAATTGGTAAAAACTATAACAAAAGATACAAATCCAAATCAGTACAGACATATCACAAATAACAGAATGATATACATAGTAGTACTGGTATTTACAGAATCTGCATAACATAGAGAGCAATGCATGACTGAATACAACATTTACACTGCTGATGCTGCCCTACACCTGCTCTGCATGTATCACGGCCTATGTAATCTGAGTAGAGCCACTGTTACTTCACAGTGCCTACATTACAACTGTACATATATTCTAACATAAATATGTAGCTTAGTACAATGATTCCTACCGGGATCCACTAGTCAGGAGGAACGATTGAAGAGAAGGAACTGGAGCCAGCTATAGCACCTCTGAATCCTATGGAGGCACCAAGACATCTGCGTCTCCAACTCAGGAAGGGAAGGGAAAAGGGCAGTCCAAGGAAGTATCTTTTCCTTAAAGCAACAGGCTCCAACCCACAGAAATACTGTGGAGATGTATGAGGAAAACACTTAAAACATAAGAAAGCCAACAGTGACCTCTTGTGGGCAACAAACGATATTACCCTTATCCTATTTAATGAATAGAAGACAGAACAGCCGGCAAGTCCGGGTCCTTTTAATACGTTATCAGGTGAGTGTCTCGTCAATTGGTTACTGGTTCATTCAACTTTATATATACAATTAAGTCTCGCACCCCTAAATGGCAGTCTCCCTGTACCTAAGCGGGGGCCTGCCTAGGTTGGGGCGGGTGGATCGTCTCAGTACTGGAGTGTCAGTGTAAGGTAACGGGAGAGCGGGGACAACAGGTCCCTCTTCCCGGGTGTCGGGTGGAGTAGGTAGAGGCCTTGGGGGACTGGGGGTAGGTGCATCTCTGGGCACTGGCTCTGCTGGTTCTCTGGCGGGCATTTCCATCTCCACTTCTTCACTCCACAATCACCGCACCATTCTGCATGGGCCAGTCTGCTGGAAAATCTCCCATAACGGTATGGATCACCTCTTTCTTTGTTGCTTCATCACGGGGCACGGGAACTGGGGCCTCTTCTACCAGCCTCAGGGGATCCGTGCATCTCTTCAGGTGGTCCCTGGAAATGGTAGCCACGGTCCTCCCCTAGTCACGACTGATCAGGTAGGTCTTCTCATTCTCCCATCCAGTGGGCTGTATGATATACGGGGTCCTCTCCCACTGGTCGTCAAGCTTATGGGTTCTGCGTTTACGCTTCAGCACCACATCCCCTGGTTCGAAGGGAGTAGCCAGAGCTCGTTGGTTAAAGCGCTGTTCCTGCTTCTCCCGGCTCTGACGCAGGTTCCGCTCCACATACTCCTGAATCCGCCGGTACTGTACTTGGTGTTTGGCATCCCAGCTGGCGGTGGAGGGCAGGGCTTCGGGCGCTTCCAAGCCCATCTCTAGGTCTACCGGCAATCGCCCGGGTCTGGCCCTCATCAGGTACGCCGAGGTACACTTGGTGGAACTACAGGGTATGTTGTTGTACATATCTACCAAGTCGTGCAGCTTCTCCGGCCACAAGTTCCGCTCTTCCAGGGGCAATGTTTTGAGGAGGTTCAGGACCAGATGGTTCATTTTCTCACACATCCCGTTGGTCTGGGCATGGTAGGGGGTGGTCCGGATTTTCTTGCACCCGTACAAGTGGCAGAACTCCTGAAACACTTCTGCTTCAAAGGCTGATCCCTGATCCGTAAGCACCTTTTCCGGGTAGCCATGGGGCCGGCAGAAGTAGGCTTGAAAGGCCCTGGCAGCGGTGCGGCCAGTCAGATCTTTTACCGGGACAACCACCATGAATTGGGAGTAGTGGTCCACGATGGTTAAGGCGTAGGTGTACCCGTTTCGGCTGGGCGCAAGCTTGACATGGTCCAAGGCAACCAATTCCAGCGGCTGGTGGGTAACAATCGGCTGCAGCGGAGCCCTTTGGCTAGCTTCATCCCGTCTTCTTAGCGTACAAGGGCCGCACTCTCGGCACCACGCCTCTACGGAATCCCGCATCCCACTCCAGTAGAACCGCTCTCGTAACAGCATATCCAGCTTCTTCCAACCGAAGTGCCCAGCGCCGTCATAAGCTTGAAGGACCTTGGGTACACAATCCTGAGGCACCACCAACTGGAGATCTTTCTCGTGGGTCCTCGGGTCAATCAACTCCCAGTACAACTTCTGCTGGTACAGGCAAAGGCGGTCCCTCTCTTTCCACAGTCGCTGGGCCTCGGAAGGGGCCGCTGAGTCCATTCGGCGCACGCCTTGGGCTAGTGTCGCGGGCGGAGGAGGGTACGCCGCGCTCTCCCACTGCTCGGGTCCGCCTGCCGCTGCGGCTGCTGCTGCCTGCCGCTGCTCGGTGGCTCGAGCGATGGGCTGGATCCCGGGGACTCGAGCGGCGCTCCTCGCCCGTGAGTGAAAAGGGGAATTGGTGTTTTGGGATAGTTTATTGCCCGTGACGCCACCCACGGTTGTGGTGATTAAGTGGACACCACCGCTGCTCTGTCTGGGGATCCCGGGAGTGATGGTGTGGAGCAGCCAGTTGTTGTGTTGCCCCTCCGTGGGTAGGGGTTGGTGATTCCGGGGCCCAGTGATGGGGTTGGGATGGTGGACAGGCGGGTATGGGGCCTGTGGAGGTGCAGGGGCAGCGCTGTGCCACACGGCACGGTGGTACTCACTCAGCCCAATGAAGCACACAGAGTCTTTGCTGAAACAAACGGCTGGATGGACGGGTCCCACAGGCGGCTGCGGTGTTTTTCCCCTGACCCCAGGTTGTTAGTGTAAGTCCTTTCCTTCCCTCCGTGCACACTCTTCCTGCTCTCCGGTTTCCAGCTGGCTCCTCGATTCAGTACCGGGGGGCCACCGCCCAGCCCCGGCTACCTGCGGTTCCACCAACTGGCTCCCCGGCTCCCTGCAGACGGCCACTACCGTCTGCCTGACTTTCTGCACAGGGGCCCTAGGCTCCAACCTAGGCCCCAGTCTGCGTCTGCCTCTCTGCAGACTTCCTCTCTCCTTCACTCCTGAACTTCACTCCTCGCTTGTCTCCTGCCTCAGGCCAGCTCACTCCAGGGTGGGCGTCTCCATCTCCTGACTCCGCCCACCTGGTATGTCAGTCTGAGCCCGAGGCAGAAAGCAGGTCACTTTGGGGATGTCTGCTGTGAACTGCTGGGGGTGGGGTGTGTGTGGTGCTGTGACCTGTGACCCCTGGCTTGCCCAGGGCGTCACATTCCCCCTTAGCAAAATGCAGACCGTCCTTGGGCTGCCCGTCCATCACCGGTTTTATTTTTCTTTTAACTGCAGAAGATAGGGAGAAAAAAAAACAAAAAAAAAACCAAAACAGTACAAGGATACTAACATCATCCCACAACGGGAGGCATATCAAACATTAAACACTTTTAATAACGGCAACGGGTCCTTCAGTCACCCAACCAAATAACCTAGCCTTGGTGCTGCCCCTAGGAAGTGGGCAGCACCCCTTGACCCCAGTCCAGGAACGGCTCCAGATTGGTCAACGAGACCGGTACTTCGCTGCCGTTGCGGCCGGGCGGACTGCCGGAGCCGTCGTCATCTCCGTCGCGGCCAGGCGGACTGCCAGGGCCGGTGGCAGGGTGGTGACAAAGGTGAGGCCTGGGGACCCCAGGTCTGGGTCCTCCCCCACAGACGCTGCGGGCTCCGCTACCGGTAACAGGGGTAACGGGTCGGTGCATCACTGCGGCGGCCTCTTCCAGGAACCGAATGCTGGCAGAGTCCTGGCGTCCCTGCTTCCACAGCCGCGGTTCACATGCGGCCGGACGCCATCCCGTCCCCCTTAGCCTCTTTTTAGCACTTCTTTCTTCGGGGGGCGGGGCTCCACTTTTGCGCCTTTCCTGCTCGGGGAAGACGCTCGAGCGGGAAATTTTCGCGCCCAAGATGGCGGTTTTACAAACTTTTCGGCCGGACACCTCCGGCGGTCACAAGGCGCACCTCTACCCAACGGCAGAGCGGTAAGATCCTGTTCGTGACGCCAAGTTGTCGCGGGCGGAGGAGGGGACGCCGCGCTCTCCCACTGCTCGGGTCCAGCTGCCGCTGCGTTTGCTGCTGCCTGCCGCTGCTCGGTGGCTCGAGCGATGGGCCGGATCCCGGGGACTCGAGCGGCGCTCCTCGCCCGTCAGTGAAAAGGGGAATTGGTGTTTTGGGATAGTTTATTGTCCGTGACGCCACCCACGGTTGTGGTGATTAAGTGGACACCACCGCTGCTCTGTCTGGGGATCCCGGGAGTGATGGTGTGGAGCAGCCAGTTGTTGTGTTGCCCCTCCGTGGGTAGGGGTTGGTGATCCCGGGGCCCAGTGATGGGGTTGGGATGGTGGACAGGCGGGTATGGGGCCTGTGGATGTGCAGGGGCGCAGGGGCAGCGCTGTGCCGCACGGCACGGTGGTACTCACTCAGCCCAATGAAGCACACAGAGTCTTTGCTGAAACAAACCGCTGGATGGACGGGTCCCACAGGCGGCTGCGGTGTTTTTCCCCTGACCCCAGGTTGTTAGTGTAAGTCCTTTCCTTCCCTCCGTGCACACTCTTCCTGCTCTCCGGTTTCCATCTGGCTCCCCGATTCAGTACCGATTCAGTCTGAGCCCGAGGCAGAAAGCAGGTCACTTTGGGGATGTCTGCTGTGAACTGCTGGGGGTGGGGGTGTGTGTGGTGTTGTGACCTGTGACCCCTGGCTTGCCCAGGGCGTCACACTAGCAGGGTATTGACCAGTCGGACTGCAGGCGCCTGGTCTTGGGCTTCTCACCACTCCTGACTGGGCAGCGGATCAAGGTTCACCTGCTGCTGGGCTACACAGGGCTTCTCTTCCTGTGGCCGGTGAAACGCGGCAGCTCTATCTCTTCCAGACGGTCCTCCTCTGCCCCCTCGTCAGATAGATGCGGCATCCTGGATAGGGTGTCTGCGTTGGTGTTCTTACGCCTGGCCCAGTACTTGACGGTGAAGTCGTAGTTAGACAGCCGAGCCTTCCACCTTTGTTCGAGGGCGCCTAGCTTGGCCGTGTCCAGGTGCGTTAACGGGTTGTTGTCCGTGTAGGCGGTGAACTTTGATGCGGCCAGGTAGTACTTAAACATTTCGGTTATTGCCCACACCAGGGCCAAGAACTCCAGTTTGAAGGAGCTGTAGTTGTCGGGGTTCCGCTCGGTGGGTCGAAGCTTCCAGCTAGCATAGGCGATCACCTTCTCCTTTCCGTCCTGGACCTGGGACAGTACGGCACCTAGGCCCACATTGCTGGCGTCCGTGTACAACACAAAGGGAAGGCCGTAGTTGGGGTAGGCTAGTATCTCCTCTCCTGTCAATGCCGACTTCAGCTGCCGAAAGGACTCTTCCTGCTGCTCACCCCACACAAACGGGGTCCCGGATGGTCTACCAACCTTGGTCTGTCCCACGAGGAGGTCTTGCATCAGGGAGGCCATTTTCGTGTATCCCTTGATGAAGCAGCGGTAGTAGCCCACCAGGCCCAAGAACTGTCGTACCTCTATCACTGTGGTCGGACGGGGCCATTCTTGGATGGCTGTGATCTTCTCCAAGTCCGGGGCCACACCCTCAGCACTCACCACATGTCCGAGATACTGCACTTTTGGCTTCAGCAGTTGGCATTTGGACGGCTTCAGCTTCATTCCGTATTTAGACAGAGCCACAAACACGGCATACTGTTGAATTCGCAGAGTCCCATCGGGGTAGTAAACACAGTTTTCTCATGGTCCTCCGGCGCAACTGCCACCTGCCATAGCCACTGGTGAGATCAAGAGTGGAAAAATAGGTAGCGGTTTTCAGCGCGGCCAGAGACTCTTCGATGCGGGGGAGAGGATAGGCATCCTTATGTGTGATCTGGTTGATTTTGTGGTAGTCCACGCACATCCTCATGGTGCCGTCCTTCTTTTTCACTAGCACCAGTGGGGCTGCCAGGGACTACAACTATCTCGAATGACCCCCGCCTCCTTCATGTTGTGCAGCATATCTTTAGTGCACTGATAGTGTGCTGGGGAAATTGGCCTATAGCTCCCCTTAATGGGCGGGTGTGTGCCTGTAGGGATATGGTGTTGGACCCCCTTAATCTTCCCAAAGTCTAGTGCATGTTTGCTAAAAACTTGCCCGTACTCCTGAACCACCCGGTATACCCCGTCTTTGTGATGTGCAGGGGTATATTTGGTGCCGACATGTAGATCCCGGCACCAGGCCTCTGGCTGTAAGGGTGATATATTGTGGCTAGTGTCAGGTGCAGGGACAGTGGGAGCGGTCTCGTGGATGGCGTGGGTGTCTATGGTGAACAGCTTAGCTATTGTGGCATAGCGGGGGAGCCTAACTTCTTCTTCTCCACAGTTCAGCACTCTCACCGGCACTCTCCCCTTCTTGACGTCAATCACCCCTCTGGCGGTCATTACAGTAGGACAGTGTTCCGAAGGCGAGGGTTCCACCATCGCCGGGTAATCTCGTCCCTGAGGGCCGACGGCTGCTCTGCACCAGATCATCATTTCGCTCCTGGGCGGCACCACTAGGGGTGCCACATCCATCACCTGCGCACCACCAATCTCTCCACCTGTCAGGTTCACTTGTTGCCGCTGCAGGAGGGCCCGGATCTCGCGCTGGAGTGCCCTCTGCCGGCCCCCTCCTGCCGTGGCGGACAACTCCTGCAACAAGCTCAACACCTCACCCATGCAGTGCTCCATCACATTCGTCCCTAAAGGCTACTTTACACACTGCGATATCGGTCCCGATATCGCTAGTGTGGGTACCCGCCCCCATCTGTTGCGCGACACGGGCAAATCGCTGCCCGTGCCGCACAACAGCCGTCACACATACTTACCTGTCCGGCGACGTCGCTGTGACGGGCGAACCGCCTCCTTTCTAAGGGGTCGGTCTGTACGGCGTCACAGCGACGTCACTGAAGCGTCACTGAACCGCCGCCCAATAATAGCGGAGGGGCGGAGATAAGCGGGACGTAACATCCCGCCCACCTCCTTCCTTCCTCATAGCGGCCGGGAGGCAGGTAAGGGGAGCTTCCTCGTTCCTGCGGCGTCACACGCAGCGATGTGTGCTGCCGCAGGAACGAGGAACAACTTCGTTACTGCTGCAGTAACGATTTTTAAGAATGGACCCCCATGTCGCCGATTAGCGATTTTGCACGTTTTTGCAACGATGCAAAATCACTTATCGGTGTCACACGCAACGGCATCGCTAATGCGGCCGGATGTGCGTCACAAAATCCGTGACCCCAACGACTCCGCATTAGCGATGTCGCAGCGTGTAAAGCCCGCTTTAGACTATCTTCGGGTTACGGTCACTAGACTCATGCAGTACTACAATCATTCCCTGGCGCTTCAGTTCTGTCCTTTGCACAGTCAGGGTTACTTCCTTAAGCCCCACTTGCGTCATAGGGAGTCCGTTAGCTGTAACAACAGTCATGCCACTATCGGGAGGGCTAAGTTCACTGTCAGCCCAATACCGCTGGTACAACGTATAGGGCATGATCGTTACCTGCGATCCAGTGTCCAGTAAGGCTGTGGTCAGGATCCCATCCACTGCCACCGAGATGATAGGGCGGCCTCCAACATACCGGTCCCGCCAGTCCGCCGGTTCATGGGGGTCTACTCCTGAGGGTTGGCCCTTGGCCCCAGGGGTTGCTTGTTTAACGGACAGCGATGAGCATAATGACCAGGCTGGTTACACCGGTAGCACACCGGCGACCCCTACCGGGGGTCGTTGGCCCTTCTCCGCTGCATCCACGGGACATCCTCGGGGCGGTCGGTGAGCTGGATGGTCTCCAGGGGCTTGCCTCTCGGCAGAAGCTTGAGGGCGGCAATCACACGGGCAAGATCCTCATTCATGCATTGCACCTTATCAGCCAGTTCGTCTCTTGCTCCAGTGGGTGCAGCCGGGACTGGTAGGTACAGCAGCGGGGGTAGCACAGCGACGGGAGCGGTGGCGGCCGGCCATGGGGCCGTGTCCGGGGGGTTAATCTCTAGGAGCTGCAGGGTCTTGATTGCCCGTTCTTTCACTACTGCAAAGTCTAGGTCAGGGTGCTCGAGGATCCACAGCCGCAGCTGCTTGCGGTCTTCGGCAGACCCCAGGCCTTGTAGGAACTGCTCCACCAACATCTTGTTGCTATCGGCCTCACTGATGGTATCTACCCGCTTCAGGGTTCGGAGGGCCATCGCAGACGTAAGGCGTAGTCCCTGATGCTGTCTGCTGATCGCTGCTGGCAGTGGTAAAACTGCATCCGGAGTTCGGGTGCGGTGCGAGTCTCGAAGGCGGCCTGGAGCTTTTCAAAGATAGTGGTCACAGAGGCCCGATCCGCGTCAGCCCAGGTCTCCGTCTTATGCTCCGCTGCCCCAGTCAGCTGCCCTAAGACTACCACTGCACTCTGCTTGCCAGTCATGGCATACAGGTCGAGAACCGAGCATATCTTTTTCCGCAAAGCCTGCAATGTATCAGACTTCCCGTCGTACTGGGGTAGCCAGGCTGCACCGGGCACGTAGGGCAGGGAGATCGGCATTACCTGGGCGACCGCCGGACCCGCGGCTTCCTCCGCTCGTGCGACCGGAGCAGGGAAGACCGCATCCCCGCCGTCGGGCGCCGCCGCTCCGGCGGCCTGCGCCATCCCATCGTCGCCGCTGGGTGCCGACATGTTCTTGCCGCTTCCCCCTTGGTTTTCTCTTTTCACTCCTCCTTTGGGAGCGAGGCTTCACTTTCGCGCCTTTACTGCTCGGGGAAGACAACTCAAGCGGGAAACTTTCGTGCCAAGATGGCGGGACTTCAACTTTTTTGGCAGGACGCCGCTGACGGATACTTCTAAGGCGCACTTCCACAGGTAAGTGGACTGTCCGAATCCTGTTTGTAACGCCAGAAGAGTCGATGTATACCACCCTGAGAGGGGCCCGGCCACTTCTCCGCTGCTCGGGCCGAGCCGCTCGAGGTCCAGGCTCGGGTTGTCGGTGACACGAGCGCCTCCGGACCGGGGGCCACGTCACTCTGTTAAAGGGGAGGCAGTGGGGTGGTGGTGGTGTGGGACAAGGCACGCAGCCGAGCGGGCCGCGTTGTCGTCCTACGGGTCGTGACATCACCCACGGGTCGTGGTGACGGGATGCACCACCACTGCGGCTGGAGTGAAGGTGGGCTCGTCCGGGATCGGTGTTGCGGCCGCAGCCTAGATGTTAGCCCCTCCGTGGGTAGGGGCGGTGTGTCCCAGGGCCCGGTGGGGGAAGGGGCTGATGGCGACGGTGTTGTTGTCGGGGTGCAGGGTGCCGTGCTGCGGTGCAGTGTCGTGCCCGGATGGCACTGGTGTACTCACTATTAATTCACACTCAGAGTCACTGGTAAACCAAAGTTCGGGTATGGTCGGGTCCCGCAGCCGGCTGCTTGTGTCCCCTGTGAGGTTGATGGTTGCCCCCTTTCCCTTGCACCTCTTGTTGTGGTTTTTCGGCTCCCATGCCTGGACAGTGATAGCCCGCTCCCCGGCGTTGAGCTGCCGGAGGAGCCCTCGGTTGCCCGCAGGCGCCGGCCCGTCGGGTGTTTGGCCCTTGGCGGTGGCACTCACCCGGTATCGGTGGGCTTTTGCCTTCTTTCGGGACTTTGGGTGTGGATGAACCCGTGAGGTCCAGCCAGCAATCAGTCAATTTGCCTAAACCCAGTGGCTTCTAAGCTAGGACGGGGTCTGAGTACACGGTTGACTCCCCAGTTCAGGGCCGGCGGGCTCCAACCCTGGCCCGGTCCCTACGGGTCCGCCGGTTGCTGTACCGGTACTCCTGCAGACGGTCACCACCGTCTGCCTGCCTGACGTTTCAAGGGTCGTTTCAAGGGTCCCAGGCTCCTACCTGGGTCCCTGACAGCTTTCCAACTCCACTCCTCTCACTGTCACTCTCCAAACTCAACTCTCAACTAACTGTTTGTATTTTTGCCTCAGGACAGTAGTGTCCTCGGTGGGCGTGTCTTTCCACCTGACTCCGCTTACTTGGTGTGCCCTACTGGCCCTGAGGGAGGCATCAGGTCTCCCTTTCGGGTGACGGGTGTGTCCTCACAGGGGATGGGGGTGTGTGTGTATGTGGTAGTTGTTATTAACTGTGACCCCTGGGTTCCAGGGCGTCACATATACATCACAATACCCCTATATACTACATCTGCAATATACATCACAACACCCCCTATATACTACATCAGCAATATACATCACAACACTCCCTATATACTACATCTGCAATATACATCACAACACCCCTATATACTACATCTGCAATATACATCACAACACCCCCTATATACTACATCAGCAATATACATCACAACACTCCCTATATACTACATCTGCAATATACATCACAACACCCCCTATATACTACATCTGCAATATACATCACAACACCCCCTATATACTACATCTGCAATATACATCACTACACCCCTATATACTACATCTGCAATATACATCACTACAACCCCTATATACTATATCTGCAACATACATCACTACACCCCCTATATACTACCTCTGCAATATACATCACAACACCCCTATATACTACATCTGCAATATACATCACAACACCCCTATATACTACATCTGCAATATACATCACAACACCCCTATATACTACATCTGCAATATACATCACTACACCCCTATATACTACATCTGCAATATACATCACTACACCCCTATATACCACACATGCAATATACATTACAGCATCTCTATACACTACACATGCAATATACATCACTACACCCCTATATACTACACATGCAATATACATCACTACACCCCTATACACTACACATGCAATATATATCACTACACCCCTATATACTACACATGCAATATCCATCACTACACCCCTATATATTACACATGCAATATACATCACTACACCCCTATATACTACACATGCAATATACATCACTACACCCCTATATACTACACATGCAATATACATGACTACACCCCTATATACTACATCTGCAATATACATCAACATTAATCATCACTCACCTCTCTCTCCCACCGCTGCAGCTCTTGTAGAGGTCCCGCCGCTGTTGTTCTTCTAGGGGCCCCCGCCGCTATTTCTTCTGTTTGGGACCCCGCCGCCGCTGCTGTTCTTGTAGGGGCCCCCACCGCTGCTCTTGTAGGGGACCCCGCCACCGCTGCTTCTTGTACGGCTCCAGCTGTGCTGCTTCTTCTGCCGGAAACTTTTAAATGACACACGCGTGACGTACTGACGACATCAGGGCGCGCGTGTGTCACAGAAGAAAAGCTGGCAGGGAACAAAGTTCAAATTCCTGCGTTCCACTGCCTCCACTGACTGTGCAGAGCTGCAGGATTGCTCCCTGCCCCGCATGCTGCTTGTAATGAGGGCGATCTGACCAGGGACCTCCTGGAATCTGGAGCTCCGGACAACAGGTCAGATTGCCCTCATTACTGACCAGCGGGCAAGGCTCCCCTGAACCTTTTGGGCCCCTGTGCGGCTGAACCGGCTGCACATGCGATATGTCCGCCAGTGCCATCACCTTTGTGAAGCCAAAATCTTTATCGCTCCTGGAGAAAGCAGACTGATATTCGCATAGGGCAGTCCGTAACTGGTGGCTCTGCTCCGGCGTCAACTGGGTCGTATCCATCTCCAAAAGCTCCATAATCTTCTTACCATTCCACTTGGGTGTGAGGGACTCCTCTACTGCTGCCTGCATTGACAGTGTCCAAGCAGTCCGACGGTCTGCTCTTAATGTGAATTGTTTTTTGTGGAGAACTTCTTCACCGCACACTTGTGCCGCCCCCACGTCAGCAGCCGGGCTGCTCGGATCCGGATCCGCGGTGGCTCGAGGGGAGTCCGGACTCGGGGGTCGTGCGGCCACTCGAATAAAGGGGGTATTTACAGGGGATGGTGTATTTACAGTTCGTGACGCCACCTCTGGTGTGGTAAGATGGAGTACCACCGCTGCAGCTGGGGAGTACCTGGTGGCGATAGAGTGGGCAGCCAGGTGTTTAACCCCTCCACGGGTAGGGGGGATGCCCCGGGACTCGGTGATGGTGACAGGGATGTGCCGTTGGGGGAGCTAAGGGTCACTTGCGTGCTCACTCAGTCCAATAACGCTGACACGACAACTTTAGAAAACCAAAGTTTTGGACACCGCTGCCGCTGAGGGGGGGCACGTTTGGGTCCCGTTTCTGCTGGTATTGCCTGATGATCTGTGACCTTTCCCTTGTCACCTTGTTCTCTTCTTAGTTGGCCCCTATAGCTTGAAACTAGTCGGTCCCGCTCCCCAGTGTGGCTAACTGGGAGGGAGGGAGCTTCTTCTCAGGGTTCACGCTTGGGATTTCCTGGACCGTATGTGTGGAAAGTCCTATCACCCTCGTTGCGCTAGTACCCCAATTTTGAAGAGTGGATTTTGAAGGCTCAGTTCTCGTCAGGTAAATTGTCAGGTTGCCTGAAGCTACTCCCTGACCTCGGGTCCACGTACCCCATCGTGCCCTGGTCCCAGCCCGGTGATGGTACAAGACTGTCCTCCACGACAATGCCGTGCTCCTTGTCAAGATCCCCAGTGACCGGGGGTCCAGCTCCTACCAGGCCCAGACCAACGTCTGCTACCTAGTACTTTCAAGGAGCCGAGCTCCTGACCTCCTCTCTCCTTCACCTCCAACACTACACTGGCCTCCTCCTGACACTCCTAACCACCCCTTAACCAACCCCCCAAGTGGGCAACCCTATTCCACTCAGGCCATCCACTGGTGTGTCTGGTGGGTGTGGTGCAGAGTGTTCCTAGGATTTTGATTAGCTGGTTTTGGCAACACCAATGTTTAGGAACCCGTGGAGGTGGATATTGCACAGAAAGGCAGATTGTACAATACCCTGTGACGACCTGATAGGCCAGGGCGTCACATTCCCCCTTGCTTAAACGTAGCTCGTCCTCGAGCTACAGGACATCAGAGGTTTATTTTTTTATTTTTTTTTTTTAAACTGTGAAAAAAACATTTTTTTTACAAATACGTCCCTGGTTACTTAAACGTTACGGGAAACTTTATGAGTTCATCTTTCCAATGGTGGAACGCTACCGGTGTCAGTAGTAGCAGATGCTGAACCTGCTCCGTTGCAGCCTCTTCTTGCAACTGTCCAGTCCCAATGTCTTGGATCCCATTAACCCGCCACCCAAACAACCTGACCCCCTGCAAACCTATTGTGGGTCCGTGACCAAGTTAAGGTCCCGGGTGTTGTGATAGACGAGTCTCGTGGGCACAGGAGGTGCAACTATTTACAAAACACAAGTCCGTGTTGGTCACAACCAGTCCTGTGACCGTGGTCAATTTTTACTATATATACTTAACGAAGTCCATGTACTGGGGTACACACTATAAAGAATCTTTTTTGACAATCTGGTAACTCATTCCATTCATTTAAACCTTTTTGATTAAGTGCTTATCTTCTAACATTTTCTATATGAAAAATAATAAACTTTGGAAAACAACAAACAAAGGCACAGATACCTAACACTTTCTATTAAAACATTAAACTACTGGATCCCGTAGCCACGCTTCCTTGCGACTACATATTATCAATGCCGGCACAGACTCTTCTTCCGGCATCACATGCTTGGTCACCTCTAGGGCATACCAGCCCCTCTCTCCACAATGCCGGGTGTAGGTGACCATATCTTCCGATTACAAATTTCGCTCGGGGTGTCCCCTGGGGAGGTGCTGCGCAACATGCCGTTGTTACACGAACACCCCAGCTGTGAGGCCTGCCTCCCGAATGAACCCCCATCCCTGTACGGGGTCAAAACGGTCCACCAGACCACGGCAACGTGGCCCTAGACTCGGGAAGCAGCGCTCCTCACCTGTTCTTTCTCTCCTTGGTTGCAGGCGGCAAGTTCCCGACGTCGCCGGTCTCGTGTTGTTATCTCCATCTGTAACTGCTGATGGTGTCATTCCCAGTAGGGGGCGTCGGCGTCCGGCCTCGGCTCCCTAGCTGGCTCTGGCTTCAGGTGCACTCTTGCGGCCCCAACAGCTGTTGGGATGCCGCGCGACGGTGGAACCGGCAGCTCTCCAGACTCTACTTCCGCCTTGGTAAACAGGAGAACCGACTGCTCCGTAGCCGGGGTTGCAGAGTCCGGGTGCTCTGCCTCTGAGGACGGGCCCATTGATGCGGCCGGGTCTGGTCTGGCCGGTGTCAGGGTGACCGCTGCCGTGACCGGGTCGAGGGAAAGAACCGGGGTTTCCGCAGCTGGAGCTTCATACAAAGGTTCCGCTGCTGTGGTTGCAGTAGGCAGCTCGGCGTCTGCTGAGGACGGGGTTGGTGGCGGTTGTGTGCTCGCCGGGAGCGGGGGCAGTCCGGATCCCACAGCCGCATTGGCCGGATTAGGGCAATCAACAGGGACTAGGTAACCGCTTACCCTCTCTTCACGTGGGATCTCAATCTCACGGGCTCGCACCGCCATCGCCAGGCTCCTCATCTCTTCCCTCCAGTGGTCCAGTATAAACAGGAACTGTGTCCGCATTCTCCTGCACAGCTGCTCCATTTCTTCTTCGATCCAGGTCGCGGTCCCGGGGACAGCATGTTCCGGTGACCAGCTCTGCTCCCCCATCTTGCCTCTGTGCTGTCCAGGAACGTTATGGCAGAGTCCTGGAGTCCCTGCTTCTCTTCCGCTGTAGTTACATTCTGCCACGCCCCCTCGGTTTTCACTCAGCACTCTCTTCGAACCTGCGGCCCTCTGGGAACTTCCGGTTCCGGCCTCACACTCAGGGACGAAGGGCGGGGCTTCTGCTTCACGCGCTTTTGCGGGGAAGATGACGTTTTTGGCATGAAAAGATTTCGGTATTGGCGGGAACGGGATCTTGACTCGCAGTCTTCGGTCTTCAAGGTGCACGTCACCCAGGTAAGTGGGTCCTGCTCATATCCTGTTTGTGACGCCAGGAATTTTGATATGTGCCACCCCCACGTCAGCAGTCGGGTTGCTCGGATCCGGATCCGCGGTGGCTCGAGGAGAGTCTGGACCCGGGCGTCGTGTGGCCACTCGAATAAAGGGGGTATTTACAGTGGATGGTGTATTTACAGTTCGTGACGCCACCCGTGGTGTGTGGTAAGATGGAGTACCACCGCTGCAGATGGGGAGTACCCGGTGGCGATGAAGTGGGCAGCCAGGTGTTTAACCCCTCCACGGGTAGGGAAGGATGCCCCGGCACTCGGTGATGGTGACAGGGATGTGCCGTTGGGGGAGGTAAGGGTCACTTGCGTACTCACTCAGTCCAATAATGCTGATAGCGACAACTTTAGTAAACCAAAGTTCTGGACACCGCTGCCACTGAAGGGGAGCATGTTTAGGTCCCGTTTCTGCTGGTGTTGCCTGATGATCTGTGACCTTTCCCTTGGCACCTTCTTCTCTTCTTAGTTGGCCCCTATAGCTTGAAACTAGTCGGGTCCCGCTCCCCAGTGTGGCTAACTGAGGGAGTTTGCTCTCAGGGTTCACGCTTGGGATTTCCTGGACCGTATGTGTGGAAAGTCCTATCCCCCTCGCTGCGCTAGTACACCGATTTTGGAGCTGGTGGAGAGCGGATATTGAAGGCTCCGTTCTCGTCGGGTAAATTGTCAGGTTGCCTAAAGCTACTCCCTGACCTCGGGTCCACGTACCCCATCGTGCCCTGGTCCCGGCCTGGTGATGGTACAAGGCCGGTGATGGGACAATGCCATGCCCCATGTCACGATCCCCTGTGACCGGGGGTCCAGCTCCTACCAGGCCCAGACCAACGTCTGCTACCTAGTACTTCCAAAGAGCCCAGCTCCTGACCTGCTCTCTCCTTCACCTCCCACACTACACTGGCCTCCTCCTGTCACTCCTGACCTCCCCTTAACCAACCCCCCAAATAGGCGACCCTATTCCACTCAGGCTGTCCACTGGTGTGTCTGGTGGGTGTGGTGCAGAGTGTTCCTAGGATTTTGATTAGCTGGTTTTGGCAACACTTTGGCTAGGGACCCGTAGCCAAGGAGGAGGTGAATATTGCATAGAAGGGCAGATTGCACAATACCCTGTGACGACCTGATAGGCCAGGGCGTCACACATACACATCAGCCAGTTTTGAGCCCGCCGCCAGAGTCACTTCATGGTTCTACAGGTTTAGGCACCTCACCGGCACACTCCCATCTCGTACGGTGGCCAGCTTCCTCGCTATAATAGAGCCACCCATGCCTTCAGACTGTCTCACTGGCTCCAGGATTACCTCCACACCATTCAGCTTCCTATGGGTTCCTATTGGCATCAACACCAACTTCTCTTGACCCAGAGCAATGGTGACAGTGGAACCACGTGGGACACACACCGCTCCCATCACTCTTCCTCCTGCTGAACTCTTCTGGATGCCACACGAACAGACCACCTGTTGCAGGGCCCTCTGCGTGACCTTATGGGTTGTCGCTTGCTTCCAGTGTCCCGGGCCATTGCGCTCAAACAGAAGGGAATGCAATTCCCTCAAGATGTTCATTCCTAGATGCACCGGAAGATTTGACCTTGCTTGTGTTTTCACAAGTACCACTTCGTTGGTCCCCAACTCCTGTCCGCACAGCTGCACCTTCATCCACGCAATGCCTGCCACTGGGATCTCATCATTGTTGGCTGCTTTCAGTCTTATCAAATGCCCCGATTCTGGCTTGGCAGCTTCCTTGAAGTATGTCTGGAAGTATTCCACCGGCATAGTAGTCACCTCTGATCCCGTGTCTACCAGGTACATCACCTTCTTTCCGGCAGACTGTACTTCTAACACGGGACTCTCTGCACACAGATTTTCTGAACAGGATTCGGGCATCGACTTGCAGTATTGCCTCGCTGTATGCCCGACTATAGCGAGTGCTTCTCTTTCACTGGTGTTGAGCCTTCGTCTGTTCTGCCTCTCCGGCAATCTTGTTGTAGATGTACGATCCCTCTGCATCTCCAACATTGAACGGACTCCCGTGCCCTGCTTCCTGCGGCTTCCGATCTAAAGCTGACCACCGCCCTTCCCTGGATATAACGTCGTGACTGGGTCTCTGCCGCGGGAGGTGGCACTCGAACAGACATGAGGGTATAGGGACCCTTTGGGGCTGGGTAGATTGGAGGTGTCCCTTGAACCTGCATTCGCTCCACTTGTTACACCAGTCCTGTGCAAGGCTGTTAGCTGCTCCTGAACAGAGTTTTGACTCGGGTCTCTTGCGTCGGCCGCCTGCATGTTACTCCATTTCAGGGCAGACATCACCTCCAGGATCCACGCCACTGCTTCTTTCTGGATTTCGGAGTAAGTGACACCTGGGGTATTCTGTGCCTTCAGTAGTAGCTCACTCCTTAACATCTCATTTTGGATTCCCTCAATGAACTGGTCCAGTAAAATGCGGTCAACTTCAGCCTCAGTGTCCACCGTTATGGTCGACTTCTTCTTGATCTCTTGGTGCAATTCGTCTAATGTGATGGGTACTGAATCATACTGAATCAGCCTTTCTTTGTCCCTCTGGGTTTGAGTGAAGAACTGTACTCATAGTTGTCGGCCGCTGCCACATGGTCGAATGCCTTTTCCAAGATTTGAATGATTTCATCCACTGTCTTCTGCTTATCCTCTGGCATTAGCAGAACGACTTTGCGAGCATCCCCCTCCAGAGCATTCAGCACGACTTCCGGCTGCACTTTGGGGTGTACACCGTGCAAAGCAATGGCGTTCTTCAGCCTACCCACCCAATCACTAAACAGTAAGTTATACACATCAAACTTAGGCAGGTGATTTAGCAGTGCACCCATTACAGAGCACCCCATTGGCCGCTCTCCGCTGGTTGCCAAGGGGGAAGGGAGTTGAGGTACCACGGGAGATGCTGCAGCATCTCTTGCCTGATCTGGATTGTCCATAGCGAGCACCGTATCCTGCCCACTACGCCAAATTATAATGACCGGATGCCGGTTGTGGTGGATATAACAATACGGTGGTGCTATGGAAGAACCCAATCACACAAAGATGATAAACCAACTGTTTTCTTCATATGTTTCAAAGTGTTCACAATAACAGGACCCACAGATTATGAGCCACAACAGCCCGGAATATACACATAACAAATTATGCAGCCTGGAAGACCTCAAGTAAATAAATAGGAATAACGTTTGGAACACCATTCTAAGTCCGAACTGGGTGCAAAAACCTAAAAAAACATCACTATGGGGAGATAAGGTATGCACACCAGTGACTATGTAAAGGGAATACATGAAATAGCAGAAACTGCTGTGTGAATACTGACTTGAAAAATCCAATAGCTATATGCAAGAGTGAATATGTGAAAAATGGAATCTGCATTACTGCCATGAACATATGAATCAAGAGAAATTTAGCTACTGAATTGATCAATGTGTGAAGCCCCGCTAGTATGTGTCGGTGCAGTACCTTCAGGGACTCCACGTGGATGGAACAGTCTGGTCACAGGTAGGGAACCTTCTTTTAGGATTGTCGTGACGCCACTCTCAGTATTGCGGTCAGCGGGGACCGCCACTGCAGATTAAGGGATGCCTGGGGCTGATGGTGGGTGCAGTCAGTATATTAGCCCCCTGAGAGTGAGGCAAGCCCCAGGCCCCGGTGTATGTGTGTGGGACCACAGGTCGCAGAATGACTCAAACACAGTCCAAGAAGTCTTTCAACGTGTTTACTCACTGTTTGGAGGTCACGGTGAGATGCCCGGGCGACACTGTGATAACCAGGTTGAACCAGGAATTCCAGGAGGCCGTTCTGAGGGTAGCTGTCCACTCGCCTTCCTTGCACTCTTTCTGTTTTAGGAGGATCCTTTGCTTGAAGCGTGGTAGGACCCCTCCAGGGAAGCTGTTACCACCCTGCTCCCCTCTCTCTGGCTCGTCTGCCGGCAGCGTGGCCTTGGTGGGATGGCTTCTGGCCCTGTCCCCTTATGGGCCTGGTGATTGCTGCTTGGCTCAAGCTCTGTGTAGTCGTGGTGAGGGCATGAAGTACCCCCCCCCACCTGTAGGTTAAGCAGCTCTGGATGATCTGCTGCCTGTACTGGGGACCTAGTTCCCCTTGTGTGCTCGGATACCGGGATCTCCGTACTCAGCCACCCTTCTCTCTGGATGATTTTCAGGCCGACCCACGGTACTCCTTTCTCCCCCGCTTTCAGCTACTGCACTCCTCAGGACCTGTCTGACACGAGAGCTCCTCTGCTCCCTTCCACACACTTCAACTTCTTCCTCCAGACTCCCCTCTTCCTCTCTCTCTCTGCCCTGCTTCCTAGCAACCAGCCCCTGAACACACCCCCAGCTGGGAATTGAAAGTTAACCCCTTCTGGCTACCCAAGGGTCCCTTCTAGTGGTGTGGGAGGCCTGGTCACTATATGTTTGTGTGTGCACCTCATCCTGGCCTTTGGAGATTACCTGGAAGCATTGCTCCCGCATGGGTGCAATACTCTGTGGTGCCTGACCAGGTCAGGGGCGCCACATTCCCCCTTAGTTATCATCAGCACGTCCTCGGGCTGCAAAGACAAGAGAAAAGGTAAATACAAACTTTTCCCACACAGGGGCAATTATTTACATTTAAACATACCAGGTACCATTCCACCACCAACCACCCACATGTCCGAACCCCACCCAAAAACCTCCAGGAGGTAGGTCGCCGGTCCTTTTGGTGACCAGGGCTGGGCCATCACATTCCCCAGACCTTTCCTCCAATCTTCCTCTCCTGAGGAGAGTGGTGTAAGGTAGGCCCCATAAACAGGCGTACCCGCTTCCGAGTGTTGGAGGGCAGGCCCCATAAACAGGCGTGCCCCCTTGTTGGTGCAGAGCCATGCCCCTCAACAGGCAGACTCTGTGGTTGATACCAAGGAGGTAACTTTTTACAATGCAACAGTTTGTGGTTAAATCCAGTTCATAACCAGTGGTCTAACATTTTAAGGAGGTCTCACAATAGTCCTTGTGGGCACATTTCGCTTAAACGTTACCTAACTGTAAACAGGTTAAACATTACATTTCATACAGTCACTTTAAACTAAACTGTACTTTCTCTATAGCGTAATGGGAGCTGACCAAAGTTGCTGCGGGTTGATCTACGCAGTACTATACTGTCATCTGTCTGAGGTTGTGTCCTCCCACCCGATGTATGTGTCTCAATGTGAATAATAGGTGTGCTAGGTATTGATGCCAGTGCATGGTCTTCTGCTTCAGCTACATTTGGCTCTTCCAGGTTCTGAACAGGTTCTTCTGGGTCTCTTACTTCTCCAGATTGAGGGAATGTAATAACCGGAATAACTACTGCTCCATTGTATTGAGGCCAACTTGCTGGAAAATCTCCAAGTACAGTATGGATCATCTTTTCTTTTGGTTCTTGAACTGGCAAAGGGTTGGGAATTTCTTCAGGGATTCTTAGTTGTTCAGGACATTTCTTTAAGCGATCTCTAGAAACGACAGCTGTTGTTTTTCCTCCATCTTTGCTGATAAGGCATGTCTTTTCATTGCTAAGCGTCGATGGTAACACAGTATAGGGTTCTTCTTCCCAGTGATTGTCAAGTTTATGACGTCTTCTCTTTCTTTTGAGAACTATATCTCCTGGCATCAAAGGAACAGCAGGTGCTTTTCGATTGTAGGCCTTTTCTTGTTTCTCACGCTGCTGAGTCAGGCTTCGCTCCACACACTCTTGTACTTTCTTGTATTGGGCTTGGCGGTTGGAATCCCAATCAGCACCTTGTAGATGGTCTTCAGGGGTCTCAACTCCCATTTCCAGATCTACTGGCAATCTCCCTGGTCTGGCCCTCATCAGGTATGCCGGTGTGCAGTTCGTGGAACTCACAGGGATGTTGTTATACATGTCCACTAGATCGGGCAGCTTTTCCGGCCACTGACTTCGTTCTTCTAGTGGGAGCGTCTTCAGAAGGTCGAGAATGATGTGGTTCATCTTCTCACACATGCCATTGGTCTGAGGATGGTAAGGCGTAGTACGGATCTTCTGGCAGCCGTATAGGTTACAAAACTCCTTAAACACTTCAGCTTCAAAGGCTGGTCCTTGGTCAGTGAGCACTTGATCTGGATAGCCATGTGGTCGACAGAAGTGTGTCTGGAAAGCTTTGGCTGCAGTTTGACCTGTCAAGTCCTTGACTGGTACTACCACCAGGAATCTGGAGTAGTGGTCAACCATAGTGAGAGCGTAGTTGTAGCCTTGTCTGCTGGGTGCCAACTTTACATGGTCCAGGGCCACGATCTCCAGGGGCCGTTTAGTTTGGATTGGCTGGAGTGGTGCTCTCTGGCTGTGCTGGTCTTTTCTTCTAAGATTGCAGGGCCCGCAGTTTCGACACCACTTCTCTAGGGCAGATCTCATGCCCACCCAGTAGAATCTTACTTTAAGTAGGGCCTCCAGTTTCTTCCAACCAAAGTGGCCTGCACCATTGTGATAGGCTTCTAGCACCATCCTCGTATCCTTCTGTGGTACAATCACTTGCCACACCTTCTCATGCGTCCTCGGGTCAATGATGCTCCTGTAAAGTTTGTCTTGATAGATGAATAATCGACCCCTCTCCTTCCATAGGTACTGTGCCTCAGGTGGGGCTCCTTTGTCAAGGCTGGCGCCCGGCTGGCTGATCAGTTTCTTTACCAAGCCTACCGCTGGATCATTTTCCTGGGTCTCCTTCCAGTTGTAGTGAGGTAGTGGGTTCAGGGTCACCTCTTGGCGGTTGGCACGCGACTGCCGACACTGTTTTGCTCCATGGCGATGGAACGCTGGCAGCTCAATCTCTTCAAGATCATCTACATCTTCACCCTCGTCTGCTAGGTGAGGCATCCTGGACAGAGCATCTGCGTTGCCGTTCTTGCGGCCAGCTCGATACTTGACAGTAAAGTCATAATTCGCCAGTCGGGCTACCCAACGCTGCTCCATGGCACCCAATTTAGCAGTATCCAAGTGGGTCAGGGGGTTGTTGTCCGTGAAGACAGTGAATTTGGTGGCTGCCAGGTAGTGCTTGAACCGCTCTGTGATAGCCCATACCATGGCCAGGAACTCTAGCTTGAATGAGCTATAATTCTCCGGGTTTCTTTCAGTAGGCCTGAGCTTCCTGCTGGCGTAAGCAATCACACGCTCTTTGCCTCCCTGCACCTGTGAAAGCACTGCTCCCAGTCCCACATTACTGGCATCTGTGTACAGTACGAATGGCAGACCGTAGTCAGGGTAGGCTAGGATCTCTTCACCCGTCAAGGCCCCTTTCATTTGTCTGAAGGAGTGTTCTTCTGCTTCTCCCCAGTGAAATGGCGGGCCGGAGATCTTTCCTCTCTTCTTTGGGTGGCCTACCAGGAGCTCTTGCAAAGGCGCTGCCATTTTCGTGTAGCCCTTGATGAACCTTCTGTAGTAGCCTACCAAGCCAAGGAACTGACGTACCTCCCGGACGGTAGTAGGTGTGGGCCATTCCTGGATGACTGTGACCTTCTCTGGGTCCGGTGCTACTCCTTCTGCACTGACCACGTGACCTAGGTACTGGACCTTTGGCTTCAGTAAATGGCACTTGGATGGTTTCAGCTTCATTCCATATCGGGATAGTGCTTCAAAGACTTCAGCCAGGTGTTTCAGGTGGTCCTCGTAGGTCTTGGAGTACACGATGACATCATCCAGGTAGAGCAGGACGGTTTCAAAGTTGAGGTGCCCTAGGCAGCATTCCATAAGCCTCTGGAAGGTCCCGGGGGCATTGCAGAGTCCAAATGGCATGCTGTTGAACTCACAGAGGCCCATTGGGGTGGTGAAGGCCGTCTTCTCCCGATCTTCTTCTGCTACAGATACTTGCCAGTAGCCACTAGTAAGATCTAGGGTAGAAAAGTAGTTAGAGGCTTTCAAGGCAGCGAGGGATTCCTCTATCCTTGGCAAAGGGTAGGCATCCTTGTGTGTTATCTGATTTATCCGTCTGTAATCCACACACATCCTCATCGTGCCATCCTTCTTTCTTACCAGGACCAGGGGAGCCGCCCAGGGGCTACAACTGTCCCTTATGACGCCTGCCTCCTTCATGTCCTTCAGCATGTCCTTTGTGCGCTGGTAATGGGCTGGTGGAATAGGCCTATGTCTTTCCTTAATGGGAGGATGACTGCCTGTGGGTATGTGATGTTGCACCCCTTTGATCCTACCAAAGTCTAGTGGGTTCTTACTAAAGACCTGCTCGTATTCCTGCACGACCCTGTAAACCCCATGTTTCTGGTAGTCGGGTGTAGAGTCAGTCCCCACGTGTAGTTTCTGGCACCAATCCTCTAACTGCTTTTGGGAGGTCTCGCCCTCTTTTGAGTCAGCTTGTGTCAGGGGACCTACAGGTGTTATGGCGTCATCTGAGCATGTAAACAGTTTGGCTATGGTAGCGTACCTTGGTAGTCTGGCTTCCTCCTCCCCACAGTTCAACACTCGTACAGGCACTCGTCCCTTGTGTACATCAACTACCCCCCTGGCTGTCAGAATCGTGGGCCAGTGGTCTGAATGAGTGGGCTCTAGTACAGCCTGGTAATCTTGTCCTCTGAGACCTACCGCTGCTCTACACCACATCATCATTTCACTCCGTGGGGGTATCACAATGGGGTTAGCATCCATCACCCGTACACTACCAATCTCACCGCCAGCCTGTTTTACCTGTTGCTTCCTCAGAATGATTCGGATCTCCTTTTGCAAGGCTCTTTGTGACCTGCCCTCAGCACCTTCAACAATCTGGTGAAGCAACAACAACACTTCCCCTAGGCAATTTTCTATGACATTAGTGCCTAAAATCATTTGCGGGTTCCTTTCTCTAATATCAGTGTCCACAACAATCAGTCCTTGTCCCTTCATTTCCTGCCTTCCCACCTTTATGGTTACCTCTTTGACCCCGATCTGGTCTATAGGTTGTCCGTTGGCAGCATAGATGGTGAGGGAGGGGTCCGGTGGTCGGAGATCGTCGTCCGACCAAAACCTACGATAAAGGACATACGGGATCGTGGTGACCTGAGAGCCGGTGTCCAATAATGCCGGGGTAGGGATCCCGTCCAGGACAATGGACAGGACAGGACGTCCACCCACGTACTGATCACAGCAGCGACCTGGGCCTGATCTTCTTAATCCTGAGGACTGGCCCCCGGCCCCAGGTTTGGCTCGTTTAAAGGACAGGCCCTTGCATAGTGTCCTGCCTCCTGGCAACGACGACAGATGGGTTGTCCAGATGAGTCATAGCGATCACTGCTCCTGCCTCGGGTTGGGGGACCTCTTCTCCTCCGCATCCAAGGGACGTCCTCTGGGTTGTCAGCTAGCAGGATCCGATGAGGGACTTTGGTCTCTGAGGGCAACTGCATTGCTTTCAGGATTTGTGCGACGTCCTTAGTGAGCTGTTGCACCTGGGAGGATAGTGTATTTATGGTCTCTGCTGGCGTGTTGAGTCCTTTTGCAGTTACCAGGGCCTGCGAGGAGGATTCCGCTCCTGCAGCCGTGGAACTGGCAGGCCATGCTGGTGCGACGGGGTCTGTGTCCACAGGAGGTTGGAGTGCTTTCACTGCCCTGTCTTTCAGAATGGCAAAGTCCACGTCAGGGTGTTCCAGGGACCACAGCTTCATCTGCTTCCCATCCTCAGGAGAGCGCAGGCCCCGCAAGAATTGTTCCTTCATCATCCGGTTTCCTTCCTGATCACTGACAGGGTCCACCAGCTTGAGAGCCCGTAGTGCAGCCTGCAGCCTGAGGGCATAGGCTCTTATGCTATCTTGGGGCTTCTGCCGGCAGTTATAGAAGTCCGTCCTCAGCTCTCCCTCGGTGCGGTGTTCAAAAGCAGCTGCTAGTTTGGCAAAGATGGTCTCAACAGAGCCCCGGTCATCATTGGTCCAGGACTCAGCTTCCAATTCTGCTGCTTCAGTCAATTGTCCCAGCACCACAGCGGCCCTCTGCTTACCAGTCATCGCGTGCATGTCTAGCAGGGTGTTGATCTTCTTCTTAAACCCGGTCAGCGTGTCTATTTTACCGGCGTATTGGGGCAGCCATTGCGATCCTGGGACATACAGCAAGGAAACTGGCATTATGGGGGAGATTTCAGCCGGCGCGGCTGCGACCGCGGCACCGGCACCAGGCGCTGCTGCGTCCAGCGCGACGGGGGCTGGCATCGCTTGGGCTGCGTCGCCCTGACCAGGGGCATTACCTCCTGCAGCGTCCATTTTTCTTCAAAAATCTCCGCGCCCCCTTTCCACTTCCTGGGTCAGAACGCTCTCCGAATTGTGGGGGTTCTGGGGCGGCCACACCTCTTCGTGGGCGGTGCTCTTCTCCCTCGCGCGGGCTGCAGCGCGCGCTTTTGAAGATGGCAATATGGCGGCGGTTCAATTTTTGCGGTCGGACCTCTGAGGCACACGGTCACCTGTCTGAACAGGTCTAGTCCTTATCCTGTTCGTGACGCCAGAAGTTGTGAAGCCCCGCTAGTATGTGTCGGTGCAGTACCTTCAGGGACTCCACGTGGATGGAACAGTCTGGTCACAGGTAGGGAACCTTCTTTTAGGATTGTCGTGACGCCACTCTCAGTATTGCGGTCAGCGGGGACCGCCACTGCAGATTAAGGGATGCCTGGGGCTGATGGTGGGTGCAGTCAGTATATTAGCCCCCTGAGAGTGAGGCAAGCCCCAGGCCCCGGTGTATGTGTGTGGGACCACAGGTCGCAGAATGACTCAAACACAGTCCAAGAAGTCTTTCAACGTGTTTACTCACTGTTTGGAGGTCACGGTGAGATGCCCGGGCGACACTGTGATAACCAGGTTGAACCAGGAATTCCAGGAGGCCGTTCTGAGGGTAGCTGTCCACTCGCCTTCCTTGCACTCTTTCTGTTTTAGGAGGATCCTTTGCTTGAAGCGTGGTAGGACCCCTCCAGGGAAGCTGTTACCACCCTGCTCCCCTCTCTCTGGCTCGTCTGCCGGCAGCGTGGCCTTGGTGGGATGGCTTCTGGCCCTGTCCCCTTATGGGCCTGGTGATTGCTGCTTGGCTCAAGCTCTGTGTAGTCGTGGTGAGGGCATGAAGTACCCCCCCCCACCTGTAGGTTAAGCAGCTCTGGATGATCTGCTGCCTGTACTGGGGACCTAGTTCCCCTTGTGTGCTCGGATACCGGGATCTCCGTACTCAGCCACCCTTCTCTCTGGATGATTTTCAGGCCGACCCACGGTACTCCTTTCTCCCCCGCTTTCAGCTACTGCACTCCTCAGGACCTGTCTGACACGAGAGCTCCTCTGCTCCCTTCCACACACTTCAACTTCTTCCTCCAGACTCCCCTCTTCCTCTCTCTCTCTGCCCTGCTTCCTAGCAACCAGCCCCTGAACACACCCCCAGCTGGGAATTGAAAGTTAACCCCTTCTGGCTACCCAAGGGTCCCTTCTAGTGGTGTGGGAGGCCTGGTCACTATATGTTTGTGTGTGCACCTCATCCTGGCCTTTGGAGATTACCTGGAAGCATTGCTCCCGCATGGGTGCAATACTCTGTGGTGCCTGACCAGGTCAGGGGCGCCACAAATGCAATAGAGCCCCAACACTACGCCAAAGTATTTCTCTACGTTGGGGTCCCTAGCTTGTGTGTGTCCTCTCATGCAGTTAAAAAACCTACCGTGTATGGGAAGCTGAGACCCAGGTTATTTATGCGTATGATATGGATTGGCAATAGGTGTGGTTGGGGAGGGTTCACAAACGAAAAAATACTAACAAGTGTCAGTCTGCAGGACATTAATTTACAATTTGCCTGAAGGCAACTAGAGCCCTAAACTAAGGACTAATTAAAATATAACTTTTATTTTCAATCACTAAAAAGATTTCTAGATTTTTATATATCATAGACACACAGCAAACTTGTAAAACCACTAAATGCAGTGACCCTTAGCAGATCTCATGTGTTATAGCTGTACCACCTCCGTGCGAGCAGCCGGGCTGCTGCTGCCGCTCGATCCAGATCCGCGGTGGCTCGAGGGGTCTCCAGACCCGGGGGTCGCGCGGCCACTTGATTAAAAGGAGGGGGATTTTGGAAAGTTTGTGACGCCACCCACGTTGCGTGGTAATATGAGGGACCACTGCTGCCGTTGGGAAGCCCGATGATGATGGTGTGGCAGCCTAATGTTTAACCCCTCTGTGGGTGGGGGGTTGGTGCCCCGGGGCCCGTTGGTGTTGGATGGTGTTTGGGTGCCGTTGGGGGATAGGTGCAGGGGGTTTCCAATGTACTCATTCAGTCCCAGAATAACCACACCGACAGCTTGTAAACCAAAGTTCCGAGCACCACCGTAGTCTGCAGGGAGCATGCCTGGATCTGTGCCCTCGGTGTTATTGTTGGTCTGTGGCCTTATCCCTGGCACTTTAGTCTCACTTGGACCTGTTGGTATGAAACTCTCCGGGTCACGCTCACCCGTATGGCTAACGAAATGAGCTTGCTCTCAGGGTTCACGCGTAGGATTTCTTTGGACTGTAGTGGGAAAGACCTATCCCATCGGTGTGCTAGTACCCCGATTTTGGAGCGGGTTGGGGATGACACTTGAAGTCTTCACCCCCGTCGGGTAAATTACCGGAACGCGTGAAGCTACTTTCCGGCCTGGGGTCCACATACCCCTGCCCTGGCCCCTGCCCGGAGATAGCTCAAGGCCGAAGGCTGCCCTCCTCAGCAGTCCGTGCCCCTTAACACTATCCCCTGCAACCGGGTTCCAGCTCCTACCAGGCCCGGACCACTGTCTGCCACCTAGTATACAGGAGCTCTTCTCCGTGGCCTCTCCTCACAAGACCCACTTCACCTACGCTCTCCTTCACTCTCCATTCTCCACTCTCAACTCTCAACTCTCAACTGTCACTGTCCTCACTTTCTCCTCACCAACCCCCCATGTGGGCAGCCCTATTCCCTTCAGGCCCCCCAATGGTGTGTCTGTCAGGTTCAAGTGGGAAGTGTTCCGAGGATTTTTATTGGACTAGCTGTTAAAAACACCAGAGGACTGGGATCCGTTAACCAAGGAGGGTGGATACCATGCAGAAGGGCAGGTTGCACAATACCCGGTAATGACCTGATAGGCCAGGGCGTCACATTCCCCCTTGGTTAAATGTAGCTCGTCCGCGAGCTACAGGATGACGGAGGTTTATTTTGTTTTGCTGGAACTGAAAAGGAAATAAGTTAACATACTTTTATTTTAACGGGTCCATCCCACAGAGGGGAGGTAATGCACTTAACGTTACTAAAATACCACACTAGAGTTCGTCGCCCACGGTGGGATGCTACCAGTTTTACTGGTAACGGAGGCTCAACCTGCTGCGTTGCAGCCCTTTCCTGCGACAGTCCAGTTGCAACGTCCCCGGATCCCAATAACCCGCCACCCAAACAACCTGTTCCCCCTGGAAACCTAAAGTGTCCGTGACCGGGTTAAGGTCTCGAGTGTTGTGATTTTGATGACTCTGGCTGGCACAGTAGGTGCACTATTATACAAGACACAAGTTTGTGTTGGTCACGCCAGTCCTAAGACCGTGGTCCATTTTTACTTAAAATATATAAAACTGAATGGAGTCCATGTACCAGTGTACACTCTTTGGCAAATGTTTTTTAGAAAATCAGGTAACTTTCACTCTTTTCATTAGAAACTGGTTGATTCACTAACCTTTTCTATATGGAAAATAACAAACTATGGAAAATAACAAACGAAACACCGATACCTAACATTCTATGGCATCGCAACTGTTAGTACTATAGCATTTAATATTCTTCCCTGTACCTCTGTGGAAGTTGACCAAAGTTTGCACAGGTCGACCTCCTCAGTTCTGGACTCTCGCTTCTTTCTAGGGAAGCATCTACACTTTCTACCGGTCCCTCGCCCCCCAGATTGGGTGTAACTGGCAGAACCCTACGTGTGCGTGGCAAGGGGACTGGCCGTACTCACTTCTTCAGATGGTCTCTGGACACCGCAGCTACAGTTCGCCCATCATCCTTGCTAATCAGACAAGTCTACTGGTTGTCGAAATTGGAAGGCTGTATCACATACGGCTCTCGCTCCCACTGGTCATCCAACCCGTGTTGCTTCCTTTTTCTCTTCAACATGACCTCACCAGGGGCGAATGGGGCTGCTTTAGCCTGCTTATTATAATTCCTTTCTTGCCACTCTCGGACTTATCCTAAGCTTTTTTCGACACATTTCTGGATCTGTCTGTACTGAGCTTGGCGACTGAGTCCCAATCTTTTCAAGATGCGTGAGTTTCAGGTAACTCCACCTCCATTTCTAGGTCCACCGGGAGCCTCCCCAGACGAGCTCTCATCAGGTAAGCTGAGGTGCACTTGGTTGACCCTACTGGGAAGTTATTGTACATGTCGACCAAATCTGGCAGCTTCTCAGGCCATCGATTCTGGTCCTCAAGAGGAAGGGTTTTCAACAAATTGATCACCAGATGGGTCATCTTCTCACACATCCCGTTGCTCTGCGCATGATAGGGAGTGGTGCGAATCTTCTTGCACCCAGATAAGCTGCAGAACTCTTGAAAAACGCAGGACCCTGATCGGTCAAAACTCGGTCTGGGTACCCATGCGGCCTACAGAAATCGGCCTGGAACACCTTTTTGCTGCAGTACTAGCATACAGATCTTTCACGGGTACCACTACCTGGTAACCCTGTCCCCGGGAGCCTATAGCTGCCCTGCACTATATCAACATTTCACTTCGTGGGGGTACTATAAGGGGAGCTGCGTCCATGACCCATACACGCCTATCTCACTCCAGAGAGATTTACCTGTTGCCGCTGCAGGAGGGCTTGGATCTCATGCTGTAGGGTTCTCTGTCGCCCCACTCCTGAAGTCTCAGACAGCTGTTGAAGCAAAAACAACACTTCACCCATGCAATTCTCAATGACATTTGTCCCCAAAATAATCTTCGGGTTCCCATCACTAGGGTCATTTTGTACTACTATCAGGCCTTGCTTGACTAATTCTACTCGGCCCACCTTTATGGTCACCTCCTTGAACCCAATTTGAGTCACAGGTAACCTACTGACAGCATAGATGGTCAAACTGTCATATGGGGGCATCAAGTCATCATCAAGCCAGAACGTCTTATAGAGTACATATGGGATGGTTGATAGCTGGGAGCTGGTGTCGAGAAGTGCAGAGGTGGGGATCCTATCCAATATAATGAAGACAATGGGCCGTCCCCCGACATATCACTCTCTCCAGTCTGCTGGGCCTTCATGGACAGTTTATTCCTGGGGATTGGCCCTTGGCTCCAGTGGCTGCCCGTTTAAAGGACAGCTTCGTGCGTAGTGGCCGGTCTTGTTACATTTATAACAAACAGGTGGATCATACCGGTCACTGCCTCGTCCTCTGTACGCGGAGGTGGGAAAGTCCTACCCTATCGGTGCGCTAGTACCCCGATTTTGGAGCGGGTTGGGGATGATACTTGAATTCTTCACCCCCGTCGGGTAAATTACTGGAACGCGTGAAGCTACTTTTCGGCCTGCGGTCCACGTACCCCGTCGTGCCCTGGCCCCTGCCCGGTGATAGCTCAAGGCCGCCGGCTGCCGTCCTCGGCAGTTTGTGCCCCTTGACACTGTCCCCTGCGACTGGGTTCCAGCGCCCACCAGGCCCAGACCAACGTCTGCCACCTAGTATACAGGAGCTCTCCTCCGTGGCCTGTCCTCACGAGATACACTTCACCTACTCTCTCCTTCACTCTCCACTCTCCACTCTCAACTGTCACTGTCCTCACTTTCTCCTAACCAACCCCCCATGTGGGCGGCCCTATTCCCTTCAGGCCCCCCAATGGTGTGTCTGGCAGGTTCAAGTGGAAGTGTTCCAAGCATTTTTATTGGACTAGCTGTTAACAACACCAGAGGACTGGATCTGTTAACCAAGGAGGGTGGATACCGTGCAGAAGGGCAGGTTGCACAATACCCTGTGACGAACTGATAAGCCAGGGCGTCATATAGCCATGTTAGCTGCTTACCATTGTTGATCTCCCATCTGGGCTCTCTCTTATTACATCTGTGTCGCCCCTAGACTATCAGGTCATCACAGGGTACTGCACAAGCTGCCCTCCCGTACAGTATTCCGCCTCCCTCTTGGTTTTCGGGTCCCTACTTAAATGGTGTTGCCTCCAACAGCTAATCAAATCCTAGATATAGGCTGCACCACACCCACCAGACACACCAGTGGACGGCTTGAGTGGAATAGAGTTGCCCATCTGGGGGTCAGAGAGGGGAGGTGAGGAGTGTAGTGAGTGGTGAGTTGGGAAGTAAACCAATTTCAATTAATAATTTAGAGGATCAATTTGAAACCATTAAGCTACTCTCTAAAACATAACATTTATTATATTTATATTAAAATACTATAGCAATCAATACAAGATTGGAAAAATTTCCAGATATATCAAAAAACATCAACGTCGTGATTAGTGATAGTTCAGTGAAATCTAATATAGGTCAGTGGGCAAGGGGTGTACACCACCAGTTGTATTTAATTAGGTATATAGTTATGATAAACTAAGGGGGTCTAAATACTCCCTGATATTAACCCTACCTGGCAACGGAGGTCAATCACACCTTAATTTTTTGGGTGCCCCCCGTTCCTCGGCGGCTATCCCTAATTGCCCCTGTCACTATACTAATAATAATCTTATTAACCCACCACCAGGAAATGTGCTGGAGTGCAGATTCAGTCATATGTCATAATAATTTCAATACACAGGATTATGTCCAAATTTCATGTAAATACTTGAAATTACAATTCTCAGTCTAGAAATTAGCCTGTGCGGCTGTACAACTGAGAACATACATAAATTAATGGGTCTAATCAGAATGATGGACCTATGGTCCCGGTACTTATCCTGCCAGGACTAGCTTGATCGCAGCTTGATCCCGACGCGTTTCCCCCCAACGTCTTGGGGTTCATCAGGGGATATCAGTATATCAAATTATTTTTAATTAATTTGGGCCATCAATCTATAATGAAAAGGGGTAAATATTCCTTAGTTACATCTATGACACTTTGATTAACATATGACCCATAGTGAATTGCACATACCTCCTCATCATATCAATCCATGTATCAGGAATTCTGTATAGTCCTCATATGGTTCAGTCAGAAATCCATCCAGTTTCAGGTTATTGAGGTTATATCGAAATCTCCAAGGAAGGGTAACTGGGATAAAAGAATCCTGCAGCGGGAGGCAAAATGGACCTATCTGCTTGATACACTTAATCCTAGAGGTCTGAATGAAATTCTCAGTTTTGCCAGTTTTATCTAAGAAGGGCCTCTTTTTTCATCCTATCAAAAAAAACCCCGATATATTGGATTATAGACTAAAAAAATTCCAGCATAACACCTGGGAGAAGGGTGTTAATTTTAATTTCATTTCTGATATGAGATAAAATGTAGATAACGTATTGAATTGCACTCCCCTCATCCTCCATATAGGAGATCTAGACAGCATAAGGACCCAGAATTTGGAATTCGTAGTACATTATGTGATTAATTGCAAAAATAAAGCCCCCCCCCCCCCCCCCCGCCCCCCCACACCCCCCTTTCCTATATAAAACAATAATAAAGGATGAAGGATGTTATCAATCAATTAATATAGGGCTGGTTTACATGGCCTTTTTCATATAATACCCCAATATTATGGTATCTGTGGAAAAAAGAGATGTGACAGTATGGAAATTATATTAATTGTGCTCTGATGGGACAATCTGATGATAATAATGGTTACTATTGAGATCTATTTAATGTATCATCACAACTAATAACAAAATCGACCGACTGAGGAATCTTTACATAGTCCTGAGCATTTCTGAGAACTATCAGGTGGAACGCAGCTTCTATGCTGTTAGATTTTCTGCAGCACATAGCATTTCCGCCGCCTATAGAGTAAGTTTATTCACTGGGCGGGTGGAACGCAGTAGTACTCTGTAGGAAGTGCAGACTTTTTTTGCTGCACACCTCACAATGAATGATGAGGCGGTACTAAGAAGCGTCCCACGTGGGTCGCTACGGACCACATGGTCTGGCCGCCCAATGAACGCTCGGGTGGGCGTATAACCGGGAAAACCAAGTGTAGACCTCTTGGCCGCACTCATCCTAATGACTGACTGAGAATTGTAATTTCAAGTATTTACATGAAATTTGGACATAATCCTGTGTATTGAAATTATTATGACATATGACTGAATCTGCACTCCAGCACATTTCCTGGTGGTGGGTTAATAAGATTATTATTAGTATAGTGACAGGGGCAATTAGGGATAGCCGCCGAGGAACGGGGGGCACCCAAAAAATTAAGGTGTGATTGACCTCCGTTGCCAGGTAGGGTTAATATCAGGGAGTATTTAGACCCCCTTAGTTTATCATAACTATATACCTAATTAAATACAACTGGTGGTGTACACCCCTTGCCCACTGACCTATATTAGATTTCACTGAACTATCACTAATCACGACGTTGATGTTTTTTGATATATCTGGAAATTTTTCCAATCTTGTATTGATTGCTATAGTATTTTAATATAAATATAATAAATGTTATGTTTTAGAGAGTAGCTTAATGGTTTTGAGTTGGGAAGTAGCCTTCGAGCTGGGAGGAGCTCAGAGGAAGTCGGGAGTGGTGATTCCTGAAGGAACTGTCTAGGTTGCAGACGGTGTCTGGGCCTAGAGGAGTCGGACCCCTGGTCGCTGGGGATTGTGGCGAGGTGCTCAGACCTGTCGAGGAGGACAGCCAGCAGCCTAGCACTATCACAGGTCCGGGATCGAAGGCACGACAGGGTACACGGACCCTAGGTCGGGGAGTAGCTTCAGGCAACCCGACAATTCACCTGAGGAGAACGGGGCCTTTATGATCTATTCCCACCCGCTCCAGAATCGGGGCATTAGCGCAACGAGGCGGATAGGACTTTCCAAATCAAAACAGTCCAGAAAATCCCAAGCGTGAACCCTGAGAGCAAGATCCCATACTTAGCCATGTTAGGGAGCGGGGTCCAGCTAGTTCCACGCTACCAGGCCATCAAGTTGAAGTCAAACTAAGTGCCAGGAGGCAGGTCACGAATCACCAGGCAGCACTGTTGGGGACGGGATCCAGACGAGCTCCCCTAAAGCCCGCTTTACACGCTGCAATGTATCTTACAATGTGTCGGCGGGGTCACGTCGTAAGTGACGCACATCCGGCATCGTAAGGTACATTTCAGTGTGTAACAGCTACGTGCGATTGCGATTGAACGGTAAAACGTTCATCGCACGCACGTCGTTCATTCCTCATGAATTGAACGTCAGGTTGATCATCGTACCCGGGGTAGCACACATCGCAGTGTGTGACACCCCGGGAACGATGAACAGATCTTACCTGCGTCCTGCGGCTCCCGGCCAGTAATGCGGAAGGAAGGAGGTGGGCGGGATGTTTACGTCCCGCTCAGCTCCGCCCCTCCACTTCTATTGGCCGGCTGCCGCGTGACGTCGCTGTGACGCTGAATATCCCTCCTACTCCAGGAAGTGGACGTTCGCCGCCCACATCGAGGTCGTATGGACAGGTAAGTACGTGTGATGGGGTTTTACTCGTATGTGCGGCACATTCAACAAATTGAACGTGCCACACATACAATGGGGGTGGTTACGATCGCATACGATATCATATGCTGGATCGGAAGGTGTAAAGCAGGCTTTAGCGGCAGCAGTACCCAGAGACTTAGTTTACCTGGTTGTCAGTGTCTGCTTATGAACTGAGTGAGTACGAGAGTGATCCCTGCACCCTATGGCATCCCTCACTGAGTCCCGGGGCATCCCCCCTACCCGTGGAGGGTTACAACACCTTGCGGCCCCACTTCATCACCCCGGGTACTCCCAACGGCAGCGGCGGTACTCCCTACATTTCTGTGCACCACGGGTAGCATCACGAAATATACATCAACTCCCCTGTAAATACCCCCTTCCATTTTCAGTGGCCTCACGACCCCCGGGTCCAGAAACCCTCAAGCCACAGCGAACCCGGATCTGAACAGCTCAGCTGCTTCCACGGTGGTTGGCACACCTCAAATACTTGGCGTCACGAACAGAATACGAGCAGGACCCACTTACCTGGGTGACGTGCACCTTGAAAGTCCAAACCGCGAGTCAAGAATCCCGTTTTCCGCTATCTTCTGCCATCTTTTGGCGCCAAAACACTGTCTTCTCAACCAAGAGCACGCAAAGCCAAAGCCCCCCCCTTCGTCCTGATTGTCAGCCCGGAACTGGAAGTTCCCAGAGGGCCACAGCAGAGAAGTGAGTGGTGGGCGAAAACCGAGGGGGTGTGACGGCATGTAGCAGCAGAAGAGAAGCAGGGATGCCAGGACTCTGCCATAGCATTCCTGGACCCCGCAGAGGAAAGATAGCGGCTGCGCGAGACTGGTCACCGGAGTGTGCTGCTCCCAGGACCGCGACCTGGATCGAACAAGAAACGGAGCAGCTCTGCAGAAGGATGAGGATGCAGTTCTTCGTCATACTGGACCACTGGAGGGAAGAGATGATGAGCCTGGCAGTGGCAGTGCGAACCCGTGAGATCGAAATCCAACGTGAGGAGCGGGTAAGCGGATATCCAGTCCCAGTTGATTTCACTAATCCGGCCGATGCGGCTGTGGGATCCGGTCCGCTCCCCGCTTACGGCAAGCACCTTACCACCACCATCCTTGGCGGAGCCAAGCTGCCTATTCCAACCCCGGCAGCGGAACCTTCAGCCCCAATCTATGATGAACCAGCTATGGAGCTTCCGGCCCCGTTACCCGATCAGGTCATGACAGCAGTCACCAGACACCGGCCCAACCAGACCCGGCCACATCATCGGGCCCATACCTAGAGACGGAGCACCCGGACTCTGCACCCCCAGCTGCAGAGCAGTCAGTTTTCCTCCATGAAGTGGCGAAGGCGGAACCTGAGGAGCTACCAGTTCCGCCACCTCGCGGCATCCCAGCGGCTGTTGGGGCCGCAGGAGTACAGTTAAATCCCATACCAGCAAGGGAGGCGAGGCCGGACGCTGACGCCCCCTACTGGGAACGACATCAACGAAAGATCTATCAAGAGATGATAACACGAGACCGGCGACGACGGGAGATTGCCACCCGTACTCACCAAGAGAAGGACCAGGTTAGAAATGCCGCCTCCAGAGTCCGAGGACCATGGTGCCGCGGCCTCGTAGATCGTTTTGACCCCGACCAGGGATGGGGGTTTCTGATGGAAGCGGGCCTTCAGGTGGAGGTGTTTATCTCCCGGAGAGATATAGAGGATCATCTTCCGAGAGAGCACCCGGGCCGCAATCTAGAACCGGGAGAGGTGGTGTCCTATACTCGGCATTGGGGAGAGCGGGGTTGTTATGCCCTAGATGTGAAGTGGCTTGCCATGGTTAATGAGCAGGTCCTGCCAGCCGCCGCCATCGATTATAGGCACCCAAGTGAGTGGAACCCAGCCATTTAATGTTAGAAAAGTTAGAATGAGGATCTGTGTTTCCCTTTATTGTTTTCCATAGTTTGTTATTTTTCGTGTATCATAGTAAATAGTAATGTTTATAAAAGAAAAAAATGCTGAATAATCATACTGGGTTTTAATCAACAGAGAATTTTACCAGATTGAGAAAAGTTGATATAATGTTTGCACAAGGTGCATGGACTTCAGTTATATCTATATATTAGTAGTAAAAATGGACCATGGCCATGGGACTGGTTGTGGCCAACACAGACTTGTTACATAGTTGCACCTCCTGTGCCTACCAGAGTCGTCTTTGCAACACCCGGGACCTTAACCTGATCACGGACCCACGGATAGGAATGCAGCGGGTCAGGTTGTTTGGGTGGCGGGTTGATGGGATCCGGGACGTTGGGACTGGACTGTCGCAGGAAGAGGCTGCAGGTTGAGCCTCACCTACTGACATAACCGGTAGCGTTCCATAGTTGAAATGATGAACTCTAACTGTTTAGTAATGTTTAAAGAATGTGCCTCCCTAATGTGGGATGAAAATCTTGTAAATAAAATGTTTCCCTTTTTCTTACAGTTATTGCAAATAAATCTCTGGATGTCCTGTAACTCGGGGACGAGCTACGTTTAACCAAGGGGGAATGTGATGCCCCTGGACTATCAGGTTGTCACAGAGTACTGCACAAGCTGCCCTCCCGTGCAGTATTCCACCTCCCTCTTGGTTTTTGGGTCCCTACTTAAATGGTATTGCCTTCAACAGCAAATCAAATCCTAGATACACCCTGCACCACACCCACCAGACACACCAGTGGATGGCTTGAGTGGAATAGAGTCGCCCACCTGGGGGTCAGGGGGGGAGGTGAGGAGTGTGGTGAGTTGGGAAGTAGCCCTCGAGCTGTGAGGAGCTCAGAGGGAGTCAGGAGTGGTGACTCCTGAAGGAACTGTCTATGTTGCAGACGGTGTCTGGGCCTAGAGGAGTCGGACCCCTGGTCGCAGGGGATTGTGGCGAGGTGCTCAGACCTGTCGAGGAGGACAGCCGGTAGCCTAGCACTATCACCGGTCCGGGACTGAAGGCATGACGGGGTACACGGACCCTAGGTCGGGGAGTAGCTATAGGCAACCCAACAATTCACCTGAGGAGAATGGGGCCTTTAGGATCCGTTCCCACCCGCTCCAGAATCGGGGCATTAGCGCAACGAGGGGGATAGGACTTTCCAAACCAAAATGGTCCAGAAAATCCCAAGCGTGAGCCCTGAGAGCAAGCTCCCATACTTAGCCATAATAGGGAGCGGGGCCCGGCTAGTTCAGGCAGGTAACAGATCACCAGGCAGCACCATTGGGGACGGGACCCGGATGAGCTCCCCTCAGCGGCAGCGGTACCCAGAGACTTGGTTTACCCGGTTGTCAGTGTCTGCTTATGAACTGAGTGAGTACGAGAGTGACCCCTGCACCCCACGGCACCCCTCACCGAGTCCTGGGGCATCCCCCCTACCCATGGAGGGTTACAATATCTTGCTGCCTCACTTCATCACCCCGTCTACTCCCAACGGCAGCGGAGGTACTCCCCAAATTACTGTGCACCATGGGTGGCATAACGAACTATACATCAACTCCCCTGTAAATACCCCCTTCCATTTTGAGTAGCCGCATGACCCCTGGGTCCGGAAACCCTCGAGCCACAGCGAACCCGGATCCGAGCAGCTCAGCTGCTTCCACGAGGCGGTACACATCCGTAGCTCAATATGCTATATATCTATCACTCCTATTATTGGCGATCACCGCATTTGCTTATTAAAATACTATCAGTAGCCTCCCCAACATGTTTCACCGCACTGGCGTCATCAGGGGGCCAAGGCTCATACTGAATTACAATGTCTGGCAAATCGGACTGCTGTGTTTCTTTTGTGGATTTTTCTTTTTGTTATTTCTGTCTTGTCGGCCCCGGACAAGGGGGGCTGCCTGAGTGGACGTTGTGTTTGGTTTTTGTGGTTTTTACCAAGAAGGACCGGGTTGAGATCATCCAAGAGGAAGAATACCGTTTTAACTGCTGTGCGAGCAGGTTACCGATGCCATCTTGAAGAAAGGCCAGAGCTCTGATCACTGCCAAAGATGGAGGGATCTGTGTGCTTTTGAAACGGACCAAATTATTTGTGAGTAACAATTGTTCTGGAGACCGGTCTCTGTACAGTTAGCCAGTCAGGGATAATTAGGATTAAAGACACTTTAAACAAGGCCATTCACTGAAAGCTAATGTGACGCCCTGGACCCCAGGGGTCACAGGTCAACACCATACATTCCCCTTCCCTGGACAGGTTACACCAGTCAAACATTAACCCTTGTTGCCACCCTCCAGGGTTGATCTCCACACCAGGTGGGGCGGAGCCAGGCAGTTGGCCCCGCCCACCGAGGAGTTCACAGTCTGGAGGCAGGAAAACACATTAGTCAGTCCAGTTGTGGGCAGCAGTGAGAGAGGAGTGAAAACTGTTGGTGTCTGGGTTGAAGCCCAGGCACTTCCAGCAAGGTCGGCAGACGGTGGTGGCCGTCTGCAGGAGTTGGTGAAGGTCAGCGGAACCGTAGGACCGGGCCCACCATCACCACAACCCGTGGGTGGCGTCACGAACTCTATCTATCCTGAAACCAAATCCAAATCCAAATCCCCTTTTCACTTGTAGGCGAGGAGCGCTGCTCAAGCCCCGGGTCCGGCCCGCTCGAGCCACCGAGGAGAAGGCACCGGATCCGAGTGCGATCTCCCCGAGCAGCCCCCGCAACGGGAAAGCTGGCCCCCGACCCCGACAACTTGGCGTCTGCGAACAGGATTGAACCAGTCTATTTACCGGTAGAAGTGCGCCTTGTGATTCCTGTCAGCGCCTGGAACATCGGCGTGGGTGGAATCCCAGACGACCCTTATGTGCTGCCGGCTGCAGGTCCAGGTGAGGTTCCTGATGGAGCAATGGACGGCCGAGATGGGGGAGATCGCCACGGCCTGAATTTGGAGGAGAGGGCAAGCGACCCACACCCCTATGTCCTTGAGGGACCGGCCGCTGCGGCTGAGGGACTCGGTCTGCCCCCGATTCTCCTGTCACCCCGTCCGCTCCCCCTGTCGGCCCCGGCTACTCCTCCGCTTGGCCCGCCAACACCGGCGGCGGAGTCTGCCCCAGATGCCCTGAAGGCCCGCCTGTGGACGTAGCCCGCGTGCGACCGTATGCACGGCCCGCTGCCGTCCCGCTTCCGTGGAAGGAGAACTCCCGGAAGAAGCCCGTCCCCGAGGAAGCCCCACTGCTCCCGGAAGCGACCACGCCCGAGGAAGTCCAGGCCCTGGCAGTCCGCCCGGCCAAGACGGAGGTGCCCGGTACCCAGAGGCCCGCCCAGCGGGCAAAGCTGGCCGCTACCCAGACCCAGGCCTTGGCTGAGGTGGTGCAGGGTTGTTACTGCAGGTCAGCGTCTCAGGCCACGACACAGTGGGGTTCCCAAAGGAAGGTGCTGACCGTGGTTGGCACGGGGGAACTCCAGCTGGGCCCAACCCGTGCGCCCAAGGGGCAGGTAGATGTCCCCTATTGGGAGCGGCAGCAGAGCCAGCTGGGCCGAGAAATCGAGGCTCGGGAGAAGAAGAAGTCCGAGGTCCTGGCCCGCACGATTAAGAAAAACGACAATTTGAGGTGTGCCAATTTCTTAGTGCGGGGCCCGAGGTACGAGGGCCAGGTCCGGCGCTTTGACCCCGACAAGGGGTATGGATTCCTGTACAAGCCTGGCTTGGAAAAGGAAGTGTTTGTGGTCGCCGGGACCTGTACTCCCATTTGCCTTTGGGCCACCCGGACCGTGACCTAATCCCCGGTGAGTTGGTCACCTACACCCGCCACTGTGGAGAAAGGGGCTGGTTCGCCCTGAATATTCAGAAAAGGGCATGGCAAGTAGGCCCGCAGCGCTCCCGGACCCCTCCCCCACTGTACAGCCCGGATGTGGAGCTGGAGGAGGAATATGAGGAAGGCGACCTCAAATAGGCAGAGGATCCCCGTTGTCAAAGTACTGTCCCCGTTGGGACCTACAGTTATTTTATGGTAGCGCTGAGCTGTAGAAGCGCCCGTCCCCGTTGGGACTGATGTTGTCCCCACTCCCCAAAGAACAAGGCTGAGAACTTGCAGGCCACCCAAAAACTATTGGGTTTGTAAATATTCAGCCCCAATTGCCCTTCCCGCAACTGCCAGTCTCAGGAGAGGCTGGTTGGAGGAAGGATCCGCAGCAGAGCAGGCTGGAGTCCGGTCACCACCAGGACTGGTGACCATCCTCCGGGTTAGGGGTCCCCATGGACGTGGGGCCCCTGAGTGACTGCCGGGTGTGAGACACCGTACCCATTCCCGCTTGGGTAGCCTGGGCCAGGTTCCTGTTTCTGGACTGGGGAAAAGCGGTGCTGCCCATTTCTTAGGGGCAGCATCAAGGTCTAGGTTGCTTGGGTGGGAAAGCGGAAGGACATGGACCCGTTCCCTGTTATTAATAAAAATGTTCCGTTTGTAATGGTTTAAGAATGTGCCTCCCGTAAGGGAAGAAATGAAAAGAAATGCTTAATGTTTTTATGTTTTGTTCCCGTTGTTTTTATATCTTTACAGAAAAAAAAAACCAGTGGTGGACGGTCAGCCCGCGGACGGTCTGCATTAAGCCAAGTGGGAATGTGACGCCCTGGACCACCAGTCAAACATTAAACCCTTGTTGCCACCCTCCAGGGTTGATGTCCACACCAGTTGGAGCGGAGCCAGGCGGTTGGCCCGAGGAGTTCACGGTCTGGAGGTGGGAAAACACAGTAGTCAGTCCAGTTTTGGGCAGTAGAGAGAGAGGAGTGAAAACTGTTGGTGTCTGGGTTGAAGCCCAGGCACTTCCAGCAAGGTCGGCAGACGGTGGTAGCCGTCTGCAGGAGTTGGTGAAGGTCAGCGGATCCGTAGGACCGGAGTCAGGCGTGGCCTGCCGGTACCGAACCGGGGAGCCGATTGGAGCCAAGCACCAGACAGGGTACTCAGACCTTGACTAGGCTTAAAGCCAACCTTTAGTCAAATTTTCTGATTGCGGTCTGGACCTCAGGGGTTCATTCCCACCCAAGTCCCGATTGAAGGCAACAGCCCAACCGTTCCGAATAAGTGCCACCGCCAAGGGCCAGAGATCCAAAGGGCCAGCGTCTGCAGGCAAAAGGGCTCCTCCGGCACGTATACGTCGGGGAGCGGACTCCCGGTGCCCAGGCATTGGAGTCAAGACACAAAACACAGGTGCAGGGAAACGACAGCCACCATCAACCCATCCAAGGAGAACACCGCAGCCGGCTGCGGGCCCCGTCCATCCAGCCGTTTGGTTTACCAGAGAAATAAATAAGGAGTAACGTTTGGAACACCATTCTAAGTCTGAACTGGGTGCAAAAACCTAAAAAAACATCACTATGGGGAGATAAGGTATGCACACCAGTGACTATGTAAGGGGAATACATGAAATAGCAGAAACTGCTGTGTGAATACTGACTTGAAAAATCCAATAGCTATATGTAAGAGTGAAAATGTGAAAAATGGAATCTGCATTACTGCCATGAATATATGAATCAAGAGAAATTTAGCTACTGAATTGATCAATGCAATAGAGCCCCAACACTATGCCAAAGTATTTCTCTACGTTGGGGTCCCTAGCTTGTGTGTGTCCTCTCATGCAGTTAAAAAACTCATACACGGTAAGTTTTTTCACTCTTAGGCCCGTTTCACACGTCAGTGAAAAACAGTGACGTTTTTCACTGGCGTGTAAAACACGCACATGTCCCTGCATGTGCCGTGAATCACGGCACACGTGGGTTGTCTAAGTGCAATCCGGGCTCCGTTATCCGTGGCCCGTGATTGCACTTAGAAATCAACTCACCTGCGCCCGCTCCCGCTGTCCATGGTGCTGATCGCTCCCGCGACGCAGCATCCGGCCGGCAGTAACCCCCGCAGCAGCTGCTTCCGGGTCGGCTGTGTCGCGCATAATGAATATGCGCGACAGTAATCAGCCGGCTTAGAAGCAGCAGGGAGGACGGGCTGCAGAGGACATCGCTGGACGCCGGGTGAGTTAAAATGCTTATTATTTTAAATGCACGTTTTTTTCTGGCACGTGTTTCACGGACCACACCACTGCGTGGTCCGTGGAACATCAGTGATGCCAGAAAAAAATGGACATGTCTCCGTGCAGCAATCACACACACGCGGGTACGCTGCACGGAGACACATGCAGTGAAAAATCACTGACGTGTGAGCAGACCCATTCATTATAATGGGTCTGCGTATGTCTGTGATTCTGGTACGTTTAAAAAAAAGCACAAACGTACCAGAATCACTGACGTGTGAAAGGGGCCTTACATATAGCTATTGGATTTTTAAAGTCAGTATTGTCGTGGAAACCCCTTTCTTGGGAGAGCTAATTTAGGGTGAGATGCAAGGGATCTCCAGATCTGCCAATGTTGGTCCAATTAATAGCGATGCATCGGAGACAAACACAAGAACACAGTCAATGTCCGTGTACCAGGCTTTGTCTGAAACTCAGATGCCCAAACAGTAGTTTATTACTACCACAAAAGAAAAGGGGACGGCTTAGTACATGACCAAAAATGGAATGAAAGTTGGAAATAACAAAATCGTAAATTATGGATCCTGCTGCATTCCTAAAAATCTAGTTCTGTCCAGTTTTCTGGACCTTCATTAACAAAGACATTTGAGACAAAAGCATCTTTATAACAAAGAGTACACCCTGTGTTATTGCTTTTATGAATAACACTTATGAAGCTAATATAAAAGTACAAAATTATCAAAGATATATAAATTGCTTAAATGAATCAAAACTTAATATAAAATATTAACCATAACAATTCCTCCCTTTTTATTATTTACAGACAATTTACCCATCAGCTATATCCCCATGCTATGACTGCATGGAGGGGCCAACCCCGTTCACCGATAGATATCTTGTTTGTAAATTTCATCATATATATTTACTAAGGGAGCACTGAGGTATTTTTCACATGTGGTAACTGACGGCCTGTGATACTTGATCTTACATGTCTCTTTTCATAGTGTTGTCATAACAAATATACCAATTCTAGCAGCTACATACACTAATAGTCCCAACATTCCAATGTGTAGAATGCCCATCAGCCACCCAGTGATACCTGAGAACCAAATTGTCGGAGACATTTGTCTGCAGCTCGGTTATATAGGGAATGTTTGGGTAAAGCACTTCTATCTAGAACACCATGAGGAAATATAAAGGTAACGGTATAAGGCATGCAGAGGTGTCGATCCCCTCTGCGCCCCGGGGAAGTCATTTATAGGCCTGGTAACCACATACTAGATATAAATCCTTAGGAATTATGCAGTGTATTATGTCAGTGGTTCTCCCAACACAACACATATCAGTCAAACGTCCTTTGCCTCGAAGATTTGGCACACCAATTTCAGCAGTTTTTGAGACAGACCTCATTCCTTCAGGATGTCTTAGACTCAAAATGTTAGTTAAATTGGTAAAGTTGTTCACAAGTCTACACAGAATGTGTAAACCACAGTTCACTATTGCTCAAAACATCGATGGTCACTTTTCTGGAAACAACTATCATTACAAATAATCACGAGTAATTGAAGTACTCTCACAGTTTTTCCAGTCCTAAGAGTGTGAGCATCACAGGCGTAACTTATAGTCCTCATATAGGATCAGGGGATCTGCAAGATATGGCGTAGAATTAGAAGATATTGGGCTCGGAGTCAGTGGCGTAACTAGAGTTTGATGGGCCCTGGTGCAAACTTTGGACCGGGGCCCCCCTCCATGTACACAACACTAAGGCTATGTCCGCACGTTGCTTTTTACCTGCTTTTTTGCTGCTTTTTCAACTGCAGTGTTTAATGCCAAAATGGTTGTGTTCTGCTTTTCAAGCAAAGTCTATGGGAATTTGGGTTTCTTGTCCGCACTATGCAGTTCAAACTGCAGCCTTTTTGTTGCAGAACTTTGGTCAAAAACTCAGCTTTGCACTGCAAAACCCAAATGGCAAAAACAACTGACATGTGAATTGTTTTTGCCATTTGGGTTTTGCACTGCAAAGCTGAGTTTTTGACCAAAGTTCTGCAACAAAAAGGCTGCAGTTTGAACTGCATAGTGCGGACAAGAAACCCAAATTCCCATAGACTTTGCTTGAAAAGCAGAACACAACCATTTTGGCATTAAACACTGCAGTTGAAAAAGCAGCAAAAAAGCAGGTAAAAAGCAGGTAAAAAGCAACGTGCGCACATAGCCTTAGGGTACGGGATAATGATGCTGACACTTGGCTTTTACCCACAGCACCCAGCTTTCCCATGCTCTGTCATACATCTTTCCCTCAGCACCCAGCTTTCCCATATCAGAGCATGGGAAAGCTGGGTGCTGAGAGATGTATAGCAGAGCATGGGAAAGCTGGGTGCTGAGAGATGTATAGCAGAGCATGGAAAAGCTGGGTGCTGAGAGATGTATAGCAGAGCATGGGAAAGCTGGGTGCTGAGAGATGTACAGCAGAGCATGGGAAAGCTGGGTGCTGAGAGATGCACAGCAGAGCATGGGAAAGCTGGGTGCTGAGAGATGTATAGCAGAGCATGGGAAAGCTGGGTGCTGAGAGATGTATAGCAGAGCATGGGACAGCTGGGTGCTGAGAGATGTATAGCAGAGCATGGGAAAGCTGGGTGCTGAGAGATGTATAGCAGAGCATGGGAAAGCTGGGTGCTGAGAGATGTATAGCAGAGCATGGGAAAGCTAGGTGCTGAGAGATGTATAGCAGAGCATGGGAAAGCTGGGTGCTGAGAGATGTATAGCAGAGCATGGGAAAGCTGGGTGCTGAGAGATGTATAGCAGAGCATGGGAAAGCTGGGTACTGAGAGATGTACAGCAGAGCATGGGAAAGCTGGGTGCTGAGAGATGTATAGCAGAGCATGGGAAAGCTGGGTGCTGAGAGATGTATAGCAGAACATGGGAAAGCTGGGTGCTGAGAGATGTATAGCAGAGCATGGGAAAGCTGGGTGCTGAGAGATGTATAGCAGAGCATGGGAAAGCTGGGTGCTGAGAGATGTATAGCAGAGCATGGGAAAGCTAGGTGCTGAGAGATGTATAGCAGAGCATGGGAAAGCTGGGTGCTGAGAGATGTATAGCAGAGCATGGGAAAGCTGGGTGCTGAGAGATGTATAGCAGAGCATGGGAAAGCTGGGTGCTGAGAGATGTATAGCAGAGCATGGGAAAGCTAGGTGCTGAGAGATGTATAGCAGAGCATGGGAAAGCTGGGTGCTGAGAGATGTATAGCAGAGCATGGGAAAGCTGGGTGCTGAGAGATGTATAGCAGAGCATGGGGAAGCTGGGTGCTGAGAGATGTATAGCAGAGCATGGGAAAGCTGGGTGCTGAGAGATGTACAGCAGAGCATGGGAAAGCTGGGTGCTGAGAGATGTATAGCAGAGCATGGGAAAGCTGGGTGCTGAGAGATGTATAGCAGAGCATGGGAAAGCTGGGTGCTGAGAGAAGATATGTAGCAGAGCATGGGAAAGCTGGGTGCTGAGAGATGTATAGCAGAGCATGGGAAAGCTGGGTGCTGAGAGATGTATAGCAGAGCATGGGAAAGCTGGGTGCTGAGAGATGTATAGCAGAGCATGGGAAAGCAGGGTGCTGAGAGATGTATAGCAGAGCATGGGAAAGCTGGGTGCTGAGAGATGTATAGCAGAGCATGGGAAAGCTGGGTGCTGAGAGATGTACAGCAGAGCATGGGAAAGCTGGGTGCTGAGAGATGTATAGCAGAGCATGGGAAAGCTGGGTGCTGAGAGATGTATAGCAGAGCATGGGAAAGAGCCCTTTTCCCTCAGCACAAAACATTCCCATCCCATACTTGTATCTTTTTCCTCCCTCATATATAGTTCTCCAAATACTATAATGGCCCCCACATAGCCTTCCATATAGTATAAAGGGTCCCACATAACCCTTTATATATTAGAATGCACCCCCATAGTCCTCCATGTATTATAATGCATTTCTCATAGTTCTCCATATTTTATACTGCACCAGTCCCCCATGCTTTATAATGCACCCCCACAGACCATGTGTAAGGTAGCCTCCATAGTCCTCCATATATTATAATGTAGCCCCCATAGTCCTATATGTATTATAATGCAGCCCCATAGACCTCCATGTATAATGCGCTGCTATAGTCTATGTATAAGGTGTCCTTCATGTTTATTATGCAGTCCCATAGACCTCCATGTATCATGCAGCCACACCCCCAGGCCTCCATGTATTATGCAGCCAGTCCCACCAGGGCCTCCATGTGTCATGCAGCCATCCCCCCCAGGGCCTCCATGTGTCATGCAGCCAGCCCCCCCCAGGGCCTCCATGTGTCATGCAGCCAGCCCCCCCCAGGGCCTCCCTGTGTCATGCAGCCAGCCCCCCCAGGGCCTCCCTGTGTCATGCAGCCAGCCCCCCCCAGGGCCTCCCTGTGTCATGCAGCCAGCCCCCCAGGGCCTCCCTGTGTCATGCAGCCAGCCCCCAGGGCCTCCATGTGTCATGCAGCCAGCCCCCCCAGGGCCTCCATGTGTCATGCAGCCAGCCCCCCCAGGTGTCATGCAGCCAGCCCCCCCAGGGCCTCCATGTGCCATGCAGCCAGCCCCCCCAGGTGTCATGCAGCCAGCCCCCCCCAGGGCCTCCATGTGTCATGCAGCCAGCCCCCCCAGGGCCTCCATGTGTCATGCAGCCAGCCCCCCCAGGGCCTCCATGTGTCATGCAGCCATCCCCCCAGGGCCTCCATGTGTCATGCAGCCATCCCCCCCAGGGCCTCCATGTGTCATGCAGCCAGCCCCCCCCAGGGCCTCCATGTGTCATGCAGCCAGCCCCCCCCCCAGGGCCTCCCTGTGTCATGCAGCCAGCCCCCCCAGGGCCTCCCTGTGTCATGCAGCCAGCCCCCAGGGCCTCCATGTGTCATGCAGCCAGCCCCCCCAGGGCCTCCATGTGTCATGCAGCCAGCCCCCCCCAGGTGTCATGCAGCCAGCCCCCCCAGGGCCTCCATGTGTCATGCAGCCAGCCCCCCCCAGGGCCTCCATGTGTCATGCAGCCAGCCCCCCCAGGGCCTCCATGTGTCATGCAGCCAGCCCCCCCAGGGCCTCCATATGTCATGCAGCCAGCCCCCCCCAGGTGTCATGCAGCCAGCCCCCCCAGGGCCTCCATGTGTCATGCAGCCAGCCCCCCCCAGGGCCTCCATGTGTCATGCAGCCAGCCCCCCCCAGGGCCTCCCTGTGTCATGCAGCCTGCCCCTCCCCTCATGTCCCCTCTTTTCTCATTACCACTCATGTGTTCGAAGTATCTTCTCCTGCTTTCTCCCCGGCCTCCTGTGTCTCCTCCCACACAGTCACATGGGCGTGACATCATCGCAGGTCCTGGTAGGGATGGTTTCCGTCTGCCGTGCAGGAGCACATCTCCTCTGCAGCAGGTCAGGAACGCCTGGTGGCCTCTCCAGGTCAGGGGCCCCCCTGCAGACACTGGGCCCCCCTGACTCACAGGCCGGCCCCCTAACGGTCGCGCAGTCGGCCACTACATAGTGGCACTACACATAGGGGCCCGGCAGCCGGCTCTGCAGAGCGGCTGCCGGGCCCCTATAACCCTGCGGGCCCGGTCGCGGTGGCGACCTCTGCGACCGCGATCGTTACGCCCCTGCTCGGAGTGCATATCCAACAGTTCTTAGTGCTTTAGAGTCCATATCTTGGAACAGAACTTGGTGATGCTTTATCAGTTTGTTATCACAGTCCTCTTTTAGTGCCTCATTGATAGGACAAGAGGTACAGTTGCCATCAGCATAATCCAAAAGGCAGAGTGGTTATCTTTGTATCTTTGCCTTGGATCTTGACAGAAGTGGCAGTGGTTAGCATCACTTAGAATGGTTCCCTGGATCTAGGCTCCAATGGTCTCCTTATGTGTCTCTTGACCACGACCCAGTCGCCTGGTGCCGGTGTGTGTGTGCCGCTTATAAACATGGGGTCTGGGATGGAGGAAAGAACACAGTTATGAGTAACAGTCAGATGTTTGTGCAACTCAGCGACATATTCAGTGAGAAAAGCATACGAGGCCTGCAATTGCTGTGGGAAATATAATTCTGTCTCAGGAATACTACCAAACATTAATTCATATGGGGACAGCTTCTTTATACCTCTTCGGGCAGTTCTCACTGAAAGCAATGCGATGGGCAAGCAATCTACCCAGGACAAGTGTGTTTCCTCCATGCACTTTAATTTAAGAGTACCGTTAAAGCGTTCCACCTTCCCACTACTTTGTGGGTCAAAGGGAACGTGGAAAGCATGTTCTAATCCCAAAGTAGCCATGATCTGTTTCATTTAATTATCCATTGAAGTAAGCACCTCTGTTACTTTCTATAGTTTTGGGAAACCCATATCTGCAAACCACCTTACTTATTACTTTCTTGATGGTAATTGTGGTCTTTGTGTTATCTTTCATCACGGTCTAAGCTTCAGACATACCAGGACATATTCATAAGTACCCACCTTAGGCAGCAGTATGTAGTCCACCTGCAGTCTCTGAAATGAGTAATCTGGTTTTGGTGCTGAATTTCTGCGAAACTCAAATAGGCCTACCGGGGCTGTGTTTTGTACAAACAAGACATACTTTGCAGCCATATTCGGGAACCCTTGGGCACATCAGTTTTGCAGCACTACCGCACACGTCACACCTTTGCACCGGGGAATGTGCCAGGGCAGCCATCATGGGGAACAGGCAGCGAGGGAGGCAAATCCGGGTGTTTACCTGCCATACCACTGACTCTGACCGTACAGCGCATTGCATTCTGTTCGTTTGAGGGGGCCTGGGTCTGGAAGACCTGAAACAGTTCACGATCAACGGCCACTGGGGCCGGTACGGTGCCAGCCTCCTTTGCTGTAAGGGGGCACCCCGCACTCTCGGTCACTAAGCTCCCTGAGAGGGCTATGTCTGTTATGGCCAGTATGTCTGTCAGAGGTAGTCTTGCTGCTTCTTTAGCCGGCTTGTCGGCCAGTGCATTCCCTACTGCAAGGGGAGTTTGTTCCCGTGTGTGTGCCAATACTTTGACTATGGCTGCCCTTTGGGGAATGGTGAGTGCTGCGAGTAGCTGCTCTACCGCCTGCGCATACTTTATGAGTTTGCCAACAGAGGTCAGGAAATTACGGCTCCGCCAAATGACGCCAAAGTCGTGTGCTACCCCAAAAGCGTATTGTGAGTCAGAAAATACATTACTCTTCTTACCTTTTCCCAGACTGCACATTACAGCGAATGCCTTCAGCTCAACCTCTTGCGCAGAGTAGCTCGAGGGGAGTGGTTCTTACTGCCTTACCATTGTGGACTACTGCATACCCGGTGATGAACAGTCCTTGATCATTGTCCAAAACTCTGGAACCATCTATAAAATACTCAGCAGAGGGGTTAGTGAGTGGTACATCAGTGATATTTGCCAAGTCCTTTGTTTCGGCCTCCACCAATGCCTGACAGTCACGTGTCATATCAAACTGAACTTCTTCATCTGCTAGTTTAAAAAAAAACAGGGGCAAGTCTTGTCTCACGGTCTCTCCCACAGGGGCAGGTCTTGTCTCATGGTCCCTCCCTCAGGGGCAGGTCTTGGCTCACGGTCCCTCCCACTTCCCCATGCAAATATTCTCCTCCCTTTTCTACAATCCACTGTTAATCATGCAGCTGGATTTAGACCATTACAGTTTGAGAGCATTATGGGGGAATGTAAAGAGGGAAAAACTTAATATTTGTTCGGCCTTTATACTTAAAGATGGTGTGTCTGAGCCTGTTGGAGTCTTTCAGATACAGCATGAGGAGCTTGGAGTGAGGGGGCAGCTTAACACTATGTCCTCTGTCTGTCTAATAGAGTCCTGAAACAGCTGCCCAGCTCTTACACAGGCAGGGGTCACTGTAATAACTGAATGTAGTATCCCAGAGTGATACTCTGGAGGGTGCTGTCTGCCACCGTGTTCTTGGGTGAGGACACCGGCTATATATCCAACCTGCTTGTGCCGGTAAAGGGTTAAAGGTTTTTCCCACGTCTATTTTGCTTATGTGACCACAACTGTCTGGATTTATTCTCGAGTCAAACAACTAGCTTTGGGAATTGTCAGTCAGGATTCGGAGACTACAAAGGACGCCTTCTCTTAAGGGGGGTGGTCACCTTGGGCCCAATTAGGGTAAATTCTATGCAGGTCCCAATTTTCTGCAACACGTCTGTCCTTAAATTCATAAGTGAATATGAGAAAACTAAAACCTGGGTCACAAAATAGGAACAGTGAATGTAGTCCCCGGGGGATGACAATGGGGTTGTGGGAGACATCTGAATTGTCAGTTTCCTATGGTGGTGGGGGTCACGATAGTAGTTGTTGCCTTTTTGGGACATTTGTCCCCTCAAAAAAAACAAAAAAACGTTTTGCCCACAAGCCCAACCTTTTACATTGCTGTAGTCTAAGCCTTTAAAGCCTCTAGGGCTGCGACAACCCCACACCCTGATGAAGGTGACACTAATCACAAAACCACACATTGGTTCTGGACATCACACACCAACAAGATGTCCGTAGCGAGGTACCATCCTCTCACACATTGTGCTATCTTCCTATGCAGCATGGCTGACATACCTTCAGTCTTTTTAGCTGACACATTTACCATTGCTACTGCTTGCACATTTTCTCTTTTTTTTTTAGCACCTTACATTTACACCATGTACTTTTGTATGGTTCTTCATACATTGCTGCTGTAATATACTTCACCATCATTCCATTCTGTTCTATAAACTCATTGCCTTACATACACACGCAGCATGTTACTTTTTATAACGCATACTGTTTTTTGTATCATTATAGGTCAATACGGGTCTATTCACATTGCTGCTTGTGGTCATCATTATAAACATTCCTTTATAATCCAACATTATAAATCCTTTTACGTATTTTGATTGTTGTGATGCTGCCCTTTCTCGGTTGTACCCACTGCACCATTTTACTTGTTATCAATAAACATTATTGTGTTATTTCTCCTCTATAATGGTTACATATAGGCTATTTTTTTTTTCTCTTCACTCTTTTGTGTATTCCTGTAGTTTAGTCTCTTATCTCCTTCTTGTGGTGGATTCCCCCTCTACCCCTCCCTTTTCTTCTACTTGGCTGCAGGGGGGCCAAATTAACGCTTTCCTTTCTAGTTCAGCTCCCCAGGGGATATTCCCTCAAATACATCCATTTCATATTGCTCCACTTTGGGAGACTGGTACAGCTGGACTGTAGGTCTATGGGCATTTATAACACACCGCAGCAATAGTCCATGAATCTTATCATTATGTTCATACCCAAAACTGAGTATGGTCCTATGCTACAATCTGCAACAGATCTTGTCGCTTATTCTGCCTAAAACCAGTGTCTAATCCTCTGTTAAACTCCATTCTCTGGAAAGTTACCAAGATTAGGTTTTCCTATGTGGCCAGATATACCTCCTGAATACCCTGGAGATATGTTCTAAATGTAAGGGTAATTTTACAGGAGATTCAGGATCTAGGTAGCAAGGGCAATATGCCTGGGCATAGGGAAACACAGGACACGCAATATTAGCTCCAGAGGGACTGTGTTGGCCACAGTGTCTGCAGGTCTATCCCAATGATCCTGCATATGGCAGGGGTGCTGAAGGGGGGAGGCAGTGCAGGTTTTACATCAGTTATAGAGACTGCAGCGTTCCCTGGGCCTTTATACTATCACAGATTGCATATACACTACCATGAATGGTTTAATCTGATTTATGGTCACTCAGTGAGAGACGCTTGGATACTTTACCACATTCTAACCTGTTTGTTTTTATCTTTCAAACAGTCTTCACATTTACAGAAAAACGTCTCCCAAAACAAAAAAAAATTCCAATAACATTTTGCATCAATCCATTGCTTCATTCCCTTTTCGTCTTTCTTCTATATCCTTTGTAGGGACATGGGTGGTACCTCTGAGGCTGATTACATCCTATAGCTGCCAGTCCTCTGACTGCAACTTCAATGCCCGCAGTTAACCGTAGAACTGAAATGGGCCATAGAGTCTTAACCGCAGAAGACTCTACTCTTCTCCCAGCACCAATTTTCTCGCAAGAGAAGGATTTCTACTCCCAGCACCAATTTGCTCGCAAGAGAAGGATTTCTACTCCCAGCACCAATTTGCTCGCAAGAGAAGGATTTCTACTCCCAGAACCACTGTTCTCGCAAGAGAAGAATTTCTAGGAAGCATCAGGTTACCAGCCCTTTGTACCCGTACAATTCTGATACAGAACCAAACAAATAACAATTCATAAACTCTACTACCAACAGTTATTGGGATTACTTCTACTTCTCAATATAATATATCATGGGAGACTAAGCTAATTTCCTACAAAATCTCCATCTACCTCTGACTCAAACAGATTACACCAAACACAAAAGAGACAGTGTATCCAGACCAGAGCATATCAGATTTCAACTACTCAAACAAGTTCCCTTTCTTGTCCTGTAGAGGGCGCAGCTCCAAAAATAAAATCTTCAATAAGTTTTCCCTCTATGGCTATATGTTTCTTTGTCTGGATAAACTGGACGATTAAAAACTACACCTCCTATTAAGCCAATTCCCATCTTAAATGTAAATGCAAGAGAACATAAACACCAGCACAATGGTTTATCAGATTTTTACAATACATCCGTCACTCAAAGATCAATCAGTCCCACATTAAAGGATCCTCATAGCTTAAAATATAATTCCAGACATAACAGTCATATAGAAAACACAGGACAACATATAATCTTTCAACTGCTGAGATGATATACTCTTCATTCAATTTCCTTCAACAATCATTCGCACATTTAAAAACACATTGATACATATAACAGATCACAGATGGCATATCCCTATTATTTCAATCATACACACAAAATCCAAACATTGGCAGAGGTTTGATAAGAATGGTCTTGTTGGACCACTACGTACCCGTCTCGGACCTCCGGAAAGCACTGAAACATTTGTAACACAATGGGTTACTCACCGCGGATTTTGTTCAGTGGTTCCTGGGAAGGTCTTTGTAGTCGGGTCACAGAGAGGTCCAGTTAACCATCCCAGGTTTCTGCACCATGTACTGTCGTGGAAACCCCTTTCTTGGGAGAGCTAATTTAGGGTGAGATGCAAGGGATCTCCAGATCTGCCAATGTTGGTCCAATTAATAGTGATGCATCGGAGACAAACACAAGAACACAGTCAATATCCATGTACCAGGCTTTGTCTGAAACTCAGATGCCCAAACAGTAGTTTATTACTACCACAAAAGAAAAGGGGACAGCTTAGTACATGACCAAAAATGGAATGAAAGTTGGAAATAAAATCGTAAATTATGGATCCTGCTGCATTCCTAAAAATCTAGTTCTGTCCAGTTTTCTGGACCTTCATTAACAAAGACATTTGAGACAAAAGCATCTTTATAACAAAGAGTACACCCTGTGTTATTGCTTTTATGAATAACACTTATGAAGCTAATATAAAAGTACAAAATTATCAAAGATATATAAATTGCTTAAATGATAATCAAAACTTAATATAAAATATTAACCATAACAGTATTGACACAGCAGTTTCTGCTATTTGATGTATTCCCCTTACATAGTCACTGGTGTGCATACCTTATCTCCCCATAGTGATGTTTTTTTAGGGTTTTTGCACCCAGTTCAGACTTAGAATGGTGTTCCAAACATTATTCCTTATTTGTTAGTAGTTTTTTGTTTGTGAACCCTCCCCAACCACACCTATTGCCAATCCATATCATACGCATAAATAGCCTGGGTCTCAGCTTCCCATACACGGTAAGTTTTTTAACTGCATGAGAGGACACACACAAGCTAGGGACCCCAATGTAGAGAAATACTTTGGCGTAGTGTTGGGGCTCTATTGCATTGATCAATTCAGTAGCTAAATTTCTCTTGATTCATATGTTCATGGCAGTAATGCAGGTTCCATTTTTCACATTTTCACTCTTACATATAGCTATTGGATTTTTCATGTCAGTATTCACACAGCAGTTTCTGCTATTTCATGTATTCCCCTTACATAGTCACTGGTGTGCATACCTTATCTCCCCATAGTAGTTTACCAGAGACTCTGTCCACCTGTGTCTGAGTGAGTACACCAGTGCCATCCGGCACCGCGCTGCGCTGCACCGCAACCCTGCACCCTGCGAACCCCATCCTACGGGAACCCAACCTCCTACCGGGCCCTGGGACCAACAGCCCCTACCCACGGAGGGGTCAACACCTAGCTGCTCCCCGCCATCGCTCCCGGGAACCCCGTCACCAGCAGCGGTGGTGCCCACCATCACCACAACCCGTGGGTGGCGTCACAAACTCTATCCCGAAATCAAATCCAAATCCTGTTTTCACTCGTGGGCAAGGAGCGCTTCTCGAGTCCCGGGTCCGGCCCGCTCGAGCCACCGAGGAGAAGGCACCGGATCCGAGCGCGATCTCCACGAGCAGCCGCCGCGACGGGGAAGCTGGCCCCCTACACTAACATTGAAAAGGAACTGTATTTATTGTTTTATCCAGGGACGTCCTCTCTGAAACGAAGCCTGTCAAAGTTCAAGCTGTGTGATTCTGAAAGTAATGCTAAAGTGACAAGTTCACCTCTGCTACGTTGCGCTGTCTGGAGACAGTGAGGTATAGGGCACTGTATACTGAGATATTTACGAAAAGACAGAAATAACAAAAAGAAAAATCCACAAAAGAAGCACAGCAGTCCGATTTGCCAGGTCACCAAGCAGAGCCTCCCACAGCCTCTCCCTCCTGTTTGCCTGGGCTCTCTTTAGCTCCGCTCACTCTCTGGCTGAAAGTCAGTTAAAGGAAACCTGTCAGCAGATTTGGGGCCAATAAGCTGCGGCCACCACCAGTGGGCTCTTATACAGTGTATCCACCCATATCCTGTCTACCTGAGAACAGTGGCAGCTATAGGAATAAAAGTGGTGTCTAGGTATAGTAAAGTAGCCATGGACTATGCAATGTAACCACCTATTGCGCCACCTGGTGGAAAACAACAGAGTTAGCATTTTTATCTCGAAAACGGAACGAGATAGAGAAAAAAAGTGAATTAAAAAATTGTAGGGCATCATCAATTCAATATGAATCGACACCTTGCATACAGAAAAGCTAGGATTAGAATGTATAAAACTCACAAGGCTGCGGACGTGAAGCGATACCTCATGGAGACCTTCCTACAAGTCATTGGGTATGGTGGCTGTGTGGAGTGGCCTCCATGCTCACCTGACCTGACCCCAGACTTCTTTCTGTGAGGTCCCATCAAACAGCAGGTGTATGCGACCCCTCCACCAACATTGCAGGACCTACGACGACGTATCACAGATGCTTGTGCAAATGTGTCACCTACCATATTGCACAATGTGCAGCAAGATACAGTATGCTGTGCAGAGTCCAGATGTGCATTGCAGCTGACGGGGGACACTTTGAGCATCAAAGTTAAATGAGCGCCATATGTGTGACCAGCATTCAATGTTTCGGGGGGGTCATGGGTTTCATATCAGAGCATTTCTGTATGCAAGGTTTTCTTTAATCTTTTACATAATGGAAAATATTTCCAAATTGCAGTTTATACATTTAGACAGTAGATGGTGACAGAGGATCACTGAGCCGCTCATAACCGCCTGGGCTGCTGCAGAGGAGAACTGGACTTATTCTTTCTAGATTTCACATTGTATATAACTTAGTGGCTTACCGCTAATAACAGCAGACCACAAGCCCTGCAGTGGCGCCAACCCCGATTCATGTTCGTTAGATGCTTCAATATCATTGGTATCTGAATCATATGTTAGAGTACAATAAATAAACAAGGAGCCGTCAGCTCCCTGCTCCATCACTCAGTCTGTGCATGCATGTCAGTGGAGGAAGTATGATTACGTCACTAGATCGCGCCTGCTGTGTGAAGCCTCAGTCTACACACTGCACAGACCTCAGGACCCAGAGCAGCGCTTCAGGAGCAGGAGGCTAGGGGACTAGAAGTTAAAGAGGTGGTCCACTACAAAGCATAGTGGCCACATCGATGTAAAGCTGAGACAGAAGGCTTTTTGTAAATAACTTCTGCTGTCCATTCTGTCTGTGAGTGCCGCTATCGGTGTCCTCTCATCCGCTGTCACATGACTTGGGCTGCAGTGACCTCTGATGTCCAGTGATGTCACGTCAACTTCTGGAATTGGAGGTTGACCTGGCATCACTGCGGCCGGCCCCAGTCTCCCTGAGTGACTGGGCTGTGGGCAGTTTCACCACACATCAGAACCCAGCATCGCTCCTGCTTGCGGCACTCTGCGGTGAAGGTGAGAATGCACGAGATACTGGGCTGTGAAGTGCGATGAAACTCTGCACACAGCACAGTCACTCAGGGAGACTGAGCCCCGTCTTAGTGATGCCGTGTCACATTCCAATTCTGGAAGTTGACGTGACATCACCGGACATCAGAGGTCACTGCAGCCCATTTCACATAATGGGGATGAGCGGAAAGTGATAGTGGCACTCACAGGCAGAATGGACAACAGAAGGTTTTTAGAAAAAGCCTTCTGTCACAGCTTTACATTGATGTGGCCACTTTGCTTTGTAGGGGACCACCTCTTTAATTTTTGTCAATCAGTTGAGCAGTTGAGCCTCATAATGTGTGGTGGTAAAACTGAGGAGCATTTGGGGGCTTTATACTGTGGGGACCTCATAATAATTGTGGGGGAACTATAGGGAAATCATACTTTGTTGGGGGGCTGCAAGGGCTTCATGCTGTGTGTGTTGGGTCACCGTGGAAGGAAACTTCGGAAAATTTCACTGTGTGGGCATCCTATTGTGTGTGGCGGCATTTTTAGGAGAATCAAACTTTATGGAGACCCAATTAGGACTTTTTTTATGCGGCCCATGAGATCTACTGTATGTACACCTCTAAAATAATTTCTTTATACACCACAAGATGTATCACTGTAAGTAATAAATCACCCAAGGGGATCAGTTCTACAGTAATAAGCCCTTGTAGACTGTATAAGGGATGTCATGTACATTTTTTGGTATTACATTCAGAGTTGGGTTCATAATATTTTAGGTTTTCCAATAATGCAGCAGTCTGGCTGACTGCTTCCTTTACATAAATAAGCCAGCCCAATCCTGTATTACAGTGAAATATGCTGGCTGACCTACAGTCATATGAAAAAGTTTGGGCACCCCTATTAATGTTAACCTTTTTTCTTTATAACAATTTGAGTTTTTGCAACAGCTATTTCAGTTTCATATATCTAATAACTGATGGACTGAGTAATATTTCTGGATTGAAATGAGGTTTATTGTACTAACAGAAAATGTGCAATCTACATTTAAACTAAATTTGACAGGTGCATAAGTATGGGCACCTCAACATAAAAGTGACATTAATATTTTGTTGTTCTTCCTTTTGCAAAAATCACAGCCTCTAGTCGCTTCCTGCAGCATTTAATGAGTTCCTGGATGAAGGTATTTTTGACCATTCCTGTTTACAAAACAATTCCAGTTCAGTTAAGTTTGATGGTCGCCGAGCATGGACAGCCCGCTTCAAATCATCCCACAGATGTTCAATGATATTCAGGTCTGGGGACTGGGATGGTCATTCCAGAACATTGTAATTGTTCCTCTGCATGAATGCCTGAGTAGATTTGGAGCGGTGTTTTGGATCATTGTCTTGCTGAAATATCCATCCCCTGCGTAACTTCAACTTCGTCACTGATTCTTGCACATTATTGTCAAGAATCTGCTGATGCTGAGTTGAATCCATGCGACCCTCAACTTTAACAAGATTCCCGGTGCCGGCATTGGCCACACAGCCCCAAAGCATGATGGAACCTCCACCAAATTTTACTGTGCTTTTCTTTTAGTGCCATGGTTTTTTGCCTCCATGCATAATGCCTTTTTGTATGAGCAAACAACTCAATCTTTGTTTCATCAGTACACAGGATCTTCTTCCAAAATGTAACTGGCTTGTCCAAATGTGCTTTTGCATACCTCAGGCGACTCTGTTTGTGGCGTGTTTGCAGAAACGGCTTCTTTCGCATCACTCTCCCATACAGCTTCTCCTTGTGCAAAGTGCGCTGTATTGTTGACCGATGCACAGTGACACCATCTGCAGCAAGATGAAGCTGCAGGTCTTTGGAGGTGGTCTGTGGATTGTCCTTGACTGTTCTCACCATTCTTCTTCTCTGCCTTTCTGATATTTTTCTTGGCCTGCCACTTCTGGGCTTAACAAGAATTGTACCTGTGTTCTTCCATTTCCTTACTATGTTCCTCACAGTGGAAACTGACAGTTTAAATCTCTGAGACAACTTTTTGTATCCTTCCCCTGAACAACTATGTTGAATAATCTTTGTTTTCAGATCATTGAGAGTTGTTTTGAGGAGCCCATGATGCCACTCTTCATAGGAGATTCAAATAGGAGAACAACTTGCAAGTGGCCACCTTAAATACCTTTTCTCGTGATTGGATACACCTGCCTATGAAGTTCAAAGCTCAATGAGGTTACAAAACCAATTTAGTGCTTCAATAAGTCAGTAAAAAGCAGTTAGGAGTGTTCAAAACAAGAAATTCATAAGGGTGCCCATACTTATGCACCTGTCAAATTTAGTTTAAATGCAGATTGCACATTTTCTGTTAGTACAATAAACCTCATTTCAATTCAGAAATATTACTCAGTCCATCAGTTATTAGATATATGAAACTGAAATAGCTGTTGCAAAAACCCAAATTGTTATAAAGAAAAAAGGTTAACATTAATAGGGGTGCCCAAACTTTTTCATATGGCTGTATTGTAATTAGCCAGTCAGACAGCCCCATTCACACATTGTACTGGTTGTGTTAATATACTGTATGTGCTTTGTGGCAGACATTGATGTAAAGGCCACTTTACACATAGCAACATCGCTAGCGATGTCTCTAGTGAAAGTACACGCCCCCGTCGTTTTTGCGTCACGGGCAAATCGCTGCCCGTGGCGCACAATATCGCTGGTATGTGTTAGACGAACATACCTTTGTAACAACGTCGCTGTGGCCACCGAACAACCTTTTTTTTAGGGGGCGGTTCGTTCGGCGGCCTCAGTGACGTCACCATGCAGGACACCAATAGTAGCGGAGGGGTGGAGAGGAGGCGCTGGATCGTCACTCCCACCTCATTGCCGAAGGACGCAGGTACGTTGTTGTTCGTCGTGTCACACGTAGCGATGTGTGCTGCTTCAGGAACGACGAACAACCTGCGTCGAAAATCAGCAACAATATTTTGGAAACGAACGACGTGTCAACAATCAACAATTTGGTAAGTAGTTTTGAGTGGTCACTCGTATGTTTCACCCGCTACGACGTCGCTAACGAGGCCGGATGTGCGTTACGAATTCCGTGACCCCCAACAATATCTCGTTAGCGATGTCGTTGCGTGTAAAGCGGCCTTAAGTCTACGGCTGCTAAAAACCTCAAACCCTTAAATGACACACAAAGTGCCACCTACTAGGTTACTCCCCTCTGTCTAGATTGCTGCCCACCGCCTGTTGTCAAGTGCAATCCTTCTCCAGCAGCAGAGAAACGGACAATGTTTGCAGGAAGTGTTTGCGGTTTCTTTCTCTCTCTGCTCCTGCTCTCCTGTCTGGCAATCTGAGTACAGACATAACAGAGAGGTGGGCATTCAGTTCTAGACTGGCAAGCCATTAGGAATGGCATGAGCAATGCATACTGGGACATGAGGTAAAAGAGGTTCTAGCACTATAGTTCTGGCAGAATGCTGATGAAAAGGAATCACCACTAAAAAAAGTGGATGGCAAGTTATAGATCTTGAGAATTAGGATATTTCTTGGACATAGACTGATAAACGCAGTTGTATCTTGTGGGGTTAAGTAATAAGTAAAAGGACAAATCTAGTCAAAGGAAGACCTTTGGAGCTCTGAATCATTAAATACATTATCCCTTAATGACCCATGATGTACAATTGCTGTCACGGGTCATCTTCCTGCCTTTGGTGCGGGCTCACAAGCTGAGCCTACATCTTTCCCTGCAGATGAGGGCTGAATCAGTCTGCCTTCATCTGCCTCCAACAGTCGTGAGTATTAACCTGTTAAATGCTGCTGTCAATTTCTGATAGTAAGCTTTAACGTGTGCTGGCAGGGGACACGTTTTCTGACCCCGATCTCGGGACACCAATGAGTTGTCATGACAGCCAGGGGTCTGCTGATGACCGCTGTTGTCTGTCATCACAGTACTCCTGTGAATACCAGCTCTTGGCCGGCATTCATAAGAGACTGTGACTTCTTCTATATACAGCCGATCAGACTATTGCTGGTTCAAATCCCCAAAGGAGACTATTTAATACAGTGCAAAGTAGGAAAAAAAATGTTTTAAAAAATATGAGAAAAATTAAAAAAAAATAAAAGATTAAGTCAACACCTTTTTACCCCCAAAATGTAATAAAATAAAAAATGCACAAAAATTGGTATTGTTGCATTAATACAAATCCAATCCATCAAAATATAAAATAAATTAATCTAATCAGTAAACAGTGTAATGAAAAAAACAAATCAAACACCCAAAATTGCAGCTTTTTAGCCACTGCAAGAACAGAAAAAAAATGTAATAACAGGATTAAAACATTGCATATACTCCAAAATTCTATCAATAAAAACATCAGCTTGAGGCGCAAAAAATAAACCCTCACATAGCTTCATATCCCAAAAATTTCGGAAAGTCGTGACACAAGCAAGATTTATTTTTTTTCAACATTTAAGAATTTTTTTTCACCACTTAAACAAAAACTATACAAGTGTGATACCCCAGTGGTCTGGTCGCCACAGTAGTGTTACTGTAGCGCCCTGGAGAACCAGGTATAGGCACATATAGGCCCCCGCATAACACCGGTCCCACAAAGGATTACAACAACCGACCTGAAACACTAGCCAACCCCCTCAGGGAAGGACGGACACACCAGTGGGCAGGACCAGGCAGTTGGGAACGCCCACCTAGGGGTTGGAGAGCCCGGAACGGGAAAACAGCTCAGTTAAGTTCTTGAGATCAGTTGTAGAGACCGAAGTGAGAGGTCAGGCTGATTGACAGGCGTCCGGAAGAATCCCTCAAGCCACACAATGGAGCCGGATCCGAGCAGCCCGTTGGCTGACGTGGGGGCGGCACATTACCCCACAAGGGTTAATACTAAGCCTGGAAACAAGAGGGGGAGCCCCTTGGCCAGTAGTACCCACATTCAACACAGTTCCTATTCTGGGCCAGCAGAGGAAGCTCTAAACCTGGTGCTCTGGGGAGTTTCCCAGAAGCTCTGACCTGGGGGAGGAGTTAGAGGAGTGACAGTTGAGAGCTGACTGTTGAAGAGAGAGGAGCTCGAGTGAGGAGCTGCAGTAGTGCGGACATGCGAGCTGGGGTCTGGGGCTAAGATAACTCAGCCCAGTAAAGCGAGGTCTGCATAGAGGCACAGGAGGAAGATTCTGGTGAGAGTGGAGCTGAACCGGCTCACCTCAGAAGAAAACGCTAAAGACCAGACATCGGAGTCTGTGTTTGCACTGGGTACTCTAGTCCCGGTAACCAAATCCGAAGGGCAGGAGGACTGCAAGTCTCCTTGCCCCACAACAACCCGAAGGTACAGCCGCACAGCTGCTGTCAGCAGAGCGACACCTGAGAGGATCCGTGCAGCCTACCATATGGGTAAAGGGTAGTATCACAAGTCCCAGCAGAGAGGGCCTCCTTTGACTAACGCAACTGGGTCCTGTAGAAGAGAAGAAAAGCGTAGGGAGAAGGCCTCAATACTCACCTGGTCATGGAGATACCCACCAACTGCTTCCAGGCCAACCGGATCGCTACCACCATCTGTACCGGTATTCCAAGACTTCACCGGTTGTTGCAGAGTAAAGAGTGAAAGGAAGGAGGTAAAGAAACTGCTGTCTTTGTCCATTATTGATCGTAACCCAACCCTGCACCCTGAAGTCCACTGGGTTCCCAAAATAAACTTTCCAACAGTGGCCCCGGGGTCCTGCTCCAACTGTGCGGAGCAAGAACACCTCAGCTGCTCCATCACCACCTGCCCTGGGGAGCACGCAGCGCAGAGGCGGACCAGATAGCCGCAAAACCACAGGTGGCATCACAAACTTTATTTCATTGTAAATACAACTCCCATCATCAGCCCCTTTATTGAAAAAAGACACCGGCAGGGTCAAGGAGCCAGGCCCCACCACCGCTGACATACCCGGACTAGTCCGCCCCGATTCTGAGTATCGCCTAAGGCCCTGGGGCTGGGCATGTCACATGTCTGGTATCTACGTAATCGTACTCACCTGGAGAACTATACTGCCAAGTCAGTTTTATGGTACAATGAGCGCTGTAAATAAAAAAAACACAAAACAATTGCAGAATTTAACTTTTTTTGCTATTTTGCCACACTTAAATTTTTTTAATGTTTACCATAACATCATATAATAAAATGGATGGTGTCATTAAAAAGTACAACTCATCCCGCAGAAAACAAGCCCTCACATGGCTATATCAACAAAAATATATAAAACGTGATGGGTTTTGGAATAAGGCGAACAAACATACAAAAAACACGAAAAATTGCCCAGTTCTTAAGGGGTTTTAAAATGTATCAGACCAGAATTCTGAACCTACTTGGATTCAGAAGCAAAAAAATGATCAATAATTGAAAATCCATGTAAGGGTTCATGAACATGTTTTCGGTCCTAGTGCTGTGAAAATGTGTTCGTGAGCAAAATCAGTCTCATCCATTTTTCGGATGAGGCTCAAGTCACCAGTATACAGTATTTCAATGTGTGCGAAAAAAATGGATGCAAAACAGACACCATCCATATGGCACTCGCTTTTTATGCATTCATTGAAAACTGTATTTGGCCTTGTATAATTTTGTTCTTATTGATGTATAAGAACGGATGTCATATAGACAATGTACTCATGCCATACGGATGTAAAATATGGCCACCAGGATGGCATATGGGTGACAATAAAAAATCATCCCTTTTTTTCTGGATGAGAAATGGCCAATTTTTCATAGGCTTGTATGAATTTACCCTAAGGTATTTGATATCAAGCTTGTATATTAGGCTGTGGTTATTTTTCAGCTTATTTATAAGACACTGTAGAGGACAAAAGTAATAGTGCAGTCAGAGGAGCAGGGAAAAAATGTGATTTCCACTCTATAATCGAATCCTCAGCCATCTTCTGTTACATACAGGAGTCCAGGCTCGTTGGTCGAGGTTTTCTGATGGAGATGAATTATCTTGTCAGATCTTACTCGAGTTCAATAACACGTAGTACAGGGCACTTACGCTAATGAGTGTGTTTTAGGAGAAGGGTGATCTGTTATGTGGAGGGAAGATATATGGATTCCTGACGTGACTAATTACAGCTCCATGTATTACAATGCTCTTTCACTCTTTAGATTCAGAATCATTTTTGAGTGGCACATAACTGAACCTGGGCAATGACAATGGGTAAGAAGAATTTGGTGGCTACTCTACACATGACTGTTCTTAGGTGTCACACAGTGTCTGGCTCAAACCTAGAGATGAGCGAACCCCTCGCAGCTTGCCGAGCCTAACAAGTGGTGTGCTAATGAAGCCTTTATCGAGCTGAACCCAAGCCTTTATCCAAGCCTTTATACCTTTAACTCGGATGACCTCTTGGCAACAACCCCACGACACCCGGTATCGCTGGTGTCGCGGCAGTGTCGTCAGGAGGTCATCCAAGTTCATTAGATACTCTGATGACCTCCTGTCACTGTACACACTGTTGGCTACTCACCGGTGATGCTGTCCCCAGGATGCTGTTGTTTCTGGTTCTAGAAGGACTTTGCTGACTTCATGCCCATATGACCAGAATGGGCAGGACCTTTGCCACATAGCTAATACGAGGAAGCCAAATTATTTTTCTAAGTCCACGTGGGCATGGAGTTGATTATAATAGAAGCGGAGGTCTCGGGGTAAGACTCCCAGACGGGGGGGTGGTCCACTCCTAATCACCTCCCAGACCACTGCTTCTATTATAAACAACTCCATACCCATGTGGACTTAAAAATAATGTTTATTCTGGCTGGAAACGTCAGACTTCAGTTTGAACATGCCCCTGTCATGTGATAGGGGGCGTGTTGAAATTACATCATACCTGGAAGGAGTCCATACACACTAGCATCTACCATCAGTATCGTGGTATAAAAATAAATAAAACAATTGGCATAGGTTCCCCCATATTCTGATACCCAGCACAAATAAAGCCCATAGCTATAGGCTGCAGCACCCAGCCATTAGCTTTTTGGCTGTGTATCAAAAGAAGAGGGGCCGCATATGGCTTTTTTTTTTTATTATAAATAATTTTAAAAAAACGATGTGCGGTCCCCCAATATTGATGCCCATCCATGATAAAGCCTCACAGCTAGAGCTGTTATTCTCAGGCTGGGGAGGCCTATGGTTGTTAGGCCCCCCAGGCTAAAAATAGCAGCCTTTAGCTGCCCGAGATTGTCGCATTCATTAGATGTGTCAAGCTTGGGGCTTTACCCGACTCATCCCTATTGCCCTGGTGCAATTGGGTTAATAAGGGGTTAATAACAGCCCCCAGCTGCTACTAAGTCCTAGATTAGTGATGGCAGGTATCTATGAGACCCCCCATCACTAATATGTAAATGAAAGTAAATAAGTACAAACACCCAAAAAAATCCTTTTTTTGGAATAAAATACAAAATCACCCTCTATCACCACTTTATTAACCCCAAAACACCCAGGTCAGATATAATCCAGACGAGGTCCCACGACAGCCCTGGCTTTGCTACATCCGACCCTCAAGAAACTAAAAACATGTCATCTCTCCAGGCTCCAGAAAACACTGACAAGAAGGACCCGACTGCCAGCAGTGATGTCTCTCAGTTCACCGGAGGTCATACCCAGGTTCCCATGGTATGACCTCTGGTGACCTGAAGCATTCTGGCTTAAAGTGTGGGGATGTGTTCCGCTCCCCACCAGCACTTTAACAGTGGCAGTGCGGGCATAGAGGTGCGGGCTGCCCCGCACTCTCCAGACGGCATTGTCAATGTTGAAGGGCTGGCGCGTCGGGGGGACCACATGTCGTTTTTTAAATCATTTATTTAAATAGTTAAAAAAAAAAAGCATTCGGTTTCTCTTATTTTGATACACAGCCATGATGAGGGCACAGCTGGGGGCTGCACCCTGTAGCCATGGGCTTTATCTGTCCTGGGTATCATATGAGGGACCCTATGCCAATTGTTTGTTTTATTTATGTATGTATTTTTATACCATGATACTGACTCACAGGCAGACAGCGCATGTGATTAGTTGCAGTTAGACGCAGTCACACAGGCTGAGGGCGCGTCTGAGTGCAACCAATCACAGGCACCAGGTCAGCCGGTGGGCGGGGAAAGCAGTGCATATGCGATGAGCAGCACAGGAAGTGAAGGAGAGGCCGCTAGAGCAGCATACAGCCACACGGGAGGAGTGTGACAGCCGCCCCGGTGAATTGGTGAGTTTGAAGCACTTGCTCCTACCCTTTGCACCAGATTCCAAACGTATTTTTGGAAACGTGGTGTTCATTGGAAAACCTAACTGAACGCTGAGTTTTAAGTGTAATACTTGTGTTTGCTGTGCTCGAACGAACAAGCTCAGGCTCATACCAAACCTGAGTTTGGCGAGCCTATATTGAACAGGTTTGCTCATCTCTACTCAAAACTCATCAAGTGTCAAGAAGACTTCTTCAGACGCTGTTCACAAAGCAGTCAGACACTCCACACACTGCTGCTTGTGAGTTTCATAGACATGCTCGGGCATCGACCATCTGTGCTTTTGTTAGTAATCCAGCTTGCAGGAGTTAATTTCCGCTATCCTGTGGATTACTGCTTGAGTTACAGGCTGCAGGAGTCCTATCACAGTCTCCTCCGCCCTTCTTAAGATGGTGGAACCTGTTCTCCCATGCCGATGATAGCTTTATGCTATATCAGTCTTTGTGCTTTGTTATCCAGTTGCTGGTGAACTTCTGTGTGCTGTTTGAAGTGTTATGGAGATACTCATCTGATTATTTTCTCCCTTCCTTTAGTTTCCTCCTGATTACGTATTGTCTATACCTCTGTGAGTGATTGTTGTGAGATTAAGTTTTATTTTTTTCCCCTGTCTGTTTTTGGGTAGAATTAACCACTCCTTTTCCAGCTTTCTCCTGGATGGAGGGTGGGGAGCCACTAGACAAAGGTTGTTCAGTAGCTAGGGTTATAAAGGCGTCCCAAATATCGCCACCTTCAGACGTTTCTTTGGGATCAGGATCAGCCAGGTTTCCCCTAGCCTGAGAGCCAGTTTAGGCTGCCATGTTTCTAGTAATCCCGTCACACCCCGTGACAGTAGGAGGCTTTACTGTTGACAAATTTAGGACTTATGGTAGTGCTCTCCGTTTTTCCTCCGGATAATCATTCTTCCAGATCTATAGTCTATAGTGTTTAGTGGGGTTGACGAACAACTCATCTCACCCGTTCTCTATTTGGGTTCCAGCACTAGTGATATCTAGGGTCAGGTATCCGGCGTGGGGCATAGGTATAGAACCTATCTAGGGAGGTGAGGGACCCCAGGGACCAGCAGTAGGTTTGGTCAGGGGTCACCATCTTCCCTTTCCCTAGACACAGAATTTTCCTTCCCTTTCGCTTCCTCATACCTAGTATGACAAATGTATCCACTATGGCAAAAGAATCATGTCATGATGACTTTCATTAATGCCATGGGTAGTCTCAATTCCTAATAGTAAAATGTGTAATGCATATACCCACCAGAGTGACTGCCTGTTCTGACACATAGTGGGGATATTAAACAACTATGATCTCTATAGGCTGCTTTTGTAAAATATTGGTCCTGTGTCTTTCTATGAACCACACCTAAAGTGGTCATCCCCAGAAGTTACCGATGCTCCTAGATTCCAATGCAAATCTGTAACAGGACCACCAACCCTGATTTACCTGTGCCCCCGGGCCTTGGGCTCACTGCTGCTCCTTATACTGTCACGGATGTGTCTGGACCTTTGTGGCTCCCTGGACAAGCCAGGGGCCACAGAGAACAACACCTACACACCCCACACTCCCGGTCAGGCACACCAAAGTCAGATGAAAACCCTTGTTGCTTCCCTCCAGGGGCTGATGTTCACCCCAGGGGGGTGGGCCAGGCGGTTGGTCCCGCCCACCGAGGAGTACACAGTCCTGGAGGCGGGAAAAGTAGGGCAGATAGAGTGGGGGAAGTGAAAGTGAGAGGAAGGAAAGTGGTAGAGGAGCAGACTGAAGTTGGTCCGGGTGTGTGGCCCGGACAGATCAGCAAGGTTGGCAGACGGTGGTGACCGCCTGAAGGAGTGGCCTATCGGAGTTTACCGTAAAGACCGTGGACGGGCGGTGGCCCGGCGGTACCGGACCGGTACGCAAAGAGAAGCCAGCACCATCCGGCAGGGGCTTACGGACCCCGGCAAGGCTAGGAGTCACCGTGAATTTGCCAAATTCGTTAGCGAAGGGAACCTCCTGGGTTTCCCAGCAGCCAAGTCCCGACAAAAGGCAACAGTCCAACCGAGGGAGGGAAACACAGCCACCGCCAAGGCTACCGTTCCCAGGGCCAGAGCCTGCGGGCAAAAGGGGCTCCTCTGGCCCACATCCAAGCCGGGGAGCGGGTTACCGGTGGGAACCCATTGGAACCGTTACACTACATAGGTGCAGGGAAAGGCAGTCACCATCAACCTGCCGGGAGAAACAACACCGCAGCCGTCTGTGGGACCCGTCCATCCAGCCGTCTGTTTTACCGAGAACTGTGTCCTCATCATTGGCTGAGTGAGTACCACCGTGCCGTGCGGCACAGCGCTGCCCCCGCGACCCTGCACCTCGCCAGGCCCCGTAACCCGCCTGCCATCCATCCCTACCCCATCACCGGGCCCCGGGACAACCAACCCCCTACCCACGGAGGGGAGAACTAACATCCAGGCTGCTCCCAGTCATCGCTCCCGGGATCCCCGTCCAGAGCAGCGGTGGTGTCACCAATATCACCACGACCGTGGGTGGCGTCACGGACAATAACCAAATCCCCACAATCCAATCCCCACCCTTTTCACTCACGAGCGAGGAGCGCCGCTCGAGTCCCCGTGATCCGGCCCACCACTCGAGCCACCACCGAGCAGCAGCAGCCGCAGCAGCCGCGGCCGGACCCGAGCAGTGGGAGAGTGCAGCGTCCCCTCCTCCGCCCGCAACAACTTGGTGTCACGAACAGGATCTTACCGCTCTGCCGTCTGGTAGAGGTGCGCCTTGTGACCGCCGGAGGTGTCCGGCCGGAAAATTTGAGAAGCCGGCATCTTGGGCGCGAAAAGTTCCCGCTCGAGCGTCTCCTCGAGTAGTGGAGGCGCGAAGGCCGAAGCCCCGCCCCTGTAGAGGAGGAGCCGGAAAGAGACTAAGGGGGACTGATGACGTCTGGCCGCATGTAGCCCGCGGATATAAAAGCAGGGACGCCAGGACCCTGCGGCCATCTTGTTGCTGGTTCCTGGAAGAGGCCGCTGAAGCCATGTACATGCCGTTCCGCAGCAGCGTAGCCCCCGCACCTGGAACCGCGGCGAGGATGGAGATCCGGACAGCTCAGCTCCAACAACGGCTGCAGGTCAAAATGCAGCTCCTCCTGGAGGAGTGGGAGGCCGACATGGTGGAGGTTATAGCGACCGTGCGGAGACGCGAGGAGGGAGTTTTGGAAGGGAGGGTGAGTGACCCACGCCCCGGTACCCCTAGTGGGACGGTCATCGCGGCTGCGGGACCCGGTCTAAACCCGCTCGCCTTGCTACCTCCCTCGCTACCCGTATCAGCTGCCGCGACCCCGTCACTAGGCCCGCTACCCCCGCAACCGGTAGCGGTACCCCGCACGTCTGCCCAGGCGGATTGGCCTGCAGCCAGAGCCCGTGATCAACCCAAGAGGTTACCGTGGAAGGTGCCAAAGCCCAAACCGGAGGCATCTGTGGAGACTTCCCCCGAGCCAGAGCCGACAGGCCGCTCCGTGCAGGAGGCCCGGCGGAAGAGGACCCCTGTGCCCATCCCCCACACCTCGGCTGAGGTTGCGCCGGGTTGTCCCTGCAAGGCAGCACCCAAGGCCAAGTCACCGCGGGACCTTCCACCCAGATCACCAGTGGTGGGCAGTATCCAGAAGGTCTCGCGGGGCCCGACCCGTGCGCCGGAGCTCGCAGCAGCTCCATATTGGGACAGGGAACCGACACCGCTGGGCCCAGAGATTGCCGAGAGAGAGAGGAAGAAGGCGGAGTTGGTGGCCCGTACGATCCGGGAAAAAGAGAGCCTCCATCAAGCGACCTTCCGTGTCCGGGGCCCCCTGTATGAAGGGCAGGTGAGGCGGTTTGATGTCCGCCGGGTCTATGGTTTCATCTATGAACCGGGCCTGGAGGCCGAAGACTTTATAGCCCGGCGGCATGTTAATGCCCACCTGCCGGAGGAGCATCCAGGCCGCAATCTGATGCCCGGAGACCTGGTGCAGTATACCCGGGACTGCGGGGAGAGGGGGTGGTTTGCGTTGGACGCAAAGCTGAGGGGCAGCCAAGAGGCCCGAGTGTGTACCGCGCCCCCTCCCCGACCGACGCCGAAGAACCCGAATGATGGCAGCGGAGTCCCGTTGCAATTGTCCCCCGTTGGGACTACCAGTGTTAAAAGTACCGTTAAAAGTTCTATGAATGATAAGCCAATTAGCAGAAGAAAGTTACCTGATTGTCAGCCTGATTGAGACCGGTCGTTCCCAGCACCGTTGTCCCCGTGGGGACTGTTTACAAGTGTTGCATAAGGGACTCCTTATGGACAAGCCTGAGAACTAGCAAGGTAACCACGAACTTGTGGCTTGTAAATAAAAATGTTGTTTTATGGCTTTCACCGTTGCCGCCTCTGGAGAGCCAGATTGGAGGAAGGGCCCGCAGTGGAGCAGGCTGTGGCCCAGCCACCACCGGAACCGGTGGCGATCCTCTAGGGGTTTCAGGGGTTCCCCATGGACGTGGGTCCCCTGAAAAGGACAGAACCCGCTCGGGTAACTTGTGCTGGAGTGGGGTCAAGGGGTGCTGCCTGTTTGCTTAGGGGCAGCATCAGGGCCAGGTTACTTGGGTGGGAGAGAGAGGAAGCCATAACCGTTTGCAACGTTAAAGTAAGAGTACCTCCCGATGTGGGAAGATGTTATTTTACTTGTAATCCCTGTTTTACCGTTTATCTTTTCAGTTGTGAAAATAAAACCGGTGATGGACGGCCAGCCCGCTGACGGTCTGCATTTTACTAAGGGGGAATGTGGCGCCCTGGACAAGCCAGGGGCCACAGAGAACAACACCTACACACCCCACACTCCCAGTCAGGCACACCAAAGTCAGATGAGAACCCTTGTTGCCTCCCTCCAGGGGCTGATGTTCACACCAGGGGGGTGGGCCAGGCGGTTGGTCCCGCCCACCGAGGAGTACACAGCCCTGGAGGCGGGAAAAGTAGGGCAGATAGAGTGAGGGAAGTGAAAGTGAGAGGAAGGAAAGTGGTAGAGGAGCAGACTGAAGTTGGTCCGGGTGTGTGGCCCGGACAGATCAGCAAGGTTGGCAGACGGTGGTGACCGTCTGCAGGAGTGGCCTATCGGAGTTTACCGTAAAGACCGTGGACGGGCGGTGGCCCGGTGGTACCGGACCGGTACGCAAAGAGAAGCCAGCACCATCCGGCAGGGGCTTACGGACCCTGGCAAGGCTAGGAGTCGCCGTGAATTTGCCAAATTCGTTAGCGAAGGGAACCTCCTGGGTTTCCCAGCAGCCAAGTCGCGACAGAAGGCAACAGTCCAACCGAGGGAGGGAAACACAGCCACCGCCAAGGCTACCGTTCCCAGGGCCAGAGCCTGCAGGCAAAAGGGGCTTCTCCGGCCCACATCCAAGCCGGGGAGCGGGTTACTGGTGGGAACCCATTGGAACCGTTACACTACATAGGTGCAGGGAAAGGCAGTCACCATCAACCTGCCGGGAGAAACAACACCGCAGCCGTCTGTGGGACCCGTCCATCCAGCCGTGTGTTTTACCGAGAACTGTGTCCTCATCATTGGCTGAGTGAGTACCACCGTGCCGTGCGGCACAGCGCTGCCCCCGCGACCCTGCACCTCGCCAGGCCCCGTAACCTGCCTGCCATCCATCCCTACCCCATCACCGGGCCCCGGGACAACCAACCCCCTACCCACGGAGGGGAGAACTAACATCCAGGCTGCTCCCAGGATCCCCGTCCAGAGCAGCGGTGGTGTCACCAATATCACCACGACCGTGGGTGGCGTCACGGACAATAACCAAATCCCCACAATCCAATCCCCACCCTTTTCACTCATGGGCGAGGAGCGCCGCTCGAGTCCCCGTGATCCGGCCCACCACTCGAGCCACCACCGAGCAGCAGCAGCCGCAGCAGCCACGGCCGGACCCGAGCAATGGGAGAGCGCAGCGTCCCCTCCTCCGCCCGCGACACCTTCAGGTGCTGCTGCTGGGACCAGCTGCAGGTGGGCCCGGCGATCGTCCAGACATTAATGCACGCTGTCCCTTTAAAGGCTTGGTTAGAGGAGCCTTTCCTCCAGCTGGTAATTAAGGGCCTTTATAATGTGGGGCCTCTCACTCCTCCAGTGCGGCTTATACTCTTCACTTGGAGAAGTTGCTTGCTCAGGAGTACATGTGGCTTCAGACTTCTGTTGCTGTATATGTGGCGCCCTGGACTAACCAGGTCGTCACAGATAACACACAAACACCCCCACCCCCATTAGACAGGGACACCAGCTAAACAAAAACCCTTGTTGCCTCCCTCCAGTGTCTGATGTCCACACCAGGTGGGGCGGAGCCAAGTGGTTGGCCCCACCCACCGATGAGTTCACAGGCCTGGAGACGGGAAAAGTGGGGGAGTTGAGTGTTGGAGTTTGAGGAGTGAGGAGTAAATACTGGCGTGTCTGGGTTTGTGGCCCAGGCACTGGCAGCAAGGTTGGCAGACGGTGGTGGCCGTCTGCAGGAGGTGGTGAAGCAACGCGGAACCGTAGGGTCGGGCGTTGGCCCGCCGGTACCGACCGCGGAGCGAAGTGAAGCCAGCACACACAGGCATGGCCATCGGACCCCGACCAGGCTTGGAGCCGCCGACAATAGTCAAATCCGAATGTGACCGGAACCCCAACCTAACAACCAACGACCCGATAGAAGGCAACCGCCCACACCGTGAGGGTATACAGCTACCGCCTAAGGCTAGAGACTTAAGTGCCAGCGCCTGCGGGCAAACGGGCTACTCCGGCATCGATCCACCGGGGAGCGGACTACCGTTGGGGATCCATAGTAGTCAAGCGAGAACATCAAGGTGCAGGGAAAGACAGCCGCCATCACCTGTCCGGGGAGAGACACTGCAGCCGGCTGCGGTACCCGTCCATCCAGCCGTTTGTTTTACCAGAGACTCTGTCATTGACTGCCTGAGTGAGTACACCAGTGCCATCCGGCACCGCACCGCGCTGCCCCTGCAACCCTGCATCCCAGCCATCCTGCCTCCCCGTCACATCACCGGGCCCCGGGACCACCGACCCCTACCCACGGAGGGGGAAAGCAACATCCCAGCTGCTCCCCACCATCGCTCCCGGGATCCCCGTCACCAGCAGCGGTGGTGCTCATTATCACCACAACCTGTGGGTGGCGTCACGGATTAAATCCCCCAAACCAACCGCCCCTTTCACTCACGGGCGAGGAACACCACTCGAGTCCCCGGATCCTGCCCACCGCTTGAGCCACCGAGCAGCAGCCGCAGCAGCGCCGGACCCGAGAGTTGGCGAGCGACCAGCAGCGGCGACGTCCTCACCGCCCGCGACAACTATTCTGAAGATTCCCTCTTAAGATAAGTTGTTGTGTTTCCTTTTTTTGGCTTCAGACTACTGTTGCTGTACATTTTGAAGATTCCCTCTCAAGATAAGTTGTTGTCTTTCCTTTATCCCCTTTTTGCTTTTTATTTTTGTGTCTGTTTTTTCCTCCGTGGATTGGTGGGTGGTGGGATTTAATCCTAGGGTCTAGCTACGAGACAGGGGCATGTTGGCGGGCCAAACCTCCTAACCCTTATAGGTACCTGTGGTTTGAGGGCAAGCACAGGGCCCTCCAGTGTCAGGGTCAGCGCAGGAGTCTCTGCTTACCCCCCCCTTTGTGTTTCAGCCTTCCCTATTCCCAGGAGTCCACTTGCTTGGTGTTTCTCCCCACACCCAGCGTGACAAATACTTTGACTCGCCCACCCCAGGGCTATGGGACACCCGGTGCCGGGCCGGACTAGTCCGGTGGTAGTCAGTGGTGGCTGGGCCCGGCTCCGTGGCCCTGGTGGGTGTCAGTTGAATATGTGGCTGATGACTTTAATGTTTGTGTTCGTGACGCCACCTGTGGTATGCGGCTATTAAGCCGCCGCTGCTGTGTGAGGCCACCGGGATGATGTTATGGCAGCAATGTTGGTACTGCTCCCCACAGGTGGAGCAATGCCCGGGGCACAGTTGGTGCTTGTGGAAGTCTATGGTGCTGCGTGACTAACACGGTGCAGGGCCGACAAGCAATGAAAGAAACAGGCACAAACAGTAGTCTCTTTACCTTCTCCTCTTTTACTCGGCAGAAACTTAGTCCAGGGAGACCGTCACAGATGGTATAGATGATCCGGCCGGCCTGGAAGTGCCTGGGGTGATCTTTGGCCAGTTGAGTATGAGGCCTACTCCTTAATCTTTCTCTGCTGTTTTAGGACACTGCACTTTGGGTTCGCAATTGCCCTCTTGCTGCTGGGACTTGTTGTTCGTCCCCTCTTCTGTGTGGTAGACTGCGCAGGCCCTCTCTGGTGCTTCTCTGCTGGAGCCCACACCAGGCCCTTGGGATGCAGTTGTACCTTCAGATTGCTTCTGGGGCAGGGGGCTTACAGCTCTCCTGCCCTCCGGATTCAGCTACCAGGGATGGATTTTATGCCCTGGCAACTACAGACTCCGATGTCCGAGTCTCTGCTGTGCCTCTCTGCTCCCCTTGCTTCACTGGGCCAAGCTATCCCAGCTCTAGGCCCCAGTTTACAAGGCAGCACTACTCTGCGTCTGCACTCTTTCACTCCTGTCTCCCGACTAACTAACACTTCCTCCTTCCAGCCAGACTTAAGGAATGCTCCCTGAAGTTCCAGGTTCAGAGCTCCCCCTGCTGGCCGGAGGGAGAACTGTGTTGAGTGTTAACTTACTGGCCAATAGATCTCCCAATTACCTCCAGGCTCAGCATTAACCCTTTTGGGAGGGCAATGCTGTTGTGGCGACCAGGTCCTGGGGCGCCACACTCCCCCTTAGTTAAATTCAGTACTCCCGGACTGTAGAGACAAACATGACATGTTAGAACATTTCATCCCATTATGGGAGGCGCAATTACTTTAACGTTACAACCTTAAACATTACTATAAGAGTCCAGTGTGGCTCCCTGCCGGGTGTCCATTACACTGCTCCATGGGGGACCCGCCGCGTTCAAACCCCCAACGTAGGCTCTGGGCGTGCGTCAGAGCATTGATGACCCCACTCTATGCACGCCGGACGGGTTTTTCTTCAGGGGTGTTGAGCACACTGGTGCTAACTATGAACAATTTAGGTGTTGGCCACCCATAGTCCAGTGGCCCAATTGTCCATTTTCGCAATCAAAGAAAAAGAAAACATTTTGTACACAACATGGCAGACATTTTGCATAACTATTTACATCCTAATAAGTACTCTTTCCCTTATACAGTTGACTCCCTATACCTTAGAGGGGGTTGTCCCCGAGTGCTGCGCTGGGACCTACGTAGCTCTGGTGTTTGCCCCTGACTACGTGGTGCGTCTTCTATCTCAGCACTACAGGTGGGCCTAACCCCCATAGGTAAGCGTGATGGTTGCCTTTGTGATCTAGGAGTCGCCAAGGGTATGACAGGTTCACCACTGACAGGGGGTTGATCCTCCTGCTCCACTGCTGGCGTGTCATCTCGTGCCGGAGCGGACGATTCTTTAGGTGGATCCGGAACCTTTTCTGTTTCTGGCTCGACCAACTGCGGAAACGTCAAAACTGGTACCACTATGGCATTGTTTATTCGGGTCCAAGTTTTGGGGAACTTTCCAAGGATGGTTTGAATCATCTCCCCTCCTTTCTCTTGACTTTGGGGACTTCCTTGTACTCCTTCCATTTCTCTTTGGATTCTGCACCGTTCAGGGCACGCTTTCAGGCGGTCTCGGGAAATTGCTTGATAAGTCTTGCCTTCATCTTTGCTTATGAGGCATACCTTACTATTGTCAAAGTTGGAGGGGATAATGGTGTAGGGCTCGTTTTCCCACTGATCATCCAATTTATGCGTCTTCCGCTTCTTCCTGAGGACTTGTTCTCCAGGTGCTAAGGGAGTTGCTGGGGCTGTTTGATTGTAATGCTGTTCTTGCCTCGTTCTTGCTTGAGACAGGCTCCTCTCTACGCACTCCTGGACCTTACGGTACCGCTGCTGCCGTTCTGTATCCCAATCCTCTATTTCTTGAACCGCCTCAGGCGACACAGTCCCCATCTCAAAGTCTACAGGCAACTTGCCTGGTCTGGCTCGCATCAGGTAAGCGGGGCTGCAGTTGGTCGAATTCACTGGGATGTGGTTGTACAGGTCTACCAGATCTGGCAACTTTTCTGGCCATTGGTTCCTTTCCTCCAGCGGTAGGGTCTTCAGCATATCAATAACCACATGGTTCATTTTCTCGCACAGTCCATTGGTTTGGGGGTGGTACGGTGTGGTTCGGATTTTCTTACAACCGTACATGTTACAGAACTCTTGGAACACTTCAGCCTCGAATGCAGGACCCTGATCAGTCAGTACCCTTTCCGGATAGCCGTGAGGCCGACAAAAGGATGCCTGGAACGCTCTAGCTGCTGTCCTGGCTGTCTGGTCCTTCACAGGCACTACTACCAGGAAACGAGAGTAATGGTCCACAATGGTGAGGGCGTACACATAGCCTGACCGGCTTGGTGTTAACTTCACGTGGTCCAGGGCCACCAACTCCAGGGGCTGCTTTGTGACAATTGGCTGTAGGGGAGACCTTTGGCTGGCATCGTCTTTCCGCCTCAGGTTACACGGGCCACAGTCTCGGCACCACTTCTCGATCATCTTTCTCATGTGCACCCAATAGAACCGATCACGGAGTAGGGCTTCCAACTTCTTCCACCCGAAGTGTCCTGCGTTATCATGATATGCTGCTAGGACCATTGGAGCATCTCTCTGCGGAACCACTATCTGCCAGACAAGTTCATTTGTTCGATAGTTGACATATCTCTTGCAGAGCTTGCCTTGGTAGGTGAACAGTCGTCCCCTCTCCTTCCACAGCTGCTGGGCTTCCTCTGGAGCGTCTGGGCCAAGATGGGTCTCAGCTTGCTCTAGCTTCTCTTTGACCAATCGCACGGCCGGGTCACCGTTCTGTGTTTCTTCCCAATTATGGTGGAGTAAGGGGTTGACCGAGACCCCGTGCTGGCTTGAGCGCTTCATTCCTACAGCATGCTCACACTGGGACACACCTTGGTGATGGAAAGCCGGTAACTCTATCTCTTCGAGTTCATCCAGGTCTTCTCCAGACTCGGGCAAGTGAGGCATTCTGGACAGCGCATCAGCATTGTTATTCTTCTTGCCAGCCCGATACTTGATGGTAAAGTCAAAGTTAGACAGCCGGGCCATCCATCGCTGTTCCATCGCACCTAACTTGGCTGTTGCCAGGTGTGTCAACGGATTGTTGTCCGTGAAGATGGTGAACTTGGCCGATGCCAGATAGTGCTTGAAGCGTTCAGTCACTGCCCAAACAATAGCGAGGAACTCCAGCTTGAAGGAACTGTAGTTTTCTGGATTCCTTTCTGTGGGCCGAAGCTTCCTACTGGCGTACGCTATCACCCTCTCTCTGCCTCCCTGTACCTGGGACAGAACTGCTCCCAGTCCCACGTTGCTGGCGTCTGTATACAGTACAAACGGTTGGCTGTAGTCAGGGTAGGCCAGAATTTCTTCTCCCGTGAGAGCCCCTTTCAGCCGGACAAAGGATGTTTCCAGTTGGCTGCTCCATTCAAATGGAGGGCTCTGCTTCTTAGCCTGCTTTGGCTGGCCCACCAGGAGATCTTGAAGGGGCGCTGCTATCTTGGTGAAACCATCAATGAACCTTCGGTAGTAGCCCACCAGTCCAAGGAACTGCCGCACCTCCTTCACTGTGGTGGGTCTTGGCCAGTCCTTGATTACAGTGACTTTCTCCGGATCAGGTGCCACACCTTCTGCGCTGACCACATGACCCAGGTACTGTACCTTTGGCTTCAAGAGGTGACATTTGGACGGCTTGATCTTCAGGCCATATTTCGACAAGGATTCAAACACTTCTGCTAAGTGCTTCAGGTGGTCCTCATAAGTCTTGGAGTAGACTATTACGTCATCCAGGTACAACAGCACGGTTTCAAAGTTGTGATGGCCCAAGCAGCACTCCATCAACCTTTGGAATGTCCCTGGGGCGTTGCAGAGCCCGAATGGCATACAGTTGAACTCACAGAGACCCATTGGTGTCGTGAATGCAGTCTTCTCTTTGTCCGCCTCTGCCACGGGAACCTGCCAATACCCACTGGTGAGATCCAAGGTGGAGAAATAGTTAGCTGACTTTAAGGCTGTTAGTGACTCCTCTATTCTGGGCAGTGGATAAGCATCTTTATGTGTAATGCGGTTAATTTGCCTGTAATCTACACACATTCTCATTGTACCATCTTTTTTCTTTACGAGCACTAGTGGAGCTGCCCAGGGGCTACAACTATCTCTGATAACCCCAGCCTCCTTCATTTCCCGTAACATTTCCTTGGCACACTGATACTGTGCGGGGGGCACAGGGCGGTATCTCTCTTTAATGGGATGATGATCACCCGTGGGGATTTGATGTTTAACCCCTTTCACCTGCCCAAAATCTAGGGGGTGTTTGCTGAAGACCCGCTCGTACTCCTGTACCACCCGGTAAACCCCATGCTTTTGGTGCGAGGGGGTGGAGTCGGTGCCTACATGTAATTTTTGGCACCAGTCTTCCGGCTGCCCCTTGGAGCCATTGTCTTCCGCCTGGTCGGACGGGATCAAGGGTTCCACTGCTTTAATGGTATTGTTACTGACAGTGTACAGTTTTGCTACAGTGGCGTACCGGGGCAATTTGGCCTCCTCCTCCCCACAATTCAGGACACGGACGGGCACTCTCCCCTTGCGGACGTCCGCTACCCCTCTGGCTATCAGGACTCCAGGCCTACTGTCTGAATACACTGGTTCTACCAAGGCATGGTAATCCTGACCCTTGAGGCCTATTGCTGCCCGACACCATATCAACATTTCACTTCTTGGGGGTATTACAATGGGGAGGGGGTCACTTACCCTCACACTGCCAATTTCTCCTCCGGCTAGCTCTACTTGCTGCCTCCTCATCAGGGCTCTGATCTCCCTCTGTAGGACACGCTGCTGCCCGGAGCTGGCAGTTTCAGACGCCTGTTGCAACAAAATTATCACTTCGGCAATACAATTTTCTATCACATTTGTACCAAGGGTTAGCAGTGGGTCAGATTCTTTGCGATCAATATCTACAATTATCATCCCCTGACATGGCAATTCCACCCGCCCCACTTTAATGGTTACTTCTTTGTACCCAATTTGAGGTAAGGGCTGACCATTACTGGCCACAATCGTTAAATCATCATCTGGGCCATGGTCAATGTCTGAATCAGCCCAATATCTTTTGTACAGTTTGTGGGGGATGGTTGTTACCTGGGACCCCGTATCCAGGAGGGCATTCAAAGGGATCCCATCCAGCACAATGGGAAGGACCGGTCGTCCTCCCACATACTTGCTGCGGCTGGGGTTTGAGCCGGGCTTCCTCACACCTGGGGGTTGGCTCCTGGCCCCAGGCTCAGCCCGTTTAAAGGACAGCGTCGTGCAATGTGGCCCGCCTGGTTGCAGTGGCGGCAGATCGGTTGTCCTGTTGAATCATACCGGTCTGTGTCTCTGCCTCGGGTCGGCGGAATCCTCCTCTGTCGCATCCATGGGACGTCTTCTGGGCTGGAGGCCAACTCGATTTTTGCAGGCGAGGGGGTCATTTGTAGAGACTGCACGGTCTTGGCAAGGGCAGCCACAGTCTTGGTCAGCTCCTGGAACTGCTGTCTGAGCTCTGCCATGGGATCCTTATCCAGGGACTGCGCCTCAGCCCCTGCAGTGGCTCGTGTTGCAGGCACCACCCCGGGGTACGTGATAGCAAGAGGCCGGAGGGGTACTGGGTCATTCGGTGTAGATTCTCTCAGTACCCTGATGGCCTGGTCCTTAAACTTTGCAAAGTCCAGAGCAGGGTTCTGCAGGACCATGATACGCAGCTGTGTCCTGTGGGCGTCTGACAGGAGCCCCTCTATGAACTGCTCAGTTAGGAGTTTGTCTTCTTCACGTACACTCTCTGGGTCCACCTGTTTAACTGCTTTCAGGGCCTCCTGCAAGTTTAAGGCATAGTCCCTTATGCTGTCTGTGGCCCGTTGCTTGCACCCAAAGAATCTCATCTTTATCTCTGCTGCGGTGCGGGTGTCAAAAGTGCTCTTTAGTTTGGCCAGTATCTGGGCTGCTGTCCCTTTATCTGTATCAGGCCAGGACTTCGCTTCACGCTGGGCTGCGCCGGCTAGCTGTCCCATTAATATGCCCACCTTCTGGCTCTCAGTCAGAGGATACACCCGGAACAGGCTGTGCAGGCTTTCTCTGAAGTCACTCAAGGTATGGGACTCCCCGGAATACTGCGGCAACCATTCTGCTCCTGGTATGTACGGCATGGTGATCGGCATTACCGGCGCTATAGTGGGGGCTGGGGCGACGGCGACTGGGACTACTTCGGCCGGTGCTGCGGCGGCCTGGGCGATGGCAGCCACCTGCTCTCCCTCGGAGTCGGACATCTTCCTCCCCCTTAGTGAACCTTACCAGGCTCCGTTCACTTTTCAAATTTTCTTCCGGGTCGCGCGGGGTTAACAGCGCTCTGCTCTGATGGCGCGCTCCCTTCGCGCTCTTTGTCAGGCACGCCCCCCTTCTTCCTGCGCTCGGCGCGGCTAATGGCGGCGGCAATTTACAACCAGTACACAGTCTTTTACACAGTTCTTCAGGCGCACAGTACCCGGTGTGATCGGGCACGAAATCCTGTTCGTGACGCCAAAGTTGACTCGCCCACCCCAGGGCTATGGGACACCCGGTGCCGGGCCGGACTAGTCCGGTGGTAGTCAGTGGTGGCTGGGCCCGGCTCCGTGGCCCTGGTGGGTGTCAGTTGAATATGTGGCTGATGACTTTAATGTTTGTGTTCGTGACGCCACCTGTGGTATGCGGCTATTAAGCCGCCGCTGCTGTGTGAGGCCACCGGGATGATGTTATGGCAGCAATGTTGGTACTGCTCCCCACAGGTGGAGCAATGCCCGGGGCACAGTTGGTGCTTGTGGAAGTCTATGGTGCTGCGTGACTAACACGGTGCAGGGCCGACAAGCAATGAAAGAAACAGGCACAAACAGTAGTCTCTTTACCTTCTCCTCTTTTACTCGGCAGAAACTTAGTCCAGGGAGACCGTCACAGATGGTATAGATGATCCGGCCGGCCTGGAAGTGCCTGGGGTGATCTTTGGCCAGTTGAGTATGAGGCCTACTCCTTAATCTTTCTCTGCTGTTTTAGGACACTGCACTTTGGGTTCGCAATTGCCCTCTTGCTGCTGGGACTTGTTGTTCGTCCCCTCTTCTGTGTGGTAGACTGCGCAGGCCCTCTCTGGTGCTTCTCTGCTGGAGCCCACACCAGGCCCTTGGGATGCAGTTGTACCTTCAGATTGCTTCTGGGGCAGGGGGCTTACAGCTCTCCTGCCCTCCGGATTCAGCTACCAGGGATGGATTTTATGCCCTGGCAACTACAGACTCCGATGTCCGAGTCTCTGCTGTGCCTCTCTGCTCCCCTTGCTTCACTGGGCCAAGCTATCCCAGCTCTAGGCCCCAGTTTACAAGGCAGCACTACTCTGCGTCTGCACTCTTTCACTCCTGTCTCCCGACTAACTAACTAACACTTCCTCCTTCCAGCCAGACTTAAGGAATGCTCCCTGAAGTTCCAGGTTCAGAGCTCCCCCTGCTGGCCGGAGGGAGAACTGTGTTGAGTGTTAACTTACTGGCCAATAGATCTCCCAATTACCTCCAGGCTCAGCATTAACCCTTTTGGGAGGGCAATGCTGTTGTGGCGACCAGGTCCTGGGGCGCCACACTTTGTGCTTGAACAAATCCTTTAAAGGGAACCCGTCATGTTTTACTTGTAGCCCGTACTGTGGACAGCATGGTATGGGGAAGGAGAAGCTGAGCAGAATGATATAGCGATTTGTTGGAAGAGATTCAGCATAACTTGTATATTAGTAAATTAAATCCCTGTTGTTTATATGTATATGAGTCCAGTGGACGGGTCCTACTACAGTCATACAGGGAAGACTGTTAGTTACTAAACAGGACCGCCACTGGAATCACATGGCATACAAACATCAGAGACTACATTGTCTAAAATTTCAATTTTACTGAAACTATTCCCACATAAAATGTCTATCAATCTGATCAGCTCCTCCATCTATAATATTCTGCCTGTAGATCAGTAACAATTTTAAACATGACAGGTTCTCTTTAAGAACCCACGTTAGGCTGCTTTCACACATCCGGCTTGAGCTCTGCGGCTCAATCCGGCTGTCCAAGCTATGCAACGGATGCGGTGAAAACACCGCATCCTTTGCATAAGTTTTTCCTTTGCGGCCAGTCCGGTTTTTGCCGCTTGCGGCATGCTACTGAGCATGCGCAGTGGCAAAAACCGCATGCGGCGGCCGGATGCGGTTATTGCCGCATCGCGCCGCATCCGGCCGCCATAGGCATGCATTGAAAAATGTGCCGCATCGGCCGAATGCGGCGCAATGTGGTTTTTTTTGCCGCACGAAAAAACGTGCCAGGCAACGTTCCATCCGGCCGCCGCATCGGCTAAATCTGCCGCATGCGGCAAAAACCGGATGGAACGCAAGGCCTTGCGGCACAATGCGGCACTAATTAAAGTCTATGCAGAAAAAAACGCAACCGGCAGCAAAAAAAAACCGTTGCGATTTTCCTGCAAAGTGCCGGAGTGTACCGCATTGCAGAAACCGGAGGTGTGAAAGCAGCCTTAATGGAATTTAGAAGGTAAATGGAACTAATGGAATACAATAAATACATAATTGCAAATATGTAAAGGTGTATTAGCCATAGTGTAAATCAATAATTGGGTGTCTGTTCTTTTGGTGTTTTTTCTTCCTTGTAAATTTATATATATTTTTTTTTACCTCAGTGGCTCTTAATAGTGTAATGCAACACATATGGACACTCAAACACACACACATGAACACACACACAAACACACACACACACACACACACACACAAATACACATACACACAAACATACCCACACAAATACACAAACATACACGCTCACACACACAAACAAGCTCACACACAAACTTACAGACACACACACACACACACACACACACACACACACTGCAGTTGCATCCCCTTCCTCTCTCTCTCTCCGAAAGGTTTGTTAGTATTTAGAGACAATCTGCACAATCTACTACCAGCTTATTATATATCCAAAGATAACACGTTGCCATGTTTTATTATAGTATGGCACAGTGTTAATGTTTTGTATTTTTCCTCGATGTGGAAGCTTCACATTCAGGTGTTCATTTGCTGTCCATATTTTCACTTTAGAATTGTGAGATTGTTGATCATTGCATTGACATGTTCAGACAGAGACTTATTATTTGAGTTCCCAGCTATGTGTTCACCTCCTGTATATTCATCATAACGGTACATGCCCATGATCATGCTTCCTGGCATTCTGGATGCAGCATGATTTCTCTAGCGGAGACACTGGTGTCCTGTGTGGGAGAAGGAGCTGTCCGTGCCCACTGTAAGAGGGTGACCTACCGTCATTGCTCCCCTGAAGACTTTGTTGGTTGCATTGTATATGTGTATTGCATTGTGCATACCTCCCAACTTTTAAAGAAGGAAAAGAGGGACAAAGTTTGCGGCGCGCTACGCGCGCCGCGCGCCGCGGCAAATTTTTAGGCCACGCCCCCTAACCACACCCATTTCACAGTCACGCCCATATCCACTCCCCATCCACACCCATTCAGCACAAACACGCAGGCAGCCGGCGGGCCTCCAGCACGGACACGCAGGCAGCCAGCGGGCCTCCAGCACGGACACGCAGGCAGCCGGCGGGCCTCCAGCACGGACACGCAGGCAGCCGGCGGGCCTCCAGCACGGACACGCAGGCAGCCGGCGGGCCTCCAGCACGGACACGCAGGCAGCCACAGTGAGGCGGCCGGTCGCCTTCACAGACAGGCGGCCGGCCGCCTTCACAGACAGGCGGCGGGCCGCCCGCACAGAGAGGCGGCCAGCCGCCCGCAGAGAGAGGCGGCCGGCCGCCCGCACAGACAGGCGGCAGGGGGGCGCCCGCACAGACAGGCGGCAGGGGGGCGCCCGCACAGACAGGCGGCAGGGGGGCGCCCGCACAGACAGGCGGCAGGGGGGCGCCCGCACAGACAGGCGGCAGGGGGGCGCCCGCACAGACAGGCGGCAGGGGGGCGCCCGCACAGACAGGCGGCGGGGGGCGCCCGCACAGACAGGCGGCGGGGGGCGCCCGCACAGACAGGTGGCGGGCCGACCGCACAGACAGGCGGCAGGGGGGCGCCCGCACAGACAGGCGGCGGGGGGCGCCCGCACAGACAGGCGGCGGGGGGCGCCCGCACAGACAGGCGGCGGGGGGCGCCCGCACAGACAGGCGGCCGGCCGACCGCACAGACAGGCTCCGGCCGGGGGTGAGGGGGGAGGGAGGGAAATCAGCGCTGGGGAGATTAGTTTACTGTACCAGCAGCAGCACAGGCAGCGCTCCTCTCTATGCCACGTCTACTAGGATGGTAGGAGGGAAAAGCAGGGAGGCGGAGAGAGAGTGGGTGGGCGGAGCCTGGGAGCCGGCCGTCCCGCCCGTGGCAACGGGACAAACAACGTAAAGCGTGAAAGTCCCGCTGTATCCGGGACGGTTGGGAGGTATGCAGCATGTTAGAATGTGTATATAAGATCCCGCTGGTGGTGGCCGCAGCTTATAGGCCCCAAATCTGGTGACAGGTTCCCTTTAAAGTGAACCTGTCAGGTGCAATATGCACTCAGAGCCAGGAGCAGTTCTGGGCACATATTGCTAATCCCTGCCTAACCGTCCCTGTATACACTAGCATAGATAAAGAGATCAAGAACAAATATTTTTAAAGATCTTATATCTTATGCTAATGAGCGCGGGGACTAGTCACAAGGGCGTTACTTCACTTGGCTAGTCGGCTCGCATAGCATGTTAGCATGTTATTACGCCCCTGTGTGAGTACTAACACGCTATATGAGCCGACTAGCCAAGTGAAGTAACGCCATTGGGACTAGTCCCCGCGCTAATTAGCATAAGATATAAGCTCTTTAAAAATACTTTTTCTATAGATGCCTTTATCTATGCTGGTGTATACAGGGACAGTTAGGGAGGGATTAGCAATATACACCCAGAACTGCTCCTGGCTCTGAGTGCAGATTGCACCTGATAGGTTCCCTTTAAAGGGAAACTGTCACCAGAAATTTAGCAAAAAAAATAAAAGATTCCCCTCTGCAGCTCCTGGGATGAATTCTGGAAAGGTTCCTGTTGCTATTGTGCCCCCTTTGAGACCTAAAATAATACTTTATGAAGTCTTACCTTTTTGTATGCAAATCTGTTTTTATGGTCACGGGGGCGGGCTGCCTGGCGTCCGTTATTCCCCCTCCTGCCGTTGTACGCCGTCCCCCATTGCTCATTTCCATACATGAGGACGCCTTCCTCATGTAACTGTCCTCCTGAAGTTTTGTGCATGCCCAGTGCCACTCTCGCGGGAGTAAGCACTGTGCAAAGTGTGAACGCTTTTGAGGTGATTGCGCAGGCGCGAGATTATGGGCGGCGCTGTGATTGTCATCAGCAGCGTCATCCAAGTACCCGCCCATAATCTCGTGCCCGCGCTTCTCACTCTGCCTCCACCGTTATGCGCAAGCACTGGCCATATGAACCACGTTACCTATTACCATGGGCGCGAGATTATGGGCGGCGCTGTGATTGTCATCAGCAAAGTCATCCAAGTACCCGCCCATAATCTCGTGCAAGCGGTAATAGGTAACATGGTTCATATGGCCAGCACTTGCGCATAACGGTGGAGTCAGAGGGAAAAGTGCGGGCATGAGATTATGGGCGGGTACTTGGTTAACGCTGCTGATGACAATCACAGCGCCGCCCATAATCTCGTGCCTGCGCAATCACCTGAAAAAGCGTTCACATGCGCAAAACTTCGGGAGGACAGTTACATGAGGAAGGCGTCCTTGTGTATGTAAATGAGCAATGGGGGACTGCGTAAAGCGGCAGGAGGGGGAATAACGGATGCCAGACAGCCCGCCCCCGTGACCATAAAAACACAATTGCATACAAAAAGGTAAGACTTCATAAAGTATTTTTGTAGGTCTCAAAGGGGGCACAATAACAACAGGAACCTTTCTAGAAGCAGCCCAGGAGCTGCAGAGGGGAATCTGTTATTTTTATTGTGAAATTTCTGCTGACAGGTTCCCTTTAACTGGTAGAGGAGCCAGGATAAAGCAGAGCTGAAGCTGTTGGGAAGCTAGGACCCAGCAGCTCTGCTCCACAGGCAGGAGACCACTGATCGGTAAGCTAATAGAAGCCTGCAGATGTCACTCTGCATAGGTTATTGTCACTGCTATCTGCTGGAGAGAGAAGTGCTGATTGCACGGTCTCCTCAGCGTCCTGACTCCCCGCGTGTCTGCAGCAGTGAGAAGCCACACACGGGGAATCAGAGAACAGCTGCAGACAAACGCAGGCTCCGGGACTGGGGGGGTCGGCTCTGGTGCAGGGGGGGGGGCTCTGCTGCAGGGGGGGGGGCGCTCTGCTGCAGGGGGGGTCGCTCTGCTGCAGGGGGTGATTCATACCTCAGCAGCAGTCACAGGAGTAGGTGCGCGCTCGGCTCTGTAATGAATAGTAGAAGGGAGAAACAGCGAGGCGGGGCTACAGTGGGTGGGTGGAGCCGGGATAAACAGCCTCACGGGCGGGAGCCGGGATCAAAGGCTCAGAAGAGGGACTGTCCCGCTGTATCCGGGACGGTTGGGAGGTATGCATTGTGTATTAGAGTGTAATGTATTGATCTGGCCATCTAGTGGCCGATTTTATGTACCGCTCTCTGGTAACCAGTTTGGCAGGAAGCAGTTAACATGTTATGGGAACAGCCCAGGAGGAGTTCAGCAAGTAAAACAGGCTTCTGACTCCATTTTGTGAGAGGAGAAGAAGAAAGACAAGCAACAGGCTGCACTGTTGTGAATGTCAGTTATGCTTTGGCTGCTGTGAGGCTCCCTCTTGTGGCCAGGAATGGTTTGGACAGAGGCCAGGTGTGTTGAGCAATGGGCGTTTCCATTGCTAACTCTCTGCTTATTTAAACCCTGGTCTGATAGCAAGCTATGCCGGATGTCAGTTGTTCTTTGTTCACCAGCCTGCTTCATCCTGCTCCAGACCACTTCTACCCCAGATAAGTGCTTGTCTCTTTATTTGTTGTTTGGTTCTTTTGCTCTTATCTGAGTTTGTCATTTACTGTGATTGTTTTCAGTTTATTTGCAGGCAGGGATCTTCCCTCTCGGTTGCTTAGCTGGGAAGCTCCCTGCAGCTATGTTTGGAGTATTGCTCCTATAAGTCCATGTGTTTGTGGCTTCTTGGATTTGTAATGGTTCCTGCTTTCTGTTCATTGATATGACAAGAGCGCCTTGTATAGGACGGAGTTCAGATCTAGCGATCTGAGGGCTTTTTTGTACTATCAGGAATTTTGAATTTTGTAGGGTTTTTCTCTGGCCACCATTAGCTCCTTTCCTATCCTTTCCTATTTTAGTCAGTAGGGCCTCACCTTTTGCTAATCCTATCATCTATCTGTGTATTGTGTTTTCCTATATCACCGCAGTCTTTGAATGTGGGGGGCTTGCTATTCTTGTCTATTTTCTGAGGCAGAGAGTTATTCACCTTTCCTACCTTTAGGATAGTTAGTTCTCCGGCTGGGTTTGCGGTGCACAGGATGTTAGTTCACCCCTGGGCTACTTCTAGTTGTGATGGTTAGTAAGGGGATGGCGGCCAGATTAGTTGCCAATGCTCTTGTCACCTTTTAACAATGATTTATGGTGGTCTTCCATGGTTCCGGATCATAACACTGCACCTGTGGGAGGTGTAGCGTGCTGTGGGCCAGTACCTAAAATTCGGCCACACCCTTATGGTCACCCCCAAGACGTCTGGAGCAAGTGGGAGAGAGGTCTCAGATGTAGCCGGGTGTAGTGAAATGTCCTTGCCCGAAATGTGAGTAGCAGTCCCTGTCTCTGAAGAAGACTACTGGGTGCCACTTGCTCCTATAGGACCAGCTAGGAGAGGATTTGACATACACTTGAGCGAACAGGTTGGCATAGGAACAGTGGTGAAGGAGCTATGTCCGGTGAAGAATTGAATCCCTGTGGGTGGGGTGAAGTTAGAATCATGTGGGACTCCTTGAATGTATTGTCGGTCACCGTGGTGTTAAATGTCGGGGAAAATAGTCTAAGGCAGTGGTCAGGAACCTATGGCTCGTGAGCCAGATGTGGCTCTTTAGATGGCTGCATCTGGCTCACAGACAAATATTTTCCAGTTTGCAAGATGCACTTTTTTTTTGCACCAAAACTGGGGGAAATAAGGGGGTGCGCCTTACAAACTGCATATGGCTTACCGGGTGGCAGTGGTGGGACATAGTCGGTGATACTGCGGACTCATGGGATGTCGCTGTGGGGAGCCAATAGTAGCCGGCAGACTGTGGGCTGCTTTGAATCTCCCGCAGTTGACGAGATCGACTTCAAGAAAATGGCCGCGGAGGCGGCACGTGCGCAGATAGGACATTGCGGCCATTTTCTTGAAGTCGATATCGTCAACTGTGGGAGATTCAAAGCAGCCAGCCGACAGATCAATGGTGCACGCTGCCGTGACACCCCACGAACCCGCAGCAGTGTCGCCGACCATCCACACACTGACCCTTTTGAGCCTATCCTGCCTCTTGTACCTTTTAAGCCGTTCTACTACCGCCGCTCCCCCTTGTTATTATGGCTCTCGCGGAGTTACATTTTAAAATATGTGGGGTTCATGGCTCTCTCAGCCAAAAAGGTTCCCGACCCCTGGTCTAAGGGTACGGTTCCACTTACGTTTTGCACAGATAAAACATCGGATTGCTCTCACTCTAGTGCAAAACTATTGGGCAGTGTCCATCTGCGATTGATTTTTCATGCCATATCGGCCTGAGAAATGAATCGCAGCACGCTGTGTTTGGCAGCTTTTTTTACAAGTCTATGGGAGCGTGTGAAACATCGCACTGCACTTGCATGTAATCCGAGTGCAGTACAATATACTGTACACAGAGACAGGCAATAGAGGAGATGGGGAGAAAATACTCCCTCCCTCTTCTCCGCAGCTTTGATACGATCGCAAGATCACATCACAGTCGCGTGACCCTCGGCTGACGCTTGCAGCAGAGGGTCATTAGCATATTGCTTTGGGTGCTCTCGCATTGGAAGCTATGTGCTAGTGGAACCGTACCCAGAGACTAACAACGGTCATGGATACAAGGGAGCAGTGCACAGTAAATTGTGAATTCCAAGCAAATTATGCCCCGAATTTAACGTTGAAGATTTGTGGATGTGTTCTAGAGACACTGTGAGATTTTAAGTAAAAAACCGTTGACTTTGAAACAAGACTGTCGGCGTGGATGAATAAGTGAAAGGGGAAGGTTAGCAACGAAGGGAAACATCAACTGGTCAGAGTATTCTGCAGGCAGAAACTATGCAATTCCGAAATCTGTAGGTTTTACGCAACAATCTTGTTAGTACTAAATAAAATAAAAGAATACACCTATACTACATCCACATGGAGCAGTAGTGGCACAAATCACTCATTTTGGTGGAAAAAAATGTATGAGTCCCCCTGCAATATCACAATGAACCTCTTAGCATTCATGTCCCTAGTGCTGATGGACACTTGGGTCACTCCCTCCAGTGCGGTGTTTGCCGCACACTGGTAAACTTGGCAGATCAGTGATCCTCTGGGAGGTTCTCCACGACGTGCCAGTAGGCTTCATTACATTTTGATCAAAATGCTAAATACCTTGTCTGCAGTTTTGTAACTTTGCTTAGCCGCTTTAGAGGAATGTATAATATTTAGGGATGATCGAATACCTCAAATATTCGGCTTCGCGAATATCCGACGAATAGGTCGCCACTATGCGAATATTCAATGCGCAATGTATGTCTATGGGAAGCCCGAATAGTTCTGAATAGTTGTTATTCGGGTTTCCCATAGAATTACATTGCGCATCGAATATTCGCGAATAGTCAAATAGCAGCGACCTATTCGGCAAATATTCGCGAAGCCGAATATTTGAGGTATTCGATCATCCCTAAAAATATTTGGATGTGACGTCCATGATTTTTCCTACAGTTATGGAATAGTGATGAGCGAGCATGCTTGTCACTACTCGGTACTCGCACGAGTATCGCTGTACTCGGGCTGCTCGGCGGGGACCGAGTAATCTCGCGATACTCGTGCTGTACTCGTGGTCTTCATTTCTGCATGTTGGCGCTCTTTTGAGAGCCAGCCCTCATGCAGGGATTATATATAAGAATAAGGCTGCACATCAAACTTAGATAATGGTATAATGCCTCAAGCATATGGAAAAATATTGGAATATACAATGAAAAATGCTACTTGCTAATTTGAACATGTGAATAATGAATTGCATACCTGCCATGAATATTAGGAAAAAGGAGATATTTAGCAATCGCATTGATCAATGTAACTGAGCCCCAAGGCCTCGTCAAGGCATATCTCTATATTGGGGTCCCTAGCTCTGTGACCCTAACTGTGTGTCATCTCATTGCAATTAAAAACTGCTATGGGTGGAGAGGGGTAACTAAGGACTTTCTTATATAGGAGATGGAAAAAACATGGCCGAAAGGGGCGGAGCTGTGTTCACATTCAGAAAAAAACTACATATAACTGAATAGGATAACTGAAGTGAGCACTAATATATATATATATGAGTGCAAGCCAAAAATACATACTATATATAAGAATAAGGCTGCACATCAAACTTAGATAATGGTATAATGCCTCAAGCATATGGAAAAATATTGGAATATACAATGAAAAATGCTACTTGCTAATTTGAACATGTGAATAATGAATTGCATACCTGCCATGAATATTAGGAAAAAGGAGATATTTAGCAATCGCATTGATCAATGTAACTGAGCCCCAAGCCCTCGTCAAGGCATATCTCTATATTGGGGTCCCTAGCTCTGTGACCCTAACTGTGTGTCATCTCATTGCAATTAAAAACTGCTATGGGTGGAGAGGGGTAACTAAGGACTTTCTTATATAGGAGATGGAAAAAACATGGCCGAAAGGGGCGGAGCTGTGTTCACATTCAGAAAAAAACTACATATAACTGAATAGGATAACTGAAGTGAGCACTAATATATATATATATGAGTGCAAGCCAAAAATACATACTATATATAAGAATAAGGCTGCACATCAAACTTAGATAATGGTATAATGCCTCAAGCATATGGAAAAATATTGGAATATACAATGAAAAATGCTACTTGCTAATTTGAACATGTGAATAATGAATTGCATACCTGCCATGAATATTAGGAAAAAGGAGATATTTAGCAATCGCATTGATCAATGTAACTGAGCCCCAAGGCCTCGTCAAGGCATATCTCTATATTGGGGTCCCTAGCTCTGTGACCCTAACTGTGTGTCATCTCATTGCAATTAAAAACTGCTATGGGTGGAGAGGGGTAACTAAGGACTTTCTTATATAGGAGATGGAAAAAACATGGCCGAAAGGGGCGGAGCTGTGTTCACATTCAGAAAAAAACTATCTCCTATATAAGAAAGTCCTTAGTTACCCCTCTCCACCCATAGCAGTTTTTAATTGCAATGAGATGACACACAGTTAGGGTCACAGAGCTAGGGACCCCAATATAGAGATATGCCTTGATGAGGCCTTGGGGCTCAGTTACATTGATCAATGCGATTGCTAAATATCTCCTTTTTCCTAATATTCATGGCAGGTATGCAATTCATTATTCACATGTTCAAATTAGCAAGTAGCATTTTTCATTGTATATTCCAATATTTTTCCATATGCTTGAGGCATTATACCATTATCTAAGTTTGATGTGCAGCCTTATTCTTATATATAGTATGTATTTTTGGCTTGCACTCATATATATATATATTAGTGCTCACTTCAGTTATCCTATTCAGTTATATGTAGTTTTTTTCTGAATGTGAACACAGCTCCGCCCCTTTCGGCCATGTTTTTTCCATCTCCTATATAAGAAAGTCCTTAGTTACCCCTCTCCACCCATAGCAGTTTTTAATTGCAATGAGATGACACACAGTAAGGGTCACAGAGCTAGGGACCCCAATATAGAGATATGCCTTGACGAGGCCTTGGGGCTCAGTTACATTGATCAATGCGATTGCTAAATATCTCCTTTTTCCTAATATTCATGGCAGGTATGCAATTCATTATTCACATGTTCAAATTAGCAAGTAGCATTTTTCATTGTATATTCCAATATTTTTCCATATGCTTGAGGCATTATACCATTATCTAAGTTTGATGTGCAGCCTTATTCTTATATATAGTATGTATTTTTGGCTTGCACTCATATATATATATATTAGTGCTCACTTCAGTTATCCTATTCACTCATGCAGGGATTGGCTGGCAGACCACTGCAATGCCACAGCCCTGTTAGTTGTGGAATTGCAGTGATTGGCCGGCCTGCACAGCGTGACCGAGCCTTTATATCGGCCGGCGCGCTGTGCTCTGCTCACAGCTATCCAGACTGTCAGTGCAGGGAGAGTGTCGCTGATTCAGGGAAAGCTTTGCGGCCCTTTATAGCTTTTTCAGTTGCAGGGCTGCAAACAGTGTGACCAAAAGTCCTTCTCAGGACTATTCTAGTTGTATACAGGCAGGCAGGGTATAGCCAGGTCGGAGTACAGTAGCAGAGTCCTTCTCAGGACTACTGTTGCTATATACAGGCAGGGTATAGCCAGGTCTGAATACAGGCTAGTGACCAAAAGAGTCCTTGTCAGGACTATTGTACCAGTATACAGGCAGGCAGGCAGGCAGGGTAGTGGTGACCGTATACCAGCCTTCATCATATCTGGGGCTGGTGTACACAGTGTAAAACAGTCCAGATAGTGTCTGACTTGTCTGTAATTGTCGCTCCCCAAAAAAACCTGTTAGGTTCTTATTGCGTCCGTGCTTGGTTTTTAAAACCGCACGTGTGTGCCTGTTGGTGGCAGCGTACAGGTGCACTTGTGTGCAATTTCCAGAAACTTTAATATAACGCACAAGTAGTGAATATACACGTCAGCAGTGCACAGCATTGCAAAATGCGCATGGGCATTGGCAAGGAACAAGGAAGTGGACGTGATGGTGGTGCAGGCAGAGGCCGAGGTCGTGGGCAAGCTCTAATTTCGCCACAACAAAGGGCCACATCTAGTCGCTCGCACGTCCTGTCCCAAATTCTTGGGGACCGCAGCAGTACACCGCTCTTGAACCAAGACCAGTGTCAACAGGTTGTTAGTTGGATAGCAGATAATGCTTCCAGTCAGATTGGCACCACCACAAACACTCTGTCTTACACACGGTCAAGTGTCAGTAGCCGTGATACTGCACCGCACATTTCTGAACCTGATCCTCCTTCCTACCACCAGGCTGAGTACACGTCCTCCTCGGACATTAATGATCCCACACTTGGACACTCGGAAGAGCTGTTCACGTTTCCATTCACACATTCTGGCCTCTCGCCAGCTCATATTGAAGTGGGTCATGAGGAGATCGTCTGTACAGATGGCCAAATATTTGAGCAGCCACGTTCTCACGAAGTTGGCAACGTGTCTCAACAAGTGGTGGACGATGATGAGACACAATTGTCAGGAAGTCAGGAGGAGGAGCAGGGTGCGGAAGAGGAAGACGACGTGGTGGATGATCCAGTAACTGACCCAACCTGGCAGGAGGATATGCAGAGCGAGGACAGCAGTGCACAGGGGGAGGGAGGCGTAGCATCACAACAGGCAGTAAGAAGCAGGGTGGTGGCCCCAGGCAGAAGTCAGGCAACCGTTCCCCGGAACAACACGACGACACAAGGTGCCTGTACAAATGTTAGGTCTTCCCGAGTCTGGCAGTTTTTTAAGTTGGATCCAGATGATTCAAAAAAGGCCATTTGCAACACCTGCCGTGCCAGCATCAGCAGGGGTACCAAAACTAGCAGCCTGACCACCACCAGCATGATCAGGCACATGTCAGCCAAGCACCCGACTTTGTGGGAAGTACAACAGAGTCGAGGAGCAGTGCTTGCTGATGTCACTGCTACGTCTTCGCTGGTTGTGCATGCGAGCCAATCCCCTGTCCATGCTGCCTGCGAACAAGCCTCCTCCACTCCTGCACCTGCAGTTGCCTACGCAGAAAGAACACCATCATCAAGCACGTCCTTGTCCCAGCGCAGCGTTCAGTTATCCATTCAGCAAACCTTTGAACGCAGGCGCAAATACACTGCCAACACCCCACATGCCACAGTTCTAAATGCTAACATTTCGCGACTGCTTGCGCTGGAAATGTTGCCTTTTAGGCTGGTGGAGACAGAAGCATTCCATGACCTGATGGCGGCAGCTGTCCCACGTTACTCGGTCCCCAGCCGCCACTATTTCTCCCGGTGTGCCGTCCCCGCGTTGCATAACCACGTGTCACAAAACATCACACGTGCCCTGAACAACGCTGTTTCACCCAAGGTCCACCTAACCACAGACACGTGGACAAGTGCTTGTGGGCAAGGCCGCTACATCTCGTTGACGGCACACTGGGTTAATATTGTGGAAGCTGGGACCCAGTCTGAGCGAGGGACGGAACACGTCCTTCCCACACCAAGGTTTGCAGGCCCTACCTCAGTCAGTGTTTCACCCACACTCTACAGCTCCGGAATGTCATGCTCTTCAGCCTCCTCCTCCTCCTGCGCATCCTCATCCACTGTGCCCTCCACACCAGTCACAAGCTGGAAGCACTGCAGCACTGCCTCGGCGAAGCGGCAACAGGCTGTGCTGAAGCTAATCTGCATAGGTGACAAACCCCACAATGCAGAAGAGCTGTGGACAGCTCTGAAACAGCAGGCAGATCACTGGCTCACACCTCTGAACCTAAAGCCAGGAAAGGTCGTGTGTGACAATGGCCGGAACCTGGTGGCGGCTTTGAGGCGAGGCCAGCTGACACATGTTCCATGCGTGGCCCATGTGCTCAACCTCGTGGTTCAGCGGTTTATAAAGTCATACCCAGAGCTGTCTGATCTGCTGGTAAAAGTTCGCCGCCTGTCTGCACATTTTCGAAAGTCACCTACTGCTTCAGCCGGCCTTGCCGGCTTTCAGCGCCGTTTGCATCTTCCGGCTCACAGACTGGTGTGTGATGTCCCCACGCGTTGGAATTCAACTCTGCACATGTTGGTCAGGATATGTGAGCAGAAGAGGGCAGTTGTTGAGTACCTGCATCACCTAAGCCGTCGGGAAATGGGTCAAACTCCACACATAACACCTGAGGAGTGGAGATGGATGTCAGACCTATGTACCATCCTCCAAAACTTTGAGGACTCCACCAAGATGGTGAGTGGTGATGACGCCATTATTAGCGTCACCATACCGCTACTCTGCCTTCTAAAACGGTCTCTGCTGAAAAACAAACATGATGCATTGCAGGCGGAGCGCGATGAGTTGCAGCAAGAAACAGTAGTGGGTGTGGGTGATAACACACAGCCCAGCCTCGTCTCATCACAACGTGCAGTGGAGGACTATGACGAGGAGGAGGATGAAGACATGGAGCAACTCTCCGGCCAAATTGAGGATATGACATGCACACCAGTCATATCCTCGGTTCAGCGTGGCTGGCCAGAGGACAGGGTAGATGAGGAGGAGGAGGAGGAGGAGGAGGACAGCATGTTCAGTCATCTTGTTGGTCAGGCTACTGAAGTCCTGGCTGTTAAGAGTCTGGCGCACATGGCTGACTTTATGGTAAGCTGCCTGTCTCGTGACCCTCGCGTTAAGAACATCTTGGCCGACAATCATTACTGGTTGGTAACACTGTTAGACCCACGCTACAAGGAGAACTTTTTGTCTCTTATTCCCGTGGAGGAGAGGTCAACCAAAATGCAGCAGTTCCGGAAGGCCATACTCACGGAAGTAGGCAAAGCATTCCCCTCACAAAACGCTAGCGGCATAGGTCAGGAATCAGTGGACAACCGAGGCGTACAGCCGAGAGAGGCACAAGTCCAATCCGCCAGAGGTAGGGGAACAGTCTTTAAGATGTGGGACAGTTTTCTCAGCCCCTCACGTACCACAGCCCCTGAGGTGCGGGGTAGTGCCACAAGAAATCCTAAGTTTGCCCAGATGCTGAAGGAGTACCTTGCAGATCGAACAACTGTACTCCGACATTCCTCTGTGCCTTACAATTATTGGGTATCCAAGCTGGACACGTGGCATGAATTGGCTCTCTACGCCTTGGAAGTCCTGGCCTGCCCTGCTGCTAGCGTTTTGTCAGAGCGTGTTTTTAGTGCCGCAGGTGGAATCATTACAGATAAACGCACCCGCCTGTCAACTGAAAATGCTGACAGGCTGACTCTGATCAAGATGAACAAGGGTTGGATTGGGCCAGACTTCACCACACCACCAGCAAATGAGAGCGGAATTTAAAGTTTGCCATGTACCTCCACTCACCCATGGGTACACACTTCTGGACTTTGGATAATCGCTGGACTGCTCCTCCTTCTCCTCATGCGCCACCATGATGATGACCGTTACAAATTGCAATACTTAGGCCTTTGTTTCAGGTATACCCCCAGTGGTAAATTTTTTCGCCCATTCTTTGCAGAATGGACATTACAACGACAGGAGACCCGCTCCTTTGCAATGGGAACAATGTTTTGAGGCCCTCATGCACGTCTCTACCCAGGGACAACGTGGAGCCTCCCAATTTTTGGCTGCCCTGCCTAAGGGCTATACTATAATACACCCACTTCCTTAAAATGGACACTTAATGTTTTGAGGCCCTCATGCACGTCTCTACCCAGGGACAACGTGGAGCCTCCCAATTTTTGGCTGCCCTGCCTAAGGGCTATACTATAATACACCCACTTCCTTAAAATGGACACTTAATGTTTTGAGGCCCTCATGCACGTCTCTACCCAGGGACAACGTGGAGCCTCCCAATTTTTGGCTGCCCTGCCTAAGGGCTATACTATAATACACCCACTTCCTTAAAATGGACACTTAATGTTTTGAGGCCCTCATGCACGTCTCTACCCAGGGACAACGTGGAGCCTCCCAATTTTTGGCTGCCCTGGCAAAGGGCTATACTGAAATAGACCCACTTCCTTACTATGGGCACTTCAGGTTTACAGGCCATCATGCACGTCTCTATCCAGGGACAATGTGGAGCCTCCCAATTTTTGGCTGCCCTGGCAAAGGGCTATACTGAAATAGACCCACTTCCTTACAATGGGCACTTCAGGTTTACAGGCCATCATGCACGTCTCTATCCAGGGACAATGTGGAGCCTCCCAATTTTTGGCTGCCCTGGCAAAGGGCTATACTGAAATAGACCCACTTCCTTACAATGGGCACTTCAGGTTTACAGGCCATCATGCACGTCTCTATCCAGGGACAATGTGGAGCCTCCCAATTTTTGGCTGCCCTGGCAAAGGGCTATACTGAAATAGACCCACTTCCTTACAATGGGCACTTCAGGTTTACAGGCCATCATGCACGTCTCTATCCAGGGACAATGTGGAGCCTCCCAATTTTTGGCTGCTCTGGCAAAGGGCTATACTGAAATAGACCCACTTCCTTACAATGGGCACTTCAGGTTTACAGGCCATCATGCACGTCTCTATCCAGCGACAATGTGGAGCCTCCCAATTTTTGGCTGCCCTGGCAAAGGGCTATACTGAAATAGACCCACTTCCTTACAATGGGCACTTCAGGTTTACAGGCCATCATGCACGTCTCTATCCAGGGACAATGTGGAGCCTCCCAATTTTTGGCTGCCCTGGCAAAGGGCTATACTGAAATAGACCCACTTCCTTACAATGGGCACTTCAGGTTTACAGGCCCTCATGCACGTCTGTATGCAGGGGCATTGGTGAACCTCACAATTTTGGACTGCCCTGGCAAAGGAAAATACTACAAAGACTCACTTCCTCAAAATGGGCACATTAGACTCAAGAGGCCTTCATGTACGTCTCTTCTCAGGGACATCGGAGTGCCACACAATGTTTTCACGTAAAATCTTTCATGTATTAATCTCAAAAAGTAACATACACCAGCTCTATCTCACTATAGGGTATGTGCCCTTAACATTTCTGCCATGAAAAATCATTTTGGGGTCATTTTGGAAGGTTTTCTGGTGAGTCCGTAAAAATGGCGTGAAACGCGGACAAAATTGTTCACAGCTGTGACTTTTGAGTGATAAATGCTTCAAGGGGTCTTCCCCATGCTGTTGCCATGTCATTTGAGCACTCTTCTGAGACTTTTGTGACATTTTTAGGGTTTCTCCATGCTGCCGGGGGGTCATTTCACAAAAATACTCGGGTCTCCCATAGGATAACATTGGGCTCGTTGCTCGGGCCGAGTACACGAGTATCTTGGGAGGCTCGGCCCGAGCTTCGAGCACCCGAGCTTTTTAGTACTCGCTCATCACTATTATGGAATAATACAACCTTCCCACAAATAAATATTACTAAGAAACAGCTCGTAAAAATATTCTTGTATGATTGTCCCGGCCTTGCAGACTTTTTTTTTTTTCCCGCGCCGTTCTTCATTTCTTCAGGGCCGGCATTTACCTTCTTGGCACTTTTTATAGCTAGCAAAGTTTTAAAGCCTAATTTGGAGCTGTCGATATCAGGGACAAGGGTGAAATGAATGTCTCGACCTGACGGAAGAGCATTATTAGCAGAAAATGGAAGCGTGAGCGGCAAAGATGATTCATTGTTATAATTTGGATCCTGTTAGGAGAAGATTCAAAGCATCATAGGTGCAGTGATGGGTCAGGCGGCCCCCGCATTGTGCCAGGATTGCTATACTGCAGGTCTATGGAGGCTGTCCTGGGGCCAGAAATGGTTACAATGTATCCGGGGCTTCTGATACATCGTTACATTGTATTTCTGGAAGGTCTGGATTGTATTGTGCAATGTTCTAATGTTTTCCTGAACAATAACTTCTCATCCTTAGGTGTCTGCAGCATAATAGGCCTTTTTTTTTCTTTTTTCAAAGTCGAGCCTGCAGCCTTTATCTGCCGAGCCACATCACGTCCAGCCCGGGCCTTGTGAATGCCGAGATCCTGATTAAACAGACACATTGCTTCAGATCATTCTCACCAGAGGGGACCCGGCGACCCCACGTCGCTGCCGCACTCACAGGCAGGAAGAGGTTTTGTAGAAAAGCAGCAGTTTGCCTGAGATTAGAGGAAATAAACGGCACAAACACTGCACAACGTCACCATTGAATGGAAATGGTTCATAATGAAGCATGTAGAGAAAAAGTGGAACCTCTCGGGGACCCGCGCCGCCATTGATCCCACAACAGCTCAGCTCAAAATACATGAAAGTCAACATATAGTGAGATTCAGAAAAGTACAGGAGTTTGACAGCAGGTAAGAGCTCATTATATGGCTTTGTAGAGCAGCTGGGAACTTAAGACCAGGGGCAAGAGAAGATCTTGTGGTACCAGACAAACCTAGGAAAGTGCGGCTCTACAGCTGCAACTAATATTAATGTCCATATAAGAGTATCAGTCAACTTACACCTCCTCAACACTGAAATTGCAGCTCCAAAAGGAAAAGTAATAGAGCCATGGAAATCACAGGATGCATAGTGTTACTGATAAGCAAATGGTGAAAGATGGTCACAAAATGTTCAAACATTTTGGTTTATTGAATATCGAGTACGAACGTCACATTGACAAATCCCTGCAACTAAACCCTTGGCTGCTATAGTAAGGTTGTTAATGGTTCTCTGAGCAATGTTCTGCCACTGAATGCATTTGGGTAAATCATCAAGATCCTCTGCTGGCAGCTCCCTGTGCCATTGCCGACCAATGGCGTCCCAAATGTCCTCGATGGAAACAAATCCAGAGACGCTGCAGGCCATGGTAGCATGTTTAAAAAAACAGATTGTTCACAGTGCCATGAACACTTGGAGAAAAGTCTTTACTACTGGCTCCATGACCAAATCAATATAACACTAGGATGTCCGTGTACAGTTGAGACGACATGGATTCTGTCAGTGCCTAGCATGGGTTAAATTTCTTAATATTCAGCCAGACATGAAGATAGTTTGTTTATAGACGAGGAATAAGCCCCTCATTGTTTCTACAAGACTCTTAAGGCCCCGTCACTTAGGAGTCTAGTGTTACAGTTCTTGTTGACTCATGTAATTGCCTAAATTCCCAAAATTGGCCAGTGAAGGTCAGACACCCAGATAAATCAATTATGCAAACTTCCCATTGTATTACTATGTATATTGCTAGATGAGATATAACTTAGCTGACTCTCCCTCGTCTCTAAATATTTTGTATATGGCTTGAAATCTAGCCAATAAGAGCCCAGTCTTATCCACCAATTGTGAAGACCCCAATGGTCTGAATGGAGAGCTCAGGGGTATAAGAAGGAGTACTGTCCATTGCCCGGGTAGCCTCTTGCTACATGATACCAATCTAGGACCTGCGGATCCGATTGGCAAGCCATAACGGAACCTGGATTATAACACTATATGGACTTCAGCATCGAATGCAAGGATTCGGCTGAGATATCAAGGACTACCTAAGGAAGGAATCCAGCTTGGGACAATCCAGTCATCTGACTACAGGCTTTGCGGTCCTCACACAGCTTCCTAAATCTGGCGTTATTCCATTCTCGGTGGGTGCCCGGCGAAAGCGGGGTGCTGCTGGATTGGAGTAAGTAGCCCTGGAAGCTTTGAGTCACGGACATTCTAATCCCTGGTGAGCCAGCGGAAGGGTGAGAAACTGTTGCCAGTTACATTCTGTGGTTTTGCTGGTTATGTGTCATATGCAGTTAATTGTTTGGACATCCAATAAAGTCTTAATATTGTGATTCCCTCATCCTGTGTTATCTGAGTAGTGTTCTGCCCACGGTTAAGGAGGTCGGGCGTTCAGTTGGGATGAGTCCTGGGCCATGCTGTCTTTCTAAAGGCAACGAAAGCACCCACTGACTCCTGTGTCTCCACAACCGTGGCATGTGAAAGTTTGGGCACCCACAGTCAAAATGACTGTTATTGTGAACAGTTAAACAAGTTGAACATGAAATAATCTCTAAAAGATATAAAGTTAAATATGACACACTTCCTTTGTATTTCAGCCCAAAAAAACGCCTACATTTATTTTCATCTTCTACATTTGAAAAATTAGAAAAAGAAAAATGGTCTGTAGCAAATGTTTTGGCACCCTGCGTGGTTAGTACCTAGTAGCAACTCCTTTGGCAAGTATCACAGCTTGTAAATTCTTTTTGTAGCCATCCAAGAGTCTTTCAATTCTTGTTTGAGGGATTTTCATCCATTCTTCCATGGAGACATCTTCCAGTTCTGTGAGATTCCTGGCTCAACTTGCATGCACTGCTTTATTGAGGTCTAACTGTAACGGGGGCAGGGGGCGCCTAAGGGGGTGTAGTCGGGTCCCCTCGCCTTGTGGGCCGCAGGCTGAACCCCGGCCCGGCCGTTACTTGCAAAACAGGTGTGTTGTTGGGGCAGAGTGTGGATGCATGGGGCCCATTCATGACAGCGTTCTTTCTGTGCTCTCCAGCTCCTTCTTCACTTTCAGGAAAGAGACAATTGCAGGCAGCGGGTAAACCAAACACCATTTTATTAAACAAAGCTTCCATCTTTCTGTTTGCAGCAGGTTTACTTTAGTACGTTACAAGTTACAGGTCCTTTTCTACAAAAACGGTTTCCTTTTTCTCTACGGGCACTTTCCTTTGCCTGCAGGGGACATACGTTAACCCCCTAGTAGCTGCGCTCTAACCCGGATTTACTGTAGGGCAGATCCAGCACACACTACCGGCTCTGGATAAGTTCTCACCTCTCCACTTCTTTGTCAGGGCACTAACCTTCGCCTGCAGGGGCCACTTGTTATCCCCCTGATAGCTGCACTCCACTCTAGTACACACCACCGGCTCCGGACTAGTCCCAACTCTTCCACCGTTTCTCATGGGTTTCCTCTGCTTTCTAGCCAAGAGTACTCACTCAGGCTGACTGCCTCGTCTCACTCCCACACTCTGCCCCGTCACCTCAGACCGAGCTTGCTCGCCTCTCACATCTCACTGCAGTGACTGCACACTGGACTCTGCATTCAGAACCCTTCCTTCCCCACCTAGGCTGCCCTGCCCCTTCCTTCCCTGCCACTGTTACCAGGGGAACCACTGCTCTACACTGGCACCTAGTGGGGAAACAGTTTATGACAGGTAACATTTTACCATCAACATTTACAATTTGCCACCATACTACTGTGGCGTTTTCAGGGGGGAAAAACCGCTCCTTCACTACCAGGGGTCCGGCTACCCCTTACATTCCTCCCCTCTTTAACCTCAGCCTCCTGGCGAGGTTCGTACCTGCAAAACAACACATGTAGGAAAACACAATACTTAAAACACACAGACTGGCACACAAGTTTGGTGCCCGGAGTCCCTCCAGGGAAGCTCCCGGTCTTAGTCGCACATCTGCCCGGAGGCCCTCCTCAGGCGCTCCCGGTCTTAGCTGACCTTCTGCCCGGAGGCTATTTCCAAGCGCTCCCGGTCTTTGGGTGGGCAGAAAACAACAGAACAACAAGATTCCTTCTTAACAGTCACGGAAGGAGTCCACGCACAGTTCTGCATTAAGCTCCTCCCGGGTTCAGTACTTTTAACGTTGCTTGAGCTGTAACATTCGCTGGCTCCTAACAGCAAACAGACGTCTCTTCCGGATGACCACCTCTTCACGCTGGGTGGTATGCACGCAGCCATTCGGCCCGCTGGGCCCTCACATGGTCGGAGAGGGACTGTCCAGGTGAGCGGGGTAGCCTACGAAACGGCTCATAACCCGGTGGCTCCGGTACTTCCTTCTCCGGTTCAGGCCCTTCAGCCTCCTGCGGGGGTGAGGGGGTAGCTGGACGGGACTGCAGTGGGCTGCCGACAACAACTACCGGGTGCGACACCATACTCTGATGTATCACCAGTAATGCCGATGCTTCTCTTGGCTTGTCTCCAGCCGTAGGTTCGGCGGCCGCTTTTGGCGCGACCGTCGGGGTACTCTTCAGCCCACAGGCTTCAGCGAGCGCTTGCTTATGCTGAGCGCGCCACGCTCTGTTCTCCATTCTGCTTGGTCCAGGTATTGGAGTTTGCTTCTTCTTCCACTGCCGGGGTTGCAATCGCGCCGGGGAAGGTGGAGGCGGTTCTCCTTTTCCCGCTTCTGCCCATACTCCGCCCCCGGCCTCACCCACCAGGTCGGCACAGCGTTTGCGACGCCTCTTCTTTCTTGCGGCGACGCCCACGTCTCTAGACCTCTGCAGTATCTCGGGGCAAGCACCTCCCCTCTTTGGGCGGTGCACTCCGGGCTTCTTCCTTACAGGCCAGCCCAGCGTTTTCGTTTGGCGCCCACTTTTCGCGCCTTCACTAAATCCATGAGGACGGCCGCCATCTTGCCGCTATCTTGTGGCCTGTTCAGTACATCAGACACCACTTGGTCTCTGCTCAGGGTTTCTCTTCTGCGGGCTTGATCCTGCCGACTACGCCAAAATGTAATGGGGCAGGGGGCGCCTCAGGGGGTGTAGTCGGGTCCCCTCGCCTTGTGGGCCGCAGGCTGAACCCCGGCCCGGCCGTTACTTGCAAAACAGGTGTGTTGTTGGGGCAGAGTGTGGATGCATGGGGCCCATTCATGACAGCGTTCTTTCTGTGCTCTCCAGCTCCTTCACTTTCAGGAAAGAGACAATTGCAGGCAGCGGGTAAACCAAACACCGTTTTATTAAACAAAGCTTCCATCTTTCTGTTTGCAGCAGGTTTACTTTAGTACGTTACAAGTTACAGGTCCTTTTCTACAAAAACGGTTTCCTTTTTCTCTACGGGCACTTTCCTTTGCCTGCAGGGGACATACGTTAACCCCCTAGTAGCTGCGCTCTAACCCGGATTTACTGTAGGGCAGATCCAGCACACACTACCGGCTCTGGATAAGTTCTCACCTCTCCACTTCTTTGTCAGGGCACTAACCTTCGCCTGCAGGGGCCACTTGTTATCCCCCTGATAGCTGCACTCCACTCTAGTACACACCACCGGCTCCGGACTAGTCCCAACTCTTCCACCGTTTCTCATGGGTTTCCTCTGCTTTCTAGCCAAGAGTACTCACTCAGGCTGACTGCCTCGTCTCACTCCCACACTCTGCCCCGTCACCTCAGACCGAGCTTGCTCGCCTCTCACATCTCACTGCAGTGACTGCACACTGGACTCTGCATTCAGAACCCTTCCTTCCCCACCTAGGCTGCCCTGCCCCTTCCTTCCCTGCCACTGTTACCAGGGGAACCACTGCTCTACACTGGCACCTAGTGGGGAAACAGTTTATGACAGGTAACATTTTACCATCAACATTTACAATTTGCCACCATACTACTGTGGCGTTTTAAGGGGGGAAAAACCGCTCCTTCACTACCAGGGGTCCGACTACCCCTTACATAACCACAGACTTTCAATGATGTTCAGATCAGGGGACTGTGAGAGTAATTGTAAAACCTTCAGCTTGCGCCTTTTAAGGTCATCTATTGTGAATTTTGACATGTGTTTAGGATCATTATCGATTTGTAGAAGCCATTCTCTTTTCTCCTCTTTTCAACTTCAGTTTTTTTATGTTGTTTTGTCTGCATCAAGAATTTGTTGAAATTTAATTTAATCAATTTTTCCCTCTGTCCATGAAATGTTCCTTTTGCCATTGGTTACAACACAACCTCAAAGCATGATTAATCCACCATCATGCGTAATGGTTGGCGAGATATTCTTTTCCTGAAATTCTGCACCTTTTTGTCATGATAATAAAGAAGTGACTGGGATTTTATTTATTTAATTGTATGGATGTATACCTTACCCTCATATAAAGATAAACACTGGACAATAAACAACGATTGAAAGTATCAAAAAGGATAAAAATCAAAGTTTGATATCCAGGTTTTCTATGTATGCAGTAGCATTATCATTTACAATATAGAAATCATTCTTGTTACCATGGTAGGATCTAAGGCGGCACTCCTCAACAATGTGCTGGGTAGTTTGACAGTCTGCTTCACAGTCACAGGTCGGAGAGTCATATTTTCCCCACTTATGCATAAGATCTGCACAGACACCAAAGTTTGTTCTAATACGATTTAGAGTAACCCATGTTTTCCTTGGTAGATTGAAGCCTGGTGGAGGGTTTTGTAAGTTAGGGAACGTTTGGAGCTCACATTCTACTACATTGACCCAAAGTTCTCGCTATTTCTCTTCTAAATTGAAGTCATGTTCATGCAAGGTGATTGCAGTTCGGATGGGTGGATGTCTTGATTTCAATCGTTGTATTGTAACATCTCTGCTATTTTGGTGTATTGGGAGTTTTTCATTATTCACTACTTTAGTGTATTCTTTAAGTAGAAGATTTTGTCTTCTCAGATTTGCAGGTGCAATATGACTCAGGACAGGTAACCAGTGAACAGATGTAGGTCTAATAGCACCAGATATTATACGCATAGAGTTGTACAGCTGATTGTCAATTAAGTTTACATGACAGCTATTTAACCATACTGGAGCACAGTATATTACAGCAAAATACACCAGGGAAAGAGTAGATGTTCTCAAAACAGATGTTGCCGAGCCCCAGGAGGATCCACAGAGTTTTTGGGACTGGGAATCGGGACTCCTAAACTGACCCTAACTGTCCCTCATCCCAGAGGTACACCTGATGGTGGTGAAGTCTGGACCCCCATTGTAACCCTACCTCCTGAGAAGTTCTGATCTTATACCCTCTTACTTCCACCCCAGGAGGGGGCCGGGACTAGAGTGATAAATTCGCACACAAATACACAGACAGTGAGGAACTAAAACTCACACTCACAGAAGTCAATCACGGAGATAAAGACAATATGTGCACAGAGATAAAGAAAAGGAAGGAAATACACAATGACCAGGATATCTGCACAGCACATCACGATAGCATACAACAGTGCTCAAACAGCTGAATCATAGTGCACCAAGACCGGTATCGCTGTCGCTACATTCAGCATGGAGGAACAGGATCCACCATCAGGTCGTCTATTGTAGATTTTGACTTGTTAGGATCATTATCTATTTGTAGAAGCCATTCTCTTTTCAACATCAGCTTCTTTGCAGATGGTGTTGTGGTTGCATCAAGAATTTTTTGAAGCTTAATTAGCCCCTTTATGACCTTTGACGGATCTCTCCGTCATGGAGCTTGTCACGTTAAGCCCCACCCCCTGCCAGCTGACATATGTGCCTGCATCTTGGGAGTGGAATCACTTCCACTCGCAACATTTAACCCCTTAAATCTCGCTGCCAAAGTCTGGCAGCGAGATCTATATGCGCGCGGCCATGATTTTTACTTACCGCCGCCCCCACCGGAAGTCACGTGCGTGATCACGTGACTTTCAGTGGTTGCCATGGTAGCACAGGGTCATGTGATGACGCCTGCAGCTATGACGTTTCACTCTCGTTTTCACCCGGCCCGGAGCCGAATGAAACAGGAAGTGACCGTATCTGCTGTTTACAGCTGTGTAGCTGTGATCAGCAGATAGATCAGAGCAATCGGATTGCTGATCGCTATAGCCCCCTAGGGGCACTAGTAAAATAAAAAAAAAAAAAGTTTTAAAAAATAAAAAAAAACAAAACCTAAAAGTTCAAATCACCCCCTTTCACCCCATTGAAAATTAAGAGGTTAAAAACAAGAAATATACACATATTTGGTATCGCCGCGTTCAGAAATGCCCGATATATCAAAATATAAAATCAATTAATCTGATTGGTAAACGGCGTAGTGGCAAAAAATTCCAAACGCCAAAATTACGTTTTTTGGTCGCCGCATGTTTTACGCAAAATGCAATAACAGGCGATCAAAATGTAGCATCTGCACAAAAATGGTATCATTAAAAATGTCAGCTCGAGATGCAAAAAATAAGCTGTCACTGAGCCATAGATCCAAAAAAATGAGAACGCTACGTGTTTCGGAAAATGGAGCAAAACATGCGCCACTTTTATTGGACAAACTTGTGGGGTTTTTTTTAACCCCTTGGATACAAGTAAACCTATACATGTTTGGTGTTTACAAACTCGCACTGACCTGAGGCATCACACCCACACATCAGTTTTACCATATAGTGAACACGGTGAATAAAACATCCCAAAAACTATTGTGCGATCACACTTTTTTTTGCAGTTTTTCCACACTTGGAATTTTTTTGCTGTTTTTCAGTACACTATATGGTAAAACTTATGGTTTCATTTAAAAGTACAACTCGTCCCGCAAAAAACGAGCCCTCATATGGCAAGATTGACGGAAAAATAAAAAAAAGTTACGGCTCTCGGAAGAAGGGGAGCAAAAAACAAAAGTGCAAAAATGGAAAGTGCCCGGGGGCTGAAGGGGTTAAATGCATTAACAGCAATTTTGACAAGGGATACCTGCAACTGTACGTGGAATGATGACTAGAGGCGTCTGGGTACTGTAAATTATGTACCCCACAACAGAATTCTGGGAGTAGGATCCATATGAGATGTTTACGATATGATACGATACGATACACTTTATTGATCCCGTGGGAAATTCTGGTATCACAGCAGCACAACTTAAATAATAACATGAATTAGTTAATTGACAAGACAGTAGAGTTGACAGAAGAACATTGTACATTAGATTAGGACATACACAGCGGGTGAACTGAAAGTAGAAGAAATAAAGAAGTACACATTCACTTTGATGATTTAACACTAACGTTATCGTTGTACATTCCCATAGCAGTTGGCACAAATGATTTCCTATATTTTTCCTTCTTACACCTCAGAAGGATTAGCCGGTTCCTGAAGGTCTCTTCTGTCTCATGAATAGCTCATATAATGGATGTGCATTATTATTCATAATCGCCATACACTTTTTCAGGGTTTACTTGTGAAACCCTCTCCATTGTGCTGCCCATGTGGTCTTCAGACCAGACTCTGGTTATCATTGCATCCAAGAAAAAGCAGGAATCATCCCTAAAGAGCATAGACCTCTATTCCAAACTCAAATGCCATCTTGCTCTGTACCATGGAAACCTTTAAGATGGGTGCAGAAGGTCAATGGACACCTGTAGTTGGACATCTGGCTCATAGCCATCTCCTTCTGATGGTTTGTGTAGATACCAATTGACAATTTAGGCTTGGTATATAATGTCCAATTTCACTATAGGACCCAGAATGGATCAATCATGTAATTGTGCCGCCCCCGTGCCAGCAGCTGAGATGCTCAGATCCGGGTGTTCGGTGGCTCGAGGGTCTCCAGACCCGGGGGTCGTGCGGCCACTCAAATGAAGGGGGGTTATTTATAAGGGATTTTATAAAGTTCGTGACGCCATCCGTGGTATGTGGTAATTAGGAGTACCATCGCTGCAGTTGGGAGTATCCGGGGATGATGGAATGGGGCGGCCAGGTGTTGTGACCCTCCACGGGTAGGGGGATACCCCGGGGCTCGGTGTGGGGGAAGCCGTGGGATGTAGGTTTAGGAGGTTGGAAAGCAGGGAGCAGGGAACTCACGGTTGGTAGTCGTGGTGCTGGATGAGGTTGGTGCTGTTTCGGAATGCCATTACACACACAGACTGTAGTTAAACCAAAAGTCCTGGAGTACCGCTGCCACTCAGGAGGGGAGCCCGCCCAGGTGTCCGCACCCAATGATATTGCGTTGCTGTGTTCCAGTCTAGTCCGGCCTTGCGGGAGCTTTTACACCTCAGCCCCTCACACCATGAGGGCTGCTGCTTCGCTGTCCTGGGAGCTCCAACTCCCCAGCTTTCTCTCCCCCTGAGAGCTACTACTCGTCTTCTTCCTCTTTGCTCCTCTGACGTCGACTGCCCTGTCACCTCCCACCAGTCTGCCTGACTCTTAGGTGGGCGGCCCTTTCTCCACTAGACCTACCCACTGGTGTGTGTGTGACTGGGATCTGCAGGCTGATATTAGCAATATCATTGGGTGGCACCTGGAACCAAGGAGGAGGTGGATACTGCACGGTAGGGAAGATTGTGCAATACCCTGTGACGACCTGATAGTCCAGGGGCGTCACATAATCACTGGTATGACATTGCTCCAAAGTGTCACAGAAGCCCTTTTTTCAATATATGCTAGATCACATGTTGCTGGAGCTACTGTGAGCAGCCTGTGAGGTCTACCATGACCTGCAGACTTCATGACCCCTGACTACATGACCTCTGACAGTGGTGACCACTCACTTCCCCTATATATGGTCACATCTCCCAGTAAAGGGCACCAGTTATTCTGAATCCATTCTGTAGCTAGGCCTCAAGGTGGAAGGAGCTGCTGGAACCCTTGTTGCAGTGAAGTGATGTAGGCTGCAGGCCTGGTGTCTGACTTCATTCTATGTCTGAACTGGGTGCAAAAACCTAAAAAAAATCACTATATGGAGATAAGGTATGCACACCAGTGACTATGCAAGGGGAATAGATGTAATAGCAGAAACTGCTGTGTGAATACTGACATGAAAAATTCAATAGCTATATGTGAGAATGAAATGTGAAAAATGGAACCTGCATTACTGCCATGAACATATGAACAAAGAGAAATTTAGCTACTGAATTGATCAATGCAATAGAGCCCCAACACTACGCCAAAGTATTTCTCTACGTTGGGGTCCCTAGCTTGTGTGTGTCCTCTCATGCGGTTAAAAAACTTACCGTGGGGGGCGTGGCTTAGCTATGGTGGTGTGAGGACGCATCTTCTTTGAGCTCCTCAGACCCAGATTAAATTAACTTACTAGATCCTTCGCATCAGAGGTTAAATGAACCGGAGGAGGACAGCGGCTATGAAGAGGAATCCCCCAGCACCCCAGAGTGGCAGTGCAGCGGTGGATCGCCTATTCAGAGGCGGGAGGCCTTCCCCAACTTCCAGGCCTGATGCAGCAATGGCGCCGGCGGCCGCGCGGTTCTCACCTGAAGCCACACGTGCAGGACCTGACAAGGCAGCGGGGAAGGCAGCGACACCAGCGGGAGATATGGAGCAACAGGGAGCGGGCGCTGCTGCAGTGGGCCCCGTGACCCAGAACAGGCACTCCAGCCCTGACAAGTCAGGAGCAGATACAGCAGAGCGGGCGATGCAGGAAGATGGCGGCGGGGAACCCCGGTCTCCACAGGTGCAGGAAATCATGATGTGTCTCTCTGGTGCGGTGAGTGGGCGCCCGGATGCAGGGGAAATCCTCTCTGGAGGTCCCAGTAATATGCTCCCCCTAGAAGACCACTCACCTTTGGAGGGAGCACAGAGGAAACAGACCCCAGATGCATGTGGGAGACAGGCAGGGGAGCAGGCCCTGCGGGGCATTAACCCCATCATGGCCTCAGCAGAGACAGACCGCATTTTACAGCTATTATCAGCTCTCCCTACCAGGAATGATCTGGACTCTCTAGTAGCAAGGATGGAGGCTGCACATGAAAGGGCATTATCTATAGTTAGAGGAGACATTGATATGATTAACACTCGCACTGCTGTAGTGGAAAAAGATGTGTCTACCCTGTTTTAAAGGGTTACTGCATTAGAGCAAGATCTCTCTAAATCCAAAATGCAAGTGCAAAATATTACCATTCTCTTAGATGATCAGGAGAACAGAGGAAGGCGAAATAATGTCCGCCTGAAAGGCATACCAGAAATTATTCCAACAGCAGCCCTCTCCAAGACAGTGAGTGCAATTTTCAACAAGATCTCAGGAGGCACAACAGACACTCTATATGTAATTGACAGAGTTCACCGGGTGTTTCGCCAGGGACCCATAGATGCTGCCTTTCCACGTGATGTCTTATGCAGATTACACTACTACACCGACAAGGAGGACATTCTGAGAAATGCATGGGCCTATGGGACTGTCTATTACGAGGGGTCAGAAATAAAGCTCTTTCCGGATGTCTCCTCCCGGACCCTCTACATGAGACGTCAGCTTATGCCAGTGCTGCAGAAGATCAAAGAGAAGGGAGCTACGTATAGATGGGGCCATCCTTTTCATCTCATTGTCAGATATGGTGGAGATCAATTCTTCCTGAAACGTCCGGAGGAGTTGGAGGGACTTTTCAGTTTTCTGGGCACGGATGCAGTAGAGGTCCCCAATTGGCTACAATTAGACAGACTGCCCGGCCTGCCTCAGAGAAAGAAAGGAGGCAATCGCATGACCCAGAGATCACGGGGGAGCCCACGGGGGCCCACATCTGCGGAGGAGCTTGCGCAAGGGTCTTCGGACTGATGGTCACACTCGGAGGAGTGACATTTTTATGTTTATTATGATCTTACTCTCCCTAAAGGAGTGGAGGGAGAGGTGGGAGGGACTTGTATTTCTCCTCGGAAATCGCGGTCGGTAGGGGATATCCTGCGGGTGTTCTAATACGAATCAGATACACCTACCCTACGGCCGACGGATTTAATGTCTTATTGCAGTATGCGATACATGTTCTATAAGTTTTCATTCCTGATGTTCTATTCTTCTGGTTAACGTATTCTAAGATAAGTGCCCCTCACCCCAATGCCTCACAGTTGAGGGGTGAGGTGTTGGATCTAGTTAAATGTATATTTTTTGCATGTATATCTGGGGGTTTGGGGAGCTCTGACCCCTGGTTTTCTACGTACCCCAAGGGACGCTCTCCCGTTTAGAGAGCGCCAAGTCTCAAATGGGTGTTGAGACTGTAAAAATCTTTACAATCTGGTCAATAAACCAGCTACTTGAACTGGTTTAGTTTTTTTTTTTTTCATACTTTTCTTCTCATCTCTGCTTCCTCTTCGATCTAATCTTATACCTTTTACTTCACCCTTCTTATTCATCTCGCGTTCTACTTACATTCTTCTCTCTTATGAGCTCTTCTATTCCCTACCCACCAACCCCCCCCCTCTCTGATCCCACCCCGTGTTTCACTAGTAGGGGGACATTCTATTACTCGCTGTTCGCCATGCATAGGGCGGGTGACACTGAGGTGAAGTGTGGGACAATAAATGTGAAAGGACTACATAGTCCTGGTAAGAGATCCATTTTGACAAATATGCTGAAAAGGTCTCATGTTCAAATTGCTTTTTTGCAGGAAACACATCTTTGCAAACACAAGATGTTCAAGTTGTCATCTCGGTGGTTGCCTGAAGTTTACCACAGCTTCTCCCCCGACCCGAAGTCCTGAGGAACAAGTATCCTTATATCTCGCTCCGTTCCCTGGGAGTTCTTGGATTCTCGCAGCGATGACTCAGGACGGTTGCTGCTGGTAAAGGGTAGGATCGCCTCGCACATATACACTCTAGCCTCACTATATCTTCCAAATACTGGACAAATTACAGCACTGACCGACTTCCTGGAAACGATAGAGGATTTTATGGAGGGCACTCTCATTTTAGGGGGAGATTTTAACAACGCACTGAACCCAGTCCAAGACACCTCTTCGGGCACTTCGGCACATCCTTTAGCGGCCCTTCGTAAACTAAGACGCATAATACATGAACACCAATTGGTGGATACATGGAGGCTATTACATCCAGCCGATAAAGACTATTCATTTTATTCGACGGCACACGGAACATATTCTAGAATCGATTACTTTTTTGTAAAGCATGGGGATCTCACAAGGATCTCTCAGTATCAAATAGAAAACATTACCTTTTCCGATCACGCACTTTGTACGGTAAAGGTGTTGTTACAATCCTCAGTGCCACATCAGTGGCAGTGGAGGTTGAATACCTCTCTGTTGGAGGACCCGGAGATCCTACAACTAGTACAAAATACCCTGACAGAATACTTCATGAGGAATACCTCGGGCGACATCTCAGCAACTTCAGTGTGGGAGGCTCACAAATGTGTCATTAGGGGTGTATTGATTCAGCAGGGGGCAAGACGAAAAAGGGAGCGGGAGCTTGAGATATCTACGCTCTTAACGCAGTTGAAAGACCTGGAGACCCGTCACAAACAGATGCCCTCGGTAGAGGTGGGAAGCGCCCTCTTTAGAGCCCGCGACAACTTGCGGAAACTGCTCAATAATAAGGCTAAGGGGATCCTTGTCAGATCTCGTCGGCATTTTTATGAATTTGGGAATAAATGCAGCAAAACACTGGCGAGAGCGCTTAGACAACAACAAGCGTCAACATTTATTTCTAAAATTTCCCCCACACAATCGCAGGGTACTATGCTACATTCATCCCTGGAAATTGCGGAAACCTTTAAAAAATTTTATGCATCCCTATATAATCTAGAAACAAATGGCCCTTCAAAGTCATCACTTACCCTGAAACGTAAAATAGTAGATTATATTAAAGAAGCTAAAATGCCGCACTTAGAAGATTCGGAGATTGCAGCATTGGAACTACCAATTACGAACCAAGAACTGTGGGATGCTATTGCATCTTCCAAAACAGGAAAAGCTCCAGGACCTGATGGCCTGCCCCTGGTGTATTACAAAAAACTTAAAGAACTACTAACACCGCACCTTCTGCGTACCTTTAACTCCAGGGCCCAGAGGGACTCAAACCCTAACGTTGATTCTTTGAGAGCACATATCACAGTCATACCTAAAGCAGGGAAAGATCCAACGCAGTGCGCTAGCTATCGCCCAATATCATTATTAAATGTAGACACGAAACTTTTTGCTAAAATACTGGCGACCAGACTGGCACCTCTGCTTCCACGAATTATCCATCCAGACCAGGCGGGGTTTATGGCAGGTCGCGAGGCACGAGACAACACAATTAAGGCCATTAACTTAATACATGCAGCAAAAACAGGAGGAATTCCGTCCTTGCTATTGTCGACAGATGCCGAAAAGGCATTCGATAGAGTAGACTGGACATTTATGGAGGTTACGCTCAGAAGTCTGGGGTTGGGTGACGGTATGTTGGGATGGATATTGTCTCTTTACACTGTGCCATCAGCGAGGGTGCGTGTGAATGGGATCCTTTCGGACCCTTTCACCATTTCAAACGGCACCCGTCAGGGATGCCCGCTATCCCCTCTAATATTCATCCTAACATTGGAGCCCTTCCTTAGACATGTACGAGCTAATAGCGATATTGCGGGTGTGGTGGTGCGCCAGGCCGTGCATAAAGTCGCAGCATATGCGGACGATCTCCTGTTTTTTGTCTCGGCTCCCAAAGTGTCTCTCCCTAACTTGATGAAAGAGTTTCAGAGGTATTCTCAATTAGCAAACTTCAAAATTAACTTCTCAAAGTCAGAGGTTCTTAACATCAATCTGTCTCCCAGGGAAGTGGAGGAGTTGAAATCATCTTTTAGTTTTCGGTGGGCAGTTCAGTCTCTTAATTATCTGGGAATACGTCTTACCAGTGACTTGAGCCTCCTCTATGTCCATAATTTTCTACCCTTGCTAGCATCCATTAGGAAAGACTGTGACCGGTGGGGAAAATCCCTGTTCTCATGGTTTGGTAGAAATCAAATCTTTAAAATGAATATACTGCCCAGGCTCTTATACATTTTCCAAGCTCTCCCAATTAAAATTCTGGCTGCATTCTTCAGAACACTCGAATCAATTCAGTCATCTTTTATATGGGCGGGCAAATCAGTACGCTTAAAGAGAACCACCCTATTTAGACCCAAACGCAAAGGCGGGATCGGGATGCCGGATATGAAACGTTACCATTTAGCGGGCCATCTCACCAGGATAATTGATTGGTGTAGGAACGGTACACAAAAGGTGTGGGTTCAAATTGAACAGTCTTTTTCTCAAATACCTTTAAATAAATTGCCTTGGGTGCTCCCCGGAGGCTCCTGCGGGGCTGAAGGTACATCCAACTATTGGTCCTACGGTGACGTATTGCAATACGGGTCTGGTGCGTGCAGAATTGATCCCCCTTCACTCCCGCATGATGCCTATCTTGAGCCATCCCTCTTTTGAGCCAGGAAGAATGGACCCCATATTTCAGCTGTGGATACACAATGGGATGGATCGGGTAGAAGACTTGGGAGACCGAGAGGGTTGGCCCTCGATTGCCAATCTGGAGGCTAGACAAACCCCAGCCCCGTTGGGACGCTGGAGATGTTTACAGCTGGCACATTTTCTCAGTAAAATTCCAAATAGGGCCTATTTCCAACAGCCCAAGACACGATTTGAAATTATCTGCGGGGGAACAGGTCCGACTCGACACTCGTTATCGGCGGTATATTCTTTGGTATCCTCGCCTTCGGACCAACCTCCTCCGTCATTTGTAGCGAAGTGGGAGAGGGACCTCGGCGTGAGCCTCTCCTCTGACCAGTGGGAACGTATCTGCTCGCTTGCACACAGCTCATCCATTAGCTCTCGATTCCAAGAAGCCAGTTACAAATTGCTGTCCAGATGGTACAGGGTGCCATCTGGAATTTATGCCATTTTTCCAGGAGTGGACCCGACTTGCTGGAGGTGTGGTGGGGGGGAGGGCACTCTCTTCCACGTGTTTTGGGAGTGCGAGGCGATCCAGCCATTCTGGAAAGGTGTGTCCGACATCATCCGGTTGGTTACAGGAACCACTGAAGAAATGGGTCCAGCCATCTTCCTGTTACATCACTGCGAGACCCCATTAAAAAGATACAAAGCATCCCTGACGAAGTTCCTCATAATGGCAGCGAGACTATGTATCCCGGAGAGATGGAGATCTCGGACCCCCCCCACGGTGGCACAGTGGATCACTAAGGTCAATGACCTAATGCATATGGAGGATCTGACCTCCTCATTGCATGACTCATATGTGAAATTCTGGGCCACCTGGCGGGGGTGGATGGACTTCCAACAAACAGGGGACTATAGAGAGCTGGTGGGGGACGGCACGGGAACCAACGAATCCGCAATGCTGTAAGTGTGCTGATATGCGGCGAGTATGAATGTCCGCCGACTTTTCCCTCCCCCCCCCTTTTCCCCATGCCCTTCTACCTCACCTTCTCCCGTTCCATCTCTTCCCTGCTCATCCTCTTATGACTCTTCTATATTTTTCTTTCTTTTTCTATCTTATCTTCTTCTTCTTTTCTTCTTTCAAACTTGAGTATCTTAATATCCCTAGGCACAATGTGCGTTGTCACTTAAATAAATAATAAAGAAAAACCTTACGGGAACCTTGCATAGTTAGATGTTCGGGATGGGATGTACGTCTGCTATATTTTACATAGTTGTGCATAAGAATGGTTTCAATGTACTCTCTATTCGGAGCAGACTGTGATTTTTGCAGACGGGCCGTTAGGTCCACGGACCTGTATTTGTTTGTTTTGACGGTTTCTAAATAAATAAAGAATTTAAAAAAAAAAAAACTTACCGTGTATGGGAAGCTGAGACCCAGGCTATATATACGTATCATGTGGATTGGCAATAGGTGTGAGTGGGGTGGGTTCACAAACGAAAAACTACTAACAAATAAGGAATAACGTTTGGAACACCATTCTATGTCTGAACTGGGTGCAAAAACCTAAAAAAACATCTGCATGAGAGGACACACACAAGCTAGGGACTCCAACGTAGAGAAATACTTTGGCGTAGTGTTGGGGCTCTATTGCATTGATCAATTCAGTAGCTAAATTTCTCTTTGTTCATATGTTCATGGCAGTAATGCAGGTTCCATTTTTCACATTTCATTCTCACATATAGCTATTGAATTTTTCATGTCAGTATTCACACAGCAGTTTCTGCTATTACATGTATTCCCCTTGTATAGTCACTGGTGTGCATACCTTATCTCCATATACTGGTGTCTGACTTCAGCCGTGAAGCTGGGCTTTATCCTTTTGTTGTTTCCCGTCTGTCGTACCTTACCATCATGTTGTATTAGTGCAGCGGTGGGACTAGTGATCCTCACCTGCCAACTCACTAGCCAGGGTTATTTCAGGGTCTCTCAGGACTTCAGGTATCCTGCTCAGTGACAGGTGTGGAATCTGTATAGGGACTGGCTAGGAGTGCAGAGTGTAGCTGCACGTGAGTGCAGGGGGTGTCCCATCAATCCTTTCCCTAGAACCAGGACCCACCATTGTTTATGAGTCCATGATGTGCCCCTTGTTTGTTGTTGGTGAACCTCTTATTGTTGTGTGTCTCGCCGTGCACAGCACCTTCCCCAAGTCCGTATGTGACAGTAATATTTTCTTCCATCAGTCACCTTCATATTTCTTACTGCTAATTTGGCAGGTGAGGCTTTAGGTAAACTGGAGCAACCTTCATCCAGAATCCCATCCACGCTGCAGTCAGTGATGTCAGGAGTGTTACTTGTCAGGGACTGAACCTTCTGGCTGTCTGCATTTCTGCAAAAATTCAAGAGGATGCACATAAAATATAAATTGCAGGATTTCTCACTGGCGTGTGACAGGCCCTCACTGCTGAGTAACAAGCAGCGGCACGCCAGGCGCTCCACACTCTGTAATAAATCAACCAGCTTCACGACTGTTGTTACATGAGAGGAAAAGGATAAAACGTCGATCGATGGAGTCTCACATTGTACAAAGTATCTCATTATCCAAACGTCTCCATGGAAACTTAATTATGACAACAATTAGTAGATACACAGGATCCCCCATTGTGGAAGCCACCTACATACAGCAGATTGGGGTCATGACAAAATATGTGAAAATGTCGTCATTTACGGGAGAGGAACACAGAGGATTTGCTGCTGTAGCATCTCCGTCATTTCTTCTCTCATTTTCATTCATGTATGAAACCCCTAGGGGCAGTTTCCCAAGTCGTAATTGATAATAACCACATGATTAATGAAAACAACTCACGAAAACCTCATTAAAGTGAAACACAAAGGTATAAACTTCTGTGTCCAACAGGGCTCTGCCATCTACGTATGTATTCTTAAAGGGAATCTGTCAATAAGATTAAATCCTCCACTCTCCCCCCAAAACCACATATTTGGACATATAGATCTTTGAAATGTAAATTCATTGACACCTTTATATCTTCTATCTGTTAATGCATTCATTGTTTACATTTATATACCAAAAAAGGTATTAAATGCTCTGGGCGTGACAGAGCACCTATCACCAGTGGCATAACTAGAGTCCAATGAGCCCTGATGCAAGGTTTGAGCCTGAGCCCCACCACCCCTTGCATTTTGGTCAAACATATATTCCCTTGTAGCATTCTAAATCCTATGAAGACTTACAAATTGCCCCCCCTCTCCCCTCATTATGTAGTAATTTCCCCCTTCCTGTATTAATGCCCCCCATCCTGGTCCACGTCCTTGTAAATATGTCTCTCATCCTGGTATATTTGTCCCCCATCCTGGTATATATGTCCCCTATCCTGGAATATTGTCCCCATCCTGGCATATATGTCCCCATCCTTTGCCCATCCTAGTATATCTGTCCTCATTCTGGTCCCTATCCTGGTATTTGTCCCCATTCTGGTATATATGCCTCCATCCTAGTATATATGGCCCCATTTTGGTATATATGTCCTCATCCTGGGCCCCAACTTGGTATATATGCCCCCATCTGGTGCCCATCCTGGTACATATGCCCCCATTCTGGTATATATCCCCATACTGGTGTATATATGCCCCCCATCCTGGTAAATATGTCCTCATCCTGGTATTTATGTCTCCATGTTGGTATATATGCCCCCATCTGGTGCCCATCCTGGTATATATGCCACAATCCTGATATATATGTCCCCATACTGGTAAATATGCCTCCATCCTGGTATATATGTCCCTATTCTGGCATATATGTTCCCATCCTGGTATATATGTCCTTATCCTGGACCTATTCCTGTTATATGCAGTCCCCTAGTAGTAATTGTACAGTACCAGCAGCTGACATCAGAGTCACTGTCATCCACACCAAGTTACCATACCCTAGTCGTCAACTGCTGGCCAGTAGCTTGTATTACAGCCAGAGGTATAGCTAGGGGTTCAGCTCAGGAGGAGAAAAACATCTGAGTGGGCCCTTAATCGGTAGGACTGATAACAACTACGGTGGTGCAGCCTAATAGTGGGTACAGGGAAACCTCGGCAGATGACCGCAGTGTTAATGAAAATAAATCTCTACACAAAGGTTAACATTGATATTACCGCCATACAGTGATCATATATTGGCAGATACCAGTCCTACCCTACAGAGATTACAAGTAAAGTTATATATAATGACTTACAGCTGACATTCTTTCTGATGGATCTGGCCAAGATTGACTGACATGACAACTGCTTCCAGCCACAATTCATCTACAGAGATTACAAAAAAGACACATCTGTCTTATCTCATTTCCAGAATCGTCCCCATCTATTCCCAACCTGCACAAACTCCTCATCCTGCTGCGTTGCTGCTGTATGTGTCCCTATTACTGCACCTGCTGTTTGGCAACACAACAGTGCTCCTCTTACTGCCCCATATAGTAATGCCACCATTGTGCCCCTTACAAAATAATAATAATGTTTACATTTTGCCCTCTAGATGGTAAAATTGCCTCCTAGAAAATATGACTGCCATGTGCAAATGCCCTAGAAAACAGTGTCCTCATTTTACCCTAAACGGTAATGATGCCCTCAGTGTGCCTGTGATGCTTGTAATAGGCTGATCAGTGTCCTACCGCTCCCATTTCCCTGTGGTGATTGATGAAACTACAGTGTATTTGTATATCTGCCTGGTGCTAATGTGTAATTTCCCCCCGGTGTAGTACAGCCGACTGCCACTAGAGGTCATGGGTCTCGAGTCTCTCAGAGAGAGGGGATGGACTGGGAGATGACAGGGCAGCAGGAGTTAAATGGGGAGGGATGGTCCTGAGGATAGGAGGGGGATATAAGTCAGGAGCTGTGTAGACCAGTTGAGATAGGGAAATGCTGAGATAGCGTGCAGATCAATTAAGACAAGTCCAGGAGGGATAGAAGTGTGGAGTTTAAAGGGTGGAGGTGATAGTGAGAAGAACAGACAAGTCAGAAGGAAAGAAGGAAGAAACGTACAGTTATCAGAAGGGGCTCTACTGCAGCAAGACAGAAGTCCAGTGTGTCTTGGAGATGTAAGGAGAAATTGGGGCGCCCCTACCTGAGGCGTTATCTGCAGGTACCTGCGGGAAAGCAGTTGCGGCGGGAGGGCAAGTGGGTCTTTCAGTCCGTTAGCCGAGCTGAACGTCCCACCACCATGCTGGGGGAGTAGGTTTGACGAAGCAGGAGGTTAAGTTGCCCCATTATGGCCGTCCCTGCAAAGCCGAGCTGGATACTGGAGTCAATGTACCTGAAAGATAATGATGACAAGTCTGCTGTAAAGAGTGTGAAACTGTCTGCCGGCAAGTTACTCAGTAAAGTGATGCAAGTGTTACTAGGTGTCTGTCTCCTTCCTGACCGAGTGCGGCACAAGGCCCAAAGAAGTGAACAAGACCCAGGTGAACAGCAGCCGAAAGGTATTGTAAGGGCCCAGATGTTCCCTGCTATCCACCCCCACACAGTATCCACAGCTGATGGACAGTCCACATACACGGTCTTGGGGATAACAGTTGCTTTAATATAGCAGGAACAAAGCAAATCAATACGGAATATATGTTTCACAGTCTCCCGTGGGTAGGCCACTGCAAATACAGCTTGGAGTTGAATGCTGAAGTGCAATTAGGGTACTGGAGCTTTAAGAGCACGATTTGTTTCAGAATTAATACTGGTATGCTTTAGGTTCAGAGTCTCTTGAGTTTAGAGGGTAGATATGATAAGATTGTACAGACCTGGAGTCCTGGGGTTAATTTCACTGCTAGTACAGACACGTGCAGTACTTGTAAGCAAATGAAGACAGTTTCCCAGCGCGCTACGGGGACCGGACGGCTGGTTTGTGGACAATGGCATCCAAGCCACTAATATTGCAGTGCGGCGGGAAACCCTCAAACTTCCCAAATCTACATGCAGTAGGGTCGGGTATATACTCAGTATGCCCTACTGTCTGAAGAGATGCACAAAGTATATCTGGCCAGTGAGGATTCATGATAGGAAGCCTTCAGCATATTGGCTGTAAAAATAAGGAAATGATGAAATTCTAGGCCTCAGACCTAGTAGGAGTCTTGTGGTGAAGAGATTCTCCACATAATGTCTTCCCTCAGAGGAGACTCAGCCAGAACCAGCTCATTCCAGTTCTGTCCAGACAGAGGCTGGAGAATAGCTCCACCTATTGAGCCATGTGACCAAGAACTAGTCAATAGGATAACACCCAATGAACACTTCAGATTCTTACAGTTTTCACCAGTAGATGGTGCTAGAACACAACAAATGAAAAATGCTTTACTTATAACATATAGCATAATATTACATATAAGTGAATGTACTTAAAGAAACAGACACAATCTGGACCGGGCCACTACATTATCACCTCCACACCACTTACCACCCACACCACTCTGCCCCCCCCCATCTGTACTGTGTCGGGGTGGGTTGGGGTCCACAACCCTCGCCCACGACTGCCCCTCTCCGGCACTTTACATGCTTTGTGCTCCTATAACAATAAAAGCGGTTAGGTGTCTACTTAACATTTAACAATGTCCACTGAGTCCGCCCATGTAAAGCTCCTTTATGGATAGTATAATGAGCTCACAGCTCCCCTATACACAGTATGATGCCCCTACACCTCACCAGTACACAGTATGATGGCCCACTACTCCCCTATACACAGTACAATGAGGCCACAGCTCCCCTATACACAGTATGATGCCCCTACACCTCACCAGTACACAGTATGATGGCCCACAGCTCCCCTATACACAGTATGATGCCCATACACCTCACCTGTAAACAGTATGATGGCCCATAGCTCCCCTATACACAGTATGATGCCCATACACCTCCCCTATACACAGTATGATGGCCCACTGCTCCCCTATACAGAGTATGATGCCCCTACACCTCACCTGTACACCATAGGATGGCCCACTGCTCCCCTATACACAGTACAATGAAGCCACAGCTCCCCTATACGTAGTATGATATTCCTACTGTATAAGTACCCCACATTTATAATAGTTCCAACACTAGCCCTCAAACTATATAATGGCCGCCACATTAGCTCCCGCACTGTATAATGGCCCTCACACTTTGAGGACCCCCCACAGATGTTCCTACAATGATCTAGGGGTCCACCCATAGTATAAGATCCCTCCACAGTGTATTAGGGCCCCCTCACAGTAGTACCCAAACAGTATAATGGACCCATATTAGTTCCAAACTCTATAATGCCCTCACAATACCCCACAAGCTGTATAATGGCCCCTATATTTGCCCCCCAACTTTATAATGGCCTCACATTATCCTCCAAACTGTATGAGGGCCCCTATGTTAGCCCCAAAACTCTATAATGGCCTCTTCATTAGCCCCCAAAATGTATAATAGCCCTAACATTAGCTCTTTACTGTAAAATGGTCCCATATTCGTCCTATAAAAAAGACCTCTGTCCATCATGTGCTACCTTCCTCCACCAATTATACATTTTGTCACTAAATCATTTATAACTGATAATATTTTATGAAATGAGAAAATCATGCAGCCCTTTTGTAAAAGCTGTTATAGTATCTGCCATTACTACCTCTTGTGGTAGGGCATTCCACAGTCTGACTGCTCTAACTGTAAAGAACCCTTTCCTATTTAGCTGTTGGAATCGCTTTTCTTCCACTCACAGTGAGTGCCCCCTGGTCCTTAGTATTGTCTTTGGATGGAATAAGTCATGTGCCAGTCCTTTATATTGACCACACATGTATTTATACATATAAATGAGATCTCCTCTGAGACGTCTTTTTTCTAATGTAAGCATCTTTTCCAACCTGTCATCATACGGGCGGCCTTCCTCCATTCCTTGTAGTAGTCTAGTTGCCACCTTTGAACTGACTCTAACTTTTGAATGTCCTTTTTAAAATGTGGCGCCCAAAACTGGATCCTGTATTCCAGATGTGGCCTTACAAGTGATTTATAGAGTGGTAACAATACGTTGGGATCACGGGATCTAATCTCTCTTTTTATACACCCTAAAATCTTGTTTGCTTTAGCAGCTGCTGCCTGACATTGAGTGCTGCTGCTCAGCTTATTTGTAATGAGAATACACAAGTCCTTCTCCTGTTCTGTAGTCCCCAGTTTACTTCCATTTAATGTATATGCAGCTATAGGATTATTCCGTCCTAGGTGCATTACTTTACATTTATCAACATTAAATCTCATTTGCCAAGTATCTGCCCATTCTGACATCTTATCCAGATCATTTTGTAATATTGTACTATCCAGGTCAGTTTTAATATCCTACATAGTTTGGTGTCATCAGCAAAGACTGACACTTTACTATCAATCCCATCCACAAGGTCATTAATTAAGAGATTAACATTAATGGGTCCTAGCACAGATCTCTTCGTTGATTCCTATCTTTTAGCCAATTCCTTACCCATCTGCTTATAGTTTCCCCTAGTCCTTGCTTCTGGAGCTTCATTACAAGACTCTTATGTGGTACATTATCAAATGCCTTTGGGTTAGTGATGACTAGTGATGAGCAAGCGAGCTCAGCATTGCTCAGTCCGCGATTGACAAGCGGATGCGCCTATTAGTTATTATGCCCCCGGCTAAAAACCCATGGAATCACCTTAAGCAGAGAAGGAGCAGTGACTGCAGCTACAAGCCTCACATTTGTCCCAAGTCTGTGGACAAAACAAATTATGACTGAGGGCCGCCTGATGGCCCTCTAAAAATATGGAGCGAGGGCCACATGATGACCCTGTTCATATGGTGGAGAAGAAGGAGGATTTCAAGAAAAAGAAGAAACCATGAATTGTATACCCCTTTTTTGGGTGGGAAGGGGTGCATGGTTATGCAGCAGAAAAAAAATAATATTTGGTTTGGCTTTATATTCAGCTGCTGTCATCCGCTGGGGTTGAGAAGTTTGGGCCAATCCAGGAATGGTATATTTTTAGAGCAGCATCTGAAAAAGAAGAACTGAGACTATAAACATGAAAATCCTTTATTAAATTCTGGAAAGGATATTAATAAAAAACATAAAATGAGAAGATACACTGACAAAGAAACACCAGGGCACAGAGCTATTCGGATACAAATAATTGCAGCGGTATAAGAAATAAATAATATTCAAATTGTTAATACAGGTTTTTGATGCTGGGTATGAAAAAGAAAGACACAGTGCAAATATCAATTGTTTTGTACACGTATCTAGTTCAGCAAACATACACGATATATAGATAAAAGAATAAGGCAGTGAATATGCTGAATCAATTTGATGAAACCGATATCCACCAACAGTAAGTAATAGTGCAAAGAGTCTGATAGAATGCTGCTTTAATATGTGATTTGTATTTCCTCAAAACCACTAAAAGTTAAGCAGTAAAATGGTATTTGTGCAATACAGCAATGAGACAGTAGTGACAAGGGTGTGTTTCAATATAACAATGAGATAATTGCTGACAACAAAGTTTGAAAAAGTATCTGTGCAAAATGAGGTAGTGATCAAGATTATCGCAGGTGAGAACAACAGCAAAAAAAGATGTTGAGTATATAAATATATTATATTAGTATTATGCAGCATGTAGACATCAACTAGACCAGAGGTCTCAAATACACGGCCCGTAGGCCACATGTGGCCCCTCAGGCTGTTTCTTGCGACCCACAGGCATGTATCCCCCTTGACGATCGCGGCCGGTGCCGGAGGCCATAGCCGTCACTGCTCACCCCTTTATTTCAGATGAATGTTTTATTGGCACTGTGCAGAGTCAAGCTCTCTCTGCACTTGTCCAGAATGGGACATTGCTAGTGTCGCGGGCGGAGGAGGGGACGCCGCGCTCTCCCTACTGCTCGGGTCCGGCTGCCGCGGCTGCTGCGGCCTGCTGCTGCTCGGTGGCTCGAGCGATGAGCCGGATCCCGGGGACTCTAGCGGCGCTCCTCGCCCGTGAGTGAAAGGGGGGTTTGGGTGTGGGGATTGGTTATTGTCCGTGACGCCACCCACGGTTGTGGTGATTGAGTGTACACCACCGCTGCTCTGGCTGGGGATCCCGGGAGTGATGGTATGGAGCAGCAAGTTGTTGTGTTGCCCCTCCGTGGGTAGGGGTTGGTGATCCCGGGGCCCAGTGATGGGGTGTTGGAATGGTGGGCAGGCGGGTAGAGGGCCTGTGGAGGTGCAGGGGCAGCGCTGTGCCGCACGGCACGGAGGTACTCACTCAGCCAGTAAACACGACACAGTTCTCGGTAAACAAACGGCTGGTTGGACAGGTCCCTCGGACGGTTGCACTGTTGATATCCCCTGCAGGTGACGGTCTTTTTCCTGCACCTATGGGATGTTGTTTGGTTGCGATGGGTTCCCACCGGTAACCCGCTCCCCGGCCTGGATATGAACCGGAGGAGCTCCACTCTTGCCCGCAGGCGCTGGCCCTGGGAAACTGGTGCCTTGGCGGTGGCGGTGTTTCCCCTTTACGGTCGGACTTTTGCCTTCAATCGGGACTTAGTTGTTGAGAGACAGTCGTCCCCTTCACTGACGGATTTGGCAAATTATGGCGACTCCTAGCCTTGCCGGGATCCGAAAGGCCCCTGCCCTGGTGCTGACTAATCTTCGTATACCGCTCCGGTACCGCCGGGTCACCACCCGTCCACGATCCTTTCGGCAACCTCCAATCAGTCTCTCCTGCAGACGGTCACCGCCGTCTGCCAACCTTGCTGTCTCAGTCCGGGGCACACACCCGGACTAACTTCAGGCTTCTTGCTGTCACTTTCTCTTGCTCCTTTACCACTTCCTTCTACTTCACTGTTTTCTCAAGCTCTTCCCTGAGCTAACTCTTTACTCCTTCTACTTTCAACTCTCACTCTAATCTGCCAAGTTTTCCCGCCTCCAGAGCTGTGAACTCCTCGGTGGGTGGAGCCAACTGCCTGGCCCACCAGCTGGTGTGGACACCAGCTCCTGGAGGAAGGCAACAAGGATTTTTGTTTGACTTCGGTGTGCCTGCAGGGAATGTGGGGTGCGTGTGGTGTAGTGACCTGTGACCCCTGGCTTGCCCAGGGCATCACATTCCCCCTTAGCAAAATGCAGACCGTCCTCGGGCTGCCCGTCCAACACCGGTTTTATTTTCCTTTTGTTTTCTGTGAAAATATGAAAAGCGGTGACATATTTACAAGTTATGACATCATCCCACATCGGGAGGTTCGGTACTTAAACGTTGCAAACGGTTTACGGTTACGGTCTCCGCTCTCTCCCACCCAAGCAACCTGGCCCTGATGCTGCCCCTAAAACCCAGGCAGCACCCCTTGACCCAAGTCCTGCACCAATTCACCCGAGCGGGATCTGTCCTTCCCCTCCAGAGGGTAGCCACCGGTTCCTGTGGTGGCTGGGCCCCAGCCGGCTCTACTGCGGGCCCTACCTCCAACCTGCCTCTCCGGAGGCGGCAACTGCGGAAACGGTAACGGTAAAACAACTTATTTACATCCCACTTAACGTTTGTGGTTGCCCTGCAAGTTCACGGGCTTGTCCATGGAAAGTTCTCCATGCAACTTTTTAAACGGTCCCCACGGGGACAACGGTGCCAGCAACGGCCGGTTTTCTCTCAATCACGGTTCAAATCAGGTTACTTTCCAGTTATCATCATCATTTTCATCATTTTTCAAACTTTTCAAACAAAAACTCAGTCAAACACCTTCCCCCCCCCCCTTTAAAGGACGGTCTCCCTGTACCTAAGTGGGGGTCTACCTAGGTTGGGACGGGTGGACCTCCGGGGTCCGGTGTGAGTAGGGCTAAGTGGTGGGGTAGAGGGAACAATCAGTTCCTCCTCCCTGCTATCGTGTAGGGCAGGCGGAGGCATAGGGGAGGTGGGCACAGGTTCATCCCTGGGCACTGGTACTGACTCACGGCTGACCGCTTCCATCACTTCTTCATCCACGGGTTGTGGGAACAGTATCACTGGAAGATTCACTGCGCCGTTCTGTGTAGGCCAGTCTGCTGGGAAGTCTCCCATCGCAGTGTGGATCACCTCTTTCGCCTTATCCGCTGGTAGGGGAACCGGTACTTCTGCCGCCGCTCTTAAGGCTGGTGGGCACCTTTTCAGATGGTCCCGGGAAACTGTGGCCAAAGTGCCTCCTTGGTCACGACTGATTTGGTAGGCCTTCCCATCTTCCCATCCTGTGAGCTGTATGACGTACGGGTTCTGTTCCCATTGATCATCCAGCTTGTGGGTTCTCCTCTTCCGCTTCAGTGCAACATCTCCGGGCTGAAAAGGGCCAGCAGACGCCTTTTGATTAAAGCGCTGCTCCTGCAGTTCCCGACTCCGACTTAGGTTCTTCTCGACATATTCTTGAATCTGCCGATATTGTGCTCGCCGCCGAGTGTCCCATTCAGCTGTCGAAGGGAGTGCTTCTGGGGCCTCCAACCCCATTTCCAGGTCCACCGGCAGGCGGCCGGGGCGGGCCCTTATCAGATAAGCTGGGGTGCACTTTGTTGAGCTGGACGGGATATTGTTGTACATATCGACCAAGTCGGGTAGCTTCTCTGGCCACAGGTTCCGCTCTTCCAGCGGTAACGTCTTGAGGAGTCCCAGGACCAAGTGATTCATTTTCTCACACATGCTGTTGGTCTGGGCATGGTAAGGGGTGGTCCGGATCTTCTTACAGCCGTACAACTGGCAGAACTCGTGGAACACCTCTGCTTCAAAAGCCGGGCCTTGGTCAGTAAGCACCTTTTCTGGATATCCATGTGGTCGGCAGAAATAAGCCTGGAACGCTCGAGCGGTAGTTCGACCAGTTAGGTCCTTGACTGGGACAACCACCATGAATCTTGAATAGTGGTCTATGATGGTCAACGCGTAGGCGTACCCAATTCGGCTGGGGGTGAGCTTGACATGGTCCAGGGCGACCAGCTCCAGCGGCTGATGTGTGATGATCGGGTGTAGGGGCGCCCTCTGGCTGGCCTCGTCCTTCCTCCTCAGCGTGCAAGGACCACACTCTCGGCACCAGGCTTCCACCGACTCCCGCATCCCACTCCAGTAGAACCTCTCTCTCATCAACATCTCCAGCTTCTTCCACCCGAAGTGTCCGGCACCATCATGGTATGCCCGCAAAACAGTAGCCACATCAGCTTGGGGAATAACCAACTGGCAGATTTTCTCATGAGTCTTCGGGTTGATCAGCTCACGGTACAGCTTCCCTTTATGTAGATACAGCCGTTTCCGTTCCTTCCACAAGCGTTGGGCTTCAGCTGGGGCGGCAGGGTCCATCCCTACGGCACCTTTTTCCACCAGGGTCTTGACGAGGCGGACAGCCGGCGCCTGGTTTTGAGCTTCCTGCCACTCTCGACTGGGCCGTGGGTCCAGGTCCACCGGTTGTTGGTGTACATGTACCTTCTCAGTTGGTGGCTGGTGGAATGCAGGCAACTCGATCTCCTCGAGGTCGTCATCCTCGCACCCTTCTTCCGACAAATGGGGCATTCGGGAGAGTGCATCAGCATTAATGTTGACACGACCAGCTCGGTATTTGATGGTGAAGTCATAGTTGGCTAGCCGGGCCACCCACCGCTGCTCCAACGCGCCCAACTTGGCCGTGTCCAGGTGAGTCAACGGATTGTTGTCCGTGAAAGCGGTGAATTTTGCTGCAGCCAAGTAGTGGCGGAACCGCTCTGTGATAGCCCATACCAATGCCAGGAGCTCGAGCTTGAAGGAGCTGTAGTTCTCAGGGTTCCTTTCAGTTGGCCGAAGCTTCCGGCTAGCATAAGCAATCACTTTCTCCTTCCCATCCTGGACCTGGGACAGGACTGCTCCTAATCCCACATTGCTGGCGTCTGTGTAGAGGATGAACGGGCAGCCATAGTCAGGATACGCTAGGACCTCTTCTCCGGTCAGGGCCGCTTTCAGCTGGCAGAAAGATTCCTCATGCTTTTCTTCCCACACCAGTGGGGCTCCGACGGGTCTACCACCTTTGGTCTGTCCCACGAGGAGATCTTGCATGGGGGCAGCCATCTTCGTGTACCCTTTGATAAAGCGCCGGTAGTACCCCACCAGACCCAGAAACTGCCTTACTTCCCTCACTGTGGTTGGTCTCGGCCAGCCTTGGATGGCAGTGATCTTCTCAGGGTCGGGGGCGACATCTTCTGCACTTACCACGTGCCCCAGGTACTGCACTCTGGGTTTCAGCAGGTGACAGGGCTTCAATTTCATCCCGTATTTGGCAAGGGACGCGAACACCTCGGCCAGGTGCTCCAGATGGGCTTCATACGTCTGGGAGTACACAATCACATCATCCAAGTACAATAGGACGGTCTCGAAGTTTAGGTGTCCCAGACAGCACTCCATCAGCCGTTGGAAGGTTCCTGGGGCATTGCACAGCCCGAACGGAATACTATTGAATTCACAGAGCCCCATCGGGGTGGTGAAGGCGGTTTTCTCCCGGTCCTCCGGTGCCACTGCCACTTGCCAGTATCCACTGGTAAGGTCAAGGGTAGAGAAGTAATTTGCAGTTCTCAGTGCGTCCAAAGACTCTTCAATACGGGGCAGCGGATAGGCATCTTTATGTGTTATCTGGTTAATCTTCCGGTAGTCCACACACATCCGCATGGTGCCATCCTTCTTCTTGACCAGCACCAACGGGGCAGCCCAGGGACTACAGCTGTCTCGAATAACCCCTGCCTCCTTCATGTTCCTCAACATATCTTTGGCGCACTGATAATGCGCAGGGGGAATAGGCCTGTACCTCTCTTTGATAGGAGGGTGCTCACCGGTGGGGATGTGGTGTTGGACCCCTTTAATCTGCCCAAAGTCTAAGGGATGTTTGCTGAAAACTTGCTCATACTCCCGCACCACCCTGTACACCCCTTCTTTGTGATGTGTAGGGGTATCGTCAGTGCCCACATGTAGCTGTTGGTGCCACTCATTTAACTCCCCTTGAGGCGGGTGAGTGCTAGCAGTAGGTGGAGAGACCGGGGGAGCTGCCTCGTGAATCGTGTGGGGATCTAGGGTGAGCAGTTTTGCAAGGGTGGCATACCGGGGAAGCCTGACTTCTTCCTTCCCACAATTCAGCACCCTCACAGGCACTCTCCCCTTCTTTACATCTACCACCCCTCGGGCGGCCATTACGGTGGGCCAGTGTTCAGAGGGCATGGGCTCTATCATGGCAGGGTAGTCACGCCCCTGAGGCCCTACCGCCGCTCTACACCAAATCATCATTTCACTCCTAGGGGGTACAATCAATGGAGTAGCATCCATCACTCTCACTCCACCAATCTCTCCTCCTGTTGAGTTCACATGTTGGCGGTACATCAGGGCTCGGATCTCACGCTGCACAGCTCTCTGCCGGCTTCCCGCCGCCGTGGCGGCCAACTGCTGCAGTAGGGCCAAGACATCACCCATGCAGTGCTCCATCACATTGGTTCCTAGCACTATCTTCGGGTTATGGTCACTGGGTTCGTTCATAATCACAATCATACCCTGGTGTTGCAGTTCAGCTCGCCCCACAGTCATAGCCACTTGTTTATACCCCACTTGGGTCAATGGGAGTCCATCAGCGGCAATCAGTGTTATACTAGTATCTGGGGGTGCCAGGTCATCTGTCCCCCAATACCGCTGGTATAAGGTGTATGGTATGGTGGTTACCTGGGTTCCAGTGTCCAAGAGAGCCATCACCGGGATACCGTCCACAGCCACGGGAATGATGGGGCGGGCACCTATATACCGGTCCCGCCAGTCTGGAGGGCCACGGGGTTCTACTCCTGAGGATTGGCCCGTGGCCCCAGGGGTTGCTCGTTTAACGGGCACTGTCGGAAGTAATGGCCAGGCTTGTTGCACTTGTAGCAGGTCGAAGGCCTGTTCCGTGAGTTGAGTTGTTAGCACTCCTCCGCTGCATCCAGGGAACATCCTCAGGGCTGTCGGCTAGCTGTATCCTGGGTGGAGGCTGGGATCTGATCAAAGGTTGGAGTGCAGCGAGAATCTTGGCGAGGTCTCCGTCCATGCGGCGGACCTGGGCTGCTAGTTCCTCCATTGTGCTGCTGGAAGCTGCAGGTCTTGAAGAGGCTGGTGGAGCAGGGGCCACCACAACGGGGGCTGTCTCAATGGGCCACGAGGCTGGCTCCGAGATTTCCGAAGCTGGGGGTTGCAGTGCTTTAATGGCCCGTTCCTTTAATACAGCAAAGTCCACATCAGGGTGTTCCAGGGCCCACAGCCGGAGCTGCTTGCGATCCTCAGAGGACTTCATCCCCTGTACGAATTGCTCTACCAGCATCTTGTTGCTGTCCGCCTCATTGATGGTATCTACCCGCTTTAGGGTGCGAAGAGCGGTTTGCAGGCGTAAAGCGTAGTCCCGAATGCTATCCACAGGCCGTTGCCGGCACTGGTAAAACTACATCCTCAGCTCAGCTTCGGTACGGGTCTCAAAGGCAGTCTGTAGCTTCTCAAATATGGTGGCTACAGAGAGCCGGTCCCCCTCGGCCCAGGTCTCCGCTTGCCGCTCAGCCGCGCCGGTTAGCTGGCCCAGCACTACCGCTGCACGTTGCTTATCAGTCAGGGGGTACAATTCCAAAAGCGGATTAAGCTTCTTCCGGAAGACCTGTAAAGCATCAGGTTTCCCGTCATACTGCAGTAGCCAGGTAGCTCCGGGCGCATAGGGCAAGGAGAACGGCATCACCTGGGCGAGAGCGGGGGCCGCGGCACCTCCCGCCAGTGCGGCCGGGACCTGGGCAGGCCCATTCCCATCCCCGGGTGCCCCTGCGGCTGCGACCGCCGCTCCTCCCGCGGCTCCGTCGGGCGCAGACATCTTGTTTCCGTCCCCCTTAGCTTCTTTCCGGCCCCTCCTCTATCGGGGCGGGGTTTTGGCCTTCGCGCCTCTGCTACTCGAGAAGACGCTCGAGCGGGGACTTTTCGTGCCAAAGATGGCGGCTTCTGAAATTTTTCGGCCGGACACCTCCGGCGGTAACAAGGCGCACCTCTACCAGATGGCAGAGCGGTAAGATCCTGTTCGTGACGCCAAGTTGTCGCGGGTGGAGGAGGGGACGCCGCGCTCTCCCTACTGCTCGGGTCCGGCTGCCGCGGCCTGCTGCTGCTCGGTGGCTCGAGCGATGAGCCGGATCCCGGGGACTCTAGCGGCGCTCCTCGCCCGTGAGTGAAAGGGGGGTTTGGGTGTGGGGATTGGTTATTGTCCGTGACGCCACCCACGGTTGTGGTGATTGAGTGTACACCACCGCTGCTCTGGCTGGGGATCCCGGGAGTGATGGTATGGAGCAGCCAGTTGTTGTGTTGCCCCTCCGTGGGTAGGGGTTGGTGATCCCGGGGCCCAGTGATGGGGTGTTGGAATGGTGGGCAGGCGGGTAGAGGGCCTGTGGAGGTGCAGGGGCGCAGGGGCAGCGCTGTGCCTCACGGCACGGAGGTACTCACTCAGCCAGTAAACACGACACAGTTCTCGGTAAACAAACGGCTGGTTGGACAGGTCCCTCGGACGGTTGCACTGTTGATATCCCCTGCAGGTGACGGTGACGGTCTTTTTCCTGCACCTATGTGTTGTTGTTTGGTTGCGATGGGTTCCCACCGGTAACCCGCTCCCCGGCCTGGATATGAATCGGAGGAGCTCCACTCTTGCCCGCAGGCGCTGGCCCTGGGAAACTGGTGCCTTGGCGGTGGCGGTGTCTCCCCTTTACAGTCGGACTGTTGCCTTCAATCGGGACTTAGTTGTTGAGAGACAGTCGTCCCCTTCACTGACGGATTTGGCAAATTATGGCGACTCCTAGCCTTGCTGGGATCCGAAAGGCCCCTGCCCTGATGCTGACTAATCTTCGTATACCGCTCCGGTACCGCCGGGTCACCACCCGTCCACGGTCCTTTCGGCAACCTCCAATCAGTCTCTCCTGCAGACGGTCACCGCCGTCTGTCAACCTTGCTGTCTCAGTCCGGGGCACACACCCGGACTAACTTCAGGCTTCTTGCTGTCACTTTCTCTTGCTCCTTTACCACTTCCTTCTACTTCACTGTTTTCTCAAGCTCTTCCCTGAGCTAACTCTTTACTCCTTCTTCTACTTTCAACTCTCACTCTAATCTGCCTGGTTTTCCCGCCTCCAGAGCTGTGAACTCCTCGGTGGGTGGAGCCAACCGCCTTGCCCTCCCCCTGGTGTGGACACCAGCTCCTGGAGGAAGGCAACAAGGATTTTTGTTTGACTTCGGTGTGCCTGCAGGGAATGTGGGGTGCGTGTGGTGTAGTGACCTGTGACCCCTGGCTTGCCCAGGGCGTCACACTAGTGTGTGTGTATGTGTGTTTAATGGCACAATAGGGGACCAGGATGGGACAGTGCTAGTGTGTGTTGTGACGACATGGACTCTGTCAGTGCCTAGCATGGGGTTAATTTTTTTTAAATTCAGCCAGACATGAAGATAGTTTGTTTCTAGATGGGGATAAGCCCCTCATTGTTTCTGCAAGACTTTTGTTGACTCGTGTAATTGCCTTGGCTAATTGGCTAATGAAGGTCAGACACCCAGATAAATCAATTATGCGAACTTCCCATTGTATTACTAAGTGAATTGCTAGATGTGATGTAACTTAGCTGTCTCTCCCTTGTCTCTGGATATTTTGTATACCTCTTGAAATCTAGCCAATAAGAGCCCAGTCTTATCCACCAATCGTGAAGACCCCAATGGTCTGAATGGAGAGCTCAGGGTTATAAGAATGAGCACTGTCCATTGTCCGGGTAGACTCTTGCTACATGATACCAATCTAGGACCTGCGGATTTGATTGGCAAGCCATAACTGAACCTGGATTATAATACTATATGGACGTCAGCATCGAATGCAAGGATTTGGCTGAGCTATCAAAGACTACCTAAGGAAGGAATCCAGCTTGGGACAATCCAGTCACCTGACTACAGGCTTTGCGGTCCTCAGACAGCTTCCTAAATTTGGCGTTATTCCATTCTTGGTGGGTGCCCGCCGAAAGCGGGGTGCTGCTGGTTTGGAGTAAGTAGCCCTGGAAGCTCTGAGGCACGGAAATTCTAATCCCTGGTGACCCAGCAGAAGGGTGAGAAACTGTTGCCGGTTACATTTTGTGGTTTTGCTGGTTATGTGCTATGTGCCGTTAATTGTCTGGGGATCCAATAAAGTCTTAATATTGTGATTCCCTCACCCTGTGTTGTCTGAGTAGTGTTCCGCCGATGGTTAAGGAGGTCGAGCGTTCAGTTGGGTTGAGCCCTGGGCTATGCTGTCATTCTAAAGGCGGCCAGGCCAGCGGACGAGAGCACCCACTGACCCCCGTGTCTCCACATGTGTGTGTATGTGTTTGTAGACTGGCACAATAAGGGACCAATATGGGACATTGCTAGAAGAAAAGCATCAATAAGGGAGACATTACTACATGAAGAGAACCTGAGTGGGCACATTAGTAAAAGGGTACAAGGATGGGCACATTACTACAGGATGGGCACATTGTGCCGCCCCCACGTCAGCAGACGGGCTGCTCGTATCCGGACCCGCAGTGGCTTGAGGGGTTTCCGGACCCGGGGGTCGCGCGGACACTCAAATAAAAAGGGACATATATGTACGGGGATTGCTGTGGATACTTCGTGACGCCATCCACGCTGTGTGGTAATATGGAGTACCACCGCTGCTGTTAGTAAGCACCCGGGGGTGATGGACTGGCAGCTGGTTGTTTTTAACCCCTCCGTGGGTAGGTGTGGATGCCCCGGGGCTCAGTGTCCAGGACACGGGGAGTGATGTAGGCCGGAGGTGGCGCGCCGGGTCGGACCGGTTAATGTTGGTTTACTCACTGTTGAATAATTGCACACAAGTCTGTTGGTAAACCAAGGTGTCAGTGGCCGGCTGCCGCATCCGGGTGTACTTGGGTCCCACACCCGGCTGGTGTACTGATGTCCCTTCCGGCAGCACTCTGTAATTTTCTCAATTCTGGACGACTCCGTATGGAACGGGGAAGTCCACTGCCGATGCTGTTGTGGTTGGGAGTCGTGCCCGCGAAAACTGACCCTTGGTATTTCAGTGGTTGTTTGCGGATACCCTATCCGCCGCGGTGGGCTGCCGTTTCACTCTATCTGGGCTAACACTTTGGAACAACGTCTGGAACCTTGCTCCCGGCCTGGTTAATTAGAGAAGGGGCTTGCAACCGTCTTCTAACTAGGGTCCAGGTACCCCACCTGTGCACGGTTTTTGGACCGGATCTCCGCTGTCGGTACCGGCGGGCTCCAACCCTGTCCCTGTCCACTCTGGATTTCCCGCTACCGGACTCCCGTCGCCTTTGGACACGGTCCACTGCTTGCCATCTAGCCAGTAGACCAGGGCCACTACCCTGGTTACCCTTCACTATGCTCAAACTTGACTCCTTCTAGCACTTCCACTCTTTACTCCTTGAACTTCAACTTGATCTACTGTGTTCCCGCCCCCGGATCCTCAAGACCCCTAGGGGGGTGCTCCCAATCCGCCTGGTCCCGCCCACTGGTGTCCTTTCTACCCTGAGGGGGGTGGCTAGGATTTTGTGGCAGATGGTACCTGATGTGGGAAGGTGTTATGCGGGGTGTAGTATTCTTCTGTGACCACCTGGCTGCGCCAGGGCGTCACACTCATTACTACAGGATTGGGACAAGAATGTGGCACATTTGTAAAATTTTACCATCAAAAATGTTTCTCTGTCTCTCTCTCACTTTTTATTTATATATATACAGGTAGGTCCAGAAATATTTGGACAGTGACACAATTTTCGAGAGTTGGGCTCTGCATGCCACCACATTGGATTTGAAATGAAATCTCTACAACAGAATTCAAGTGCAGATTGTAACGTTTAATTTGAAGGTTTGAACAAAAATATCTGATAGAAATTGTAGGAATTGTACACATTTCTTTACAAACACTCCACATTTTAGGAGGTCAAAAGTAATTGGACAAATAAACCAAACCCAAACTAAATATTTTTATTTTCAATATTTTGTTGCGAATCCTTTGGAGGCAATCACTGCCTTAAGTCTGGAACCCATGGACATCACCAAACGCTGGGTTTCCTCCTTCTTAATGCTTTGCCAGGCCTTTACAGCCGCAGCCTTCAGGTCTTGCTTGTTTGTGGGTCTTTCCGTCTTAAGTCTGGATTTGAGCAAGTGAAATGCATGCTCAATTGGGTTAAGATCTGGTGATTGACTTGGCCATTGCAGAATGTTCCACTTTTTTGCACTCATGAACTCCTGGGTAGCTTTGGCTGTATGCTTGGGGTCATTGTCCATCTGTACTATGAAGCGCCGTCTGATCAACTTTGCGGCATTTGGCTGAATCTGGGCTGAAAGTATATCCCGGTACACTTCAGAATTCATCCGGCTACTCTTGTCTGCTGTTATGTCATCAATAAACACAAGTGACCCAGTGCCATTGAAAGCCATGCATGCCCATGCCATCACGTTGCCTCCACCATGTTTTACAGAGGATGTGGTGTGCCTTGGATCATGTGCCGTTCCCTTTCTTCTCCAGACTTTTTTCTTCCCATCATTCTGGTACAGGTTCATCTTTGTCTCATCTGTCCATAGAATACTTTTCCAGAACTGAGCTGGCTTCATGAGGTGTTTTTCAGCAAATTTAACTCTGGCCTGTCTATTTTTGGAATTGATGAATGGTTTGCATCTAGATGTGAACCCTTTGTATTTACTTTCATGGAGTCTTCTCTTTACTGTTGACTTAGAGACAGATACACCTACTTCACTGAGAGTGTTCTGGAGTTCAGTTGATGTTGTGAACGGGTTCTTCTTCACCAAAGAAAGTATGCGGCGATCATCCACCACTGTTGTCATCCGTGGACGCCCAGGCCTTTTTGAGTTCCCAAGCTCACCAGTCAATTCCTTTTTCCTCAGAATGTACCCGACTGTTGATTTTGCTACTCCAAGCATGTCTGCTATCTCTCTGATGGATTTTTTCTTTTTTTTCAGCCTCAGGATGTTCTGCTTCACCTCAATTGAGAGTTCCTTAGAGCACATGTGGTCTGGTCACAGCAACAGCTTCCAAATGCAAAACCACACACCTGTAATCAACCCCAGACCTTTTAACTACTTCATTGATTACAGGTTAACGAGGGAGACGCCTTCAGAGTTAATTGCAGCTCTTAGAGTCCCTTGTCCAATTACTTTTGGTCCCTTGAAAAAGAGGAGGCTATGCATTACAGAGCTATGATTCCTAAACCCTTTCTCCGATTTGGATGTGAAAACTCTCATATTGCAGCTGGGAGTGTGCACTTTCAGCCCATATTATATATATAATTGTATTTCTGAACATGTTTTTGTAAACAGCTAAAATAACAAAACTTGTGTCACTGTCCAAATATTTCTGGACCTAACTGTATATATATATATATATATATATATAAATATATATATATATATATATATTTAAACAAAAAAAGTGTACATTTGTTATAATAAATGAGCAAAAAATGTTCAAAAACAGTGATCCAAAGGTATAAAATAAAATATTTTTTTTTCCATGTGCGACCCATACACCCAGCCGAGTTTGAAACCCCTGATCTAGACAAAAAAGTCTGTGCAAGTGCAAGTCCTGTGCAAAATAGTAAGAAAAACTGACACTTTTTTAGGCCTCAAACACACTTCCGTTAAAAACACGCACGTGCTGCGAGACACGTATTTACCCTGCGTGTTGCGTGTGGTATACGTGTGTTCTACGTGTGCTATCCGCGATAGCACACGTAGAACCGGTAATTTGCATACTCACGTGGTCCTTCCTGCTGTCCGTGGTGCTGATCTTCGGTCTCCGGTCCTCCCGTCTCCCCGCTGCTGCCGGCCGCAGTGAAGTGAATATTAAATGAGCATAATGAGCGGCGGTCGGCAGTAAGTGGCAGCAGCGGCAGAGACAGGAGGGCTGGAGAAGTATGAGTAAATGTTTTGTTTGTTTTTCACTGACACGTGTGTTTTCTCCGGTGCGTGTCACACGGGACCGCATGTACACTACATCCGTGTGGTACAGGTGCGGGCCGTGTGACACCCGTGCTGCCGGAGAAAACGTGGACATGTCAGCGTGTAGAAAAACGCACACATGTACAAACACACACGGACACACGTTCCGTGTGCTTTTACGTGTGTGTGCCTGCTACAATAGGGTAGCATTGCTGCACGTGTCTCCGTGCCGCTGGTACGTGCAAAAAATGGCAAACACGTACCGGCGGCACGGATGTGTGTCAGAGGCCTTAGACCAATTTCTATACCAGCAGTCATGAACACACAATGCACTCTTAATTGTTTATTTTATATTGTGTGTGTTTGCTGAACTAGATAGATGTACAAAACAATTGATATTTGTACTGTGTCTTTCTTTTTCAGTCCCAGCATCAAAAATCTGTATTAACAATTTGAATCTTATTTATTTATTTATTTATTACACAGCATGAGGGTTACCTGGTGGCCTTCTAAAATTCAAGAGTGAGAAAGGCCTAATAGCCCTCTAAAAATTATGAATGAGGGTCACCTGATGGCCCTCTAAAAATTAAAAGTGAAGATGGCCTGATGGCCCACTAAAAATTATGAGTGAGGGCAACCTAATGGCCTTCTAAAAATTATGAATGAGGGGAACCTGATGGCCTTCTAAAAATTATGAGTGAGGATTGTCTGATGACCCACCAAAAATTATGGGTGAGGGCCGCCGGATGGCCCTCTAAAATTATGAGTGAGGGCAACCTATTCACTCTATAAAAATTATGAATGAGGGTCAACAGATGGCCTTCTAAAAATTATGAGTGAGGACGGCCTGATGGCCCTCTAATAATAATGAGTGAGGGCAACCTAATGGCACTCTAAAGATTATGAATGACGGTCACCTGATGGCCTTCTAAAAAGTTGGAGTGAGGACTTTCATGATGACCCTGTTGATATGATGGATGAGAAGGAGGTCAAGATAGAGAATAAATTTGAGAGGCCACATTCTTTGCAGGACAAAGTGACATTTTTAGTGATACCATATATTTTTTTTCCATACACCCTTTGATTGTTTTTCAACATTTTTGCTTCTTTTATTTTTTTAAATGGCATTCATTGTATGGCTTATGATACGGTTTTATACCTTAGGTCGTTATGGATGTGGCACTTTGTTTAATTTACACATTGGAACCATAGGTATGATGACACTACAGCTACGGAGGTGACCGTCTGATATCCTAGCTCGACTACCCATCTCTACTGAAGACCTTTTCAGTTTTTTGACAGTTGGGTGGAGAACATCAGCTCTGAAAATAGGGTTCCACAGATGCACCCCAACGTTTTGAGCGGCATTCTCAGAAGAGTCAATACCCTGAGACGACAGGGGGCACAAAGCCCCTTACTTTGTCACTGAGGATGATTTAATTCTCCAGGGATTATTATGGAGTGGCTCTTGTGGTGGGATGCAAGTCTGGAGAGCTGTCATCAGATAGATAAGAAATAATGTCTGTGTATGTATGTTTTATTAAAGATGGAGTGAATAATTAGTCTAAGGGGTGGAAAAGGCATTTTTTTTCCTCTTTTTTATGTTGTCCTATATGCAAGTAATTGTACAGGAAAGAATTGTCCTGTAAAGTCCATTTTATCTTCAGCTTTGTATGTTTTATTGTCAGACTGTAAAAATGGCGTACTACTCTGACAGCTTTGTTCCCAGCAGCAACGTGGGAGTCAGAGATGCCACCAGGCATATTCCACATATTCCAAATGCTGTTCCCATTCTATTTGAGCCTTGTTTCCATTTTCCTGCCACCCCCCCAGACCTCCTGGGAGGGTCTTCTGGAAAAATACTCAAGTTTCCCATTGACTTCCATTATACTCCATTACTTGAGTCGAGCACTCAAGCAGTCCAACCTGCTCGATTCAAGCTATGAGCATCTGAGCATTTTAGTGCTCGCTCATCATTAGTGATGACCTTGCACTTTTCTGTTCCATATTTATGCTAGTTTCTCTTCTTCCACTTCATTAGTCATGGTGAGCAGTTAAAGAGTCCTCTGGAAACCACCAGGGACTATTCTTGCAAGTAGAAGAGACTAATGCACACCAGATACTGGTGGTGGTGCATTCGATACGCTCATACAGATACATGTTTCCCTCACTTTGTACCAGATGATATCAAGGACTTGTCAGGATATGGTGCTCTTATAGGATGTCACTTCTGGAGTTTATGGGATCAAGTTTCTTCATTGGGGAATAGACTTCAACTGATATTCCTGGTAAACACTGAGGTGGAAGCAAAAGTGGTAGTAAAGGAATAGGCTAGCCCTGGGCCGCTCAGGCACTGCTCTTCTTCGCCAGGGAGAATCTGGGTGTGAACCTGGCTTGGGGCGGGGTGGATGACACCTACTTGCTGCTTTGGGCCGATGCTTGTCACTCCTGCTGCCAGTCATTGACGTAGATGGGTATTGAGGCATGCAACACAAGTGTTCACTTAGCCAACCAGGTTTTGTTCACTTTTTTCCTCACACCAGTATGACAGACATGGCCTTCCTTTCTCTTACTGTGGGGTACCACTCTTCATTTTGTCCCCCTATCTCAGACCTCGTCTTCAATACTACAGGTTCTGTGCCTCCTTTCTCCTAATCAAACATCTTCGTCTGCTTCTGGGCCTCGACAGCATCGCTAGCCAAACAACTTTCTAAGCCCACTGGGGTGAGCTGTAAGCTCCGGATCTCCAGAGGTTCCCTAACTGGCCCTTGCACCGAGGTTACATCCTTTCGCTCTTGAACCCACTTTTTTAGACTACTCTTCTCTGTAGCTCCCTCTCCTAGCCATCCGCCATGCCACCTGTTACTCCTCCCATTCACTATTTTAACCCTTTCTTATCTAACAGCTTCCTCTACCATTGGCTAACCTCTAAATCTCAGCATTTGGGAACCTGATAGACAGTTCTAACTGTCCACATCCTATTCTTTAAAAATATTCTTCTCCAACATGGCTACGACATTACCGTGTATAGCATGCAATTGTGGCGCCCTGGCCTAGCCAGGTCGTCACAAATAACACCCAAACACCCCCCACCCCATTAGACAGGGACACCAGCCAAACACAAAATCCTTGTTGCCTCCCTTCAGTGTCTGATGTCCACACCAGATGGGGAGGAGCTAAGCAGTTGGCCCCACCCACCGGGGAGTTCACAGGCCTGGAGGTCGGGAAAAGTAACAGTTTAGTGTTGGCGTTAGAGGAGTGAACACTTGGGTGTCTGGGTTTGTGGCCCAGGCACTGACAGCAAGGTTGGCAGACGGTGGTGGCCGTCTGCAGGAGTGGTGGAGCAACGTGGAACCGTAGGACTGGGGACGGGCGACGGCTCGCCGGTACCGACCGGGCAGCGAAGTGAAGCCAGCACACACAGGCAGGGCCATCGGACCCCGACCAGGCTTGGAGCCGCCGACAATAGTCAGATCCGAATGTGACTGGAACCCCAGGGGTTTCACAACAGCAAAAGTCCCGATTGAAGGCAACAGCCCACACCGTGAGGGTATACAGCTACCGCCTAAGGCTAGAGACCCAAGGGCCAGCGTCTGCGGGCAAACGGGCTCCTCCGGTACCCATACACTGGGGAGCGGACTACCGTTGGGAATCCATAGTAGTCAGAAAGAGAACATTAAGGTGCAGGGAAAGACAGACGCCATCACCTGTCCGGGGAGAAGCCCTGCAGCCGGCTGCGGGACCCGTCCATCCAGCCGTTTGGTTTACCGAGGACTTTGTACCTTTCTTGCTGAGTGAGTACACCTGTGCCATCCGGTACTGCGCCGCGCTGTCCCTGCAACCCTGCACCTCACCAACCCTGCCTCCCCGTCACATCATCGGGCCCCGGGACCACCAACCCCTACCCACGGAGGGGGAAAACAACATCCCAGCTGCTCCTTGCCATCGCTCCCATGATCCCCGTCATCCGCAGCGGTGGTGCCTATCTTCACCATGACCCGTGGGTGGCGTCACGGACTAAATCCCCCAAACCAACCACCCCTTTCACTCACGGGCGAGGAGCGCCGCTCGAGTCCCCGGATCCGGCCCACCGCTCGAGCCACCGAGCAGCCGCAGCAGCGCCGGACCCGAGCGTTAGCGAGAGCGCAGCAGCGACGGCGTCCTCCCCGCCCACGACACAATTCTTTCATATTTATTGTCTAACAGCCACAACACATGCAGGCTGGGGACTCGAGCATGACGCTTGAGCACATGTAATACTTGATCAAGTAACACTCGTACAAGAGCACCCCGATCAAGTATGAGCAGTGGTGAGCATGCTCACTCATCACTAATGCACACCTATGATTGGATTTCTTTGCCTGTGTGGATTGGATGGGTTGTTACCAACATCTGGTGAGAATTTCAAGTCAATAGCACCTTTAGCAATACATACACAACTCATCCCACAAACAAAAACCCCTCTAGCTAAAAATCTCTGGCTAAATTAATGGAAAAAAGTTACTGCTCTTTGAAAAGGGGGATGAAAAACAAATAAAAGCGCAGTAACACAATTTGCCCATTTACAAAGGGTTAATATTTATTAACATTGTTTTTGCTTCAAATCTAAATGAATTTTTAAGTGGAATCAGTCATGTAAAAGTATTATTAAGTAATAATATAGACTGTAATTGGCCATTTACTGCTGAGGATCCTATTGTTCTGAGCGGAATGTCTGAGGCTCGCAGGAAGCCTCCTGAGATAATTATGTATATTTCCCGATGGTGACAATTAACAACAATATAGGGTAATAATGTGGCAGTGGGATGACCACTGTGACCTCAATGCACGCGGCTGGAACTAATACCCTATTAAGTGCTATGATGACGCTGACAATTGCTCAGTATTGAGATTTTCACCAGTCATAGGTCAGAAATCGGTTGTGGGGGTCAGTGATTTCATCGTCTTTATCTTCTAATGAAAGTAATTCTGCCTTTACACATGACATAACCATGATAGGTCCATAGAGGTTATCAGAGAAATCGGGCATTAAGAGTAAAGGGCGAGATATATGTAGTAATAGACTCCGAAAAAAGTGAGCAACATTCACGATAAGAGGTGGAAGGATAATGGAGACATTTCCTGGAGCCACCAATCAAGCCACTGCTTCTATTATCTAACTGGGCTCTGGAGGGCTGAAATCTGATTTGTGGAAAGTCTGTTCGACAGTTTGCCCAACTTCTTACTAAGGGTGCCACGTGTTGGAGCACTAAGTGTCATGCGGTGTGCTGCTCTATATGCACCAGGTGTCATGTCGACTTCGGACTCTATTCACACTGCAGAGTCTGACATGCCACCTGGTCCTTCTGTGTTGCTTAGTCAGAGCCGGGCGTCAACCAGTTTTGTACTCGCTGGTGTACTTGCTGGTAATCAGTCTGGCAGAGGTTAATTTCTGGTAGCCTGTGAGTTGCTGCTGGGGGTCACAGGGTACTGAAGACCGATCACAGCCGCCGCCGCCCTTTAAAAGATAGTGGATCCTGTGCCTCCATTGCGAATATAGAGAAAGCAATACCGGTCTTGATGCATGGTGATTCAGCTTCTTGAGCACTGCTTTATGCTATTGTGGTGTGTTGAGGCGATACCCTTGTCGTTGTGTATTTCCTTCCTTTTCTTTATTTCCCCCTGTGCACATATTGTCTTTTACCTCCGCAAGTGACTGCTGTGAGTTTTAGTTCCACCTTGTCTGTCTTTTTGTGTGGAAATTTATCACTCTAGTCCCAGCCCCCTCCAGGGGTGAGGGTGGGGGGGTATATGTGGCGTCCCTGAGGCTTCAGGCGCCACAGGGTACTGCACCTGATCTAAGGTGCGGTGCTCATCCCGGATTCCTAGGAGATCAGTCCTGGTTCCACATAACACCACATACTTCACACCGCAGACTGCCCTCCCCAATGGGGACTGGGGCCAGTACATGTCACAAAGGGGGTCACCACAGCGGTCGGGTCTATAGGATGCCACCGCACCTAGGGGCTCCCGATCCACTGGATCCGGGACTCAGGGTCGAGGAGGAGGAGTCAGCAGGGAGTGGGAGGAGCCAAAGACTGTTGTAGCAGTCAGTTAGCGAGGGACTTCTGTCCAGAGAGGAGCTCACCTAGTGTCAGTTCCCAAGGGACTGGCGCAGTCGGCGTGCAGAGTCCTAGGTTAAGGGGTGCTTCAAGCTCACCTAATAAATCTGCCGGGAGAGGAGATTCCACGTTTCTTCACCCACCACATTGTCCGGTGCACAGCAGTACATAGAGCCTGGGAATTGAGACTAAAGGCTGCTTTACACGGTACGACCGATTGTGCAATTTCACAATCGATCGTACTCGCCCCCGTCCTTTTTGCGTCACGGGCAATTTGTTGCCCGTGGCGCACAAAGTCGGTAACCCCCGTCACACGTACTTACCTCTCGTGCGACCTCGCTGTGGGCGGCGAACGTCCACTTCCTGGAGTGGGAGGGACGTTCGGCGTCACAGCGACGTCACATGGCCGCCGGCCAATGGAAGCGGAGGGGCGGAGATGAGCGGGACGTAAACATCCCGCCCACCTCCTTCCTTCACATAGCCGGCGGCGGCCGCGTGATGCAGGTGAGCTGCTGTTCATCGTTCCCGGGGTGTCACACGGAGCGGCGTGTGCTACCACGGAAACGATGAACAACTAAATTAAACGATATTATGGAACCTAGCGAGCAGTACACGACTCACGATTTGTGAGCGATACTGCATCGCTAGGAGGTGTCACACAGGCCGGCATCGCCAGCGATGCCGGATGTGCGTCACAAAAACCGTGACCCTGACGATCTATCGCACGATAGATTGTCTGGTGTAAAGCAGGACCGGTACGCAAAGAGAAGCCAGCACCATCCGGCAGGGGCTTACGGACCCCGGCAAGGCTAGGAGTCGCCGTGAATTTGTCAAATCCGTTAGCGAAGGGAACCTCCTGGGTTTCCCAGCAGCCAAGTCCCGTCAGAAGGCAACCGTCCAGCCGAGAGAGGGAAACACAGTCACCGCTAAGGCTAAAGTTCCCAGGGTCAGAGCCTGCGGGCAAAAGGGGCTCCTTCAGCACCCATCCAAGCTGGGGGAGCGGGTTATTGGTGGGAACCCATTGGAACCGTACACGTTACACAGGTGCAGGGAAAGGCAGTCACCATCAACCTGCCGGGAGGAGAAACACCGCAGCCGTCTGTGGGACCCGTCCATCCAGCCGTGTGTTTTACCGAGAACTGTGTCCTCATCATTGGCTGAGTGAGTACCACAGTGCCGTGCGGCACAGCGCTGCCCCCGCGACCCTGCACCTCACCAGGCCCCGTAACCCGCCTGCCATCCACCCCTACCCCCATCACCGGGCCCCGGGACAACCAACCAACCCCCTACCCACGGAGGGGAGAACTAACATCCAGGCTGCTCCCTGTCATCGCTCCCGGGATCCCCATCCAGAGCAGCGGTGGTGTCACCAATATCATCACAACCGTGGGTGGCGTCACGGAAAATATCCAATCCCCACAATCAAATCCCCTTTTCACTCACGGGCGAGGAGCGTCGCTTGAGTCCCCGGGATCCGGCCCACCGCTCGAGCTACCACCGAGCAGCGGCAGCAGCAGCCGGACCCGAGCAGTGGGAGAGCGCAGCGTCCCCTCCTCCGCCCGCGACAACATGGCGTCACGAACAGGATCTTACCGCTCTGCCGTCTGGTAGAGGTGCTGCGCCTTGTTACCGCCGGAGGTGTCCGGCCGGAAAATTGGAGAAGCCGCCATCTTGGGTGCGAAAAATTCCCGCTCGAGCGTCTCCTCGAGCAGTGGAGGCGCGAAGGCCAAAACCCCGCCCCTGTAGAGGAGGAGCCGGAAAGAGACTGAGGGGGACGGAAACAAGATGTCTGCGCCCGACGAAGCCGCTGGGGGAGCGGTGGACGCAGTCGTGGGAGCACCCGTAGATGGGAATGGGCCTGCACAGGTCCCGGCCGCGCTGGCGGGGGGCGCCGCGGCCCCAGCTCTTGCTCAGGTGATGCCGTTCTCTCTGCCCTATGTGCCCGGAGCTGCCTGGCTACCGCAGTACGATGGGAAAACCTGATGCCTTGCAGGTTTTCCGGAAAAAGCGTAGTCCGCTACTAGAGCTGTACCCCCTGACTGATAAGCAACGTGCAGCGCTAGTGTTGGGGCAGCTAACCGGCGCGGCTGAGCAAGAGGCGGAGACCTGGGCCGAGGGGGACCGGTCCTCTGTAGCCACCATCTTTGAGAAGTTGCAGACCGCCTTTGAGACCCGTACCGAGGCAGAGTTGCGGATGCAGTTCTATCAATGCCGGCAACGGCCCGCAGATAGCATTCGGGACTATGCCTTGCGCCTGCAAACCGCACTCCGCACACTGAAGCGGGTGGACACCATCAACAGTGCGGACAGTAACAAAATGTTAGGTGAGCAGTTTGTGCAGGGGATGAGGTCCTCAGAGGACCGCAAACAACTTCGGCTGTGGGCCCTAGAACACCCTGATGTGGACTTTGCCGTATTAAAGGAACGGGCCATGAAAGCTCTGCAACCCCCCACATCTGAAGCCCCTGAGCCAGCCCCGTGGCCGGTTGAGACTGCTCCCGTCGTGGTGGCCCTACCCCACCAGCACCTCCAGTGTCTGCAGCCCCAAGCGGAACGATGGAAGAACTCGCTGCTCAGGATCGCCGCATGGATGGGGACCTCACTAAGATCCTCGCCGCACTCCAGCCTCCGACCAGATCCCAGGCCCCGATGAAGATGCAGCTCGCCGACAGCCCTGAGGACGTCCCCTGGATGCAGCGGCGAAGGGCCAATGACTCACGGTATGGACCCCCAATCGGTTACAGGTGCAGCAAACCCGGCCACAACTCACGACGGTGTCCGTTAAACGAGCAACCCCTGGGGCCACGGGCCAATCCTCAGGAGTAGAACCCCATGGCCCCCCAGACTGGCGGGACCGGTACATCGGGGCCCGGCCCATCATCCCCGTGGCTGTGGACGGCATACCGGTGATGGCTCTCCTGGACACTGGATCACAGGTAACCACCATAACATACACACTGTATCAATGGTATTGGGGAAAAGACGAACTGGCTCCCCCAGATGCCAGTATGACACTGATTGCTGCTGATGGACTCCCATTGACCCAAGTGGGGTACAAGCAAGTGGCCATGACTGTGGGACGAGCTGAACTGCAACACCAGGCTATGATTGTGATAATGAATGAACCCAGTGATCATAACCCGAAGGTAGTGCTAGGGACTAACGTAATGGAGCACTGTATGAGTGATGTGCTGACCCTACTGCAGCAGCTGGCCGCCACGGCGGCGGGGAGCCGACAGAGAGCTGTGCAGCGTGAGATCCGAGCCCTGATGTACCGCCAACATGTGAACTCGACAGGAGGAGAGATTGGTGGGGTGAGAGTGATGGATGTTGCCCCTTTGATTGTACCTCTCAGGAGCGAGATGATGATTTGGTGTGGGGCAGCGGTAGGGCCCCAGGGGCGTGACTACCCCGCCATGATAGAGCCCATGCCCTCTGAACACTGGCCCACAGTAATGGCCGCCCGAGGGGTGGTAGATGTAATGAAGGGGAGAGTGCCCGTAAGGGTGCTGAACTGCGGGGAGGAAGAAGTCAGGCTTCCCCGGTACGCTACCCTTGCCAAGTTGTTCACTCTTGATCCCCACACCATCCGCGAGGCCGTTCCCCCAACCTCACCACCTACTGCCAGCACTCACCCATCCCAAGGGGAGTTAGACGAGTGGTGCCGACAGCTACATGTAGGCACTGACGATACCCCTACACATCACAAAGAAGGGGTATACCGGGTGGTACGGGAGTATGAGCAAGTTTTTAGCAAACATCCCCTAGACTTTGGGCAGATTAATGGGGTCCAACACCATTTCCCCACCGGTGAGCACCCCCCTATCAAAGAGAGGTACAGGCCTATTCCCCTTGCACACTACCAATGTGCCAAGGATATGTTGAGGAACATGAAGGAGGCAGGGGTTATTAGGGACAGCTGTAGTAGTCCCTGGGCCGCCCCGTTGGTACTAGTTAAGAAGAAGGATGGCACCATGCGGATGTGTGTGGATTACCGGAAAATTAACCAGATAACGCATAAGGATGCTTACCCTCTGCCCCGCATTGAGGAATCTCTGGCTGCGCTGAGAACCGCTAACTATTTTTCCTCACCAGTGGGTACTGGCAGGTGGCTGTGGCGCCAGATGACCGAGAGAAGACTGCATTTGCCACCCCTATGGGACTCTGCGAGTTTAATAGCATGCCGTTTGGGCTGTGCAATGCCCCTGGGACCTTCCAACGGCTGATGGAATGCTGTCTGGGGCATCTACATTTTGAGACCGTCCTGCTGTACCTGGATGATGTGATTGTGTACTCCCAGACATATGAAGCCCACCTGGAGCACCTAGCCGAGGTGTTCGCGTCCCTTGCCAAATATGGGATGAAGTTGAAGCCCTCAAAGTGTCATCTGCTGAAACCCAGAGTGCAGTACCTAGGGCATGTGGTCAGTGCAGAGGGTGTCGCCCCTGACCCTGAGAAAATCTCCGCCATCCAGGACTGGCCGAGGCCGACCACGGTGAGAGAGGTGAGGCAGTTCCTAGGCCTAGTGGGGTATTACCATCGCTTCATCAAGGGGTACACGAAGATGGCCGCCCCCATGCAAGACCTCCTCGTGGGACAGACCAAAGGTGGTAGACCCCTAGGAGCCCCATTGGTGTGGGAAGAAAGGCATGAGGAATCCTTCCGTCAGCTGAGAGCGGCCCTGACCGGAGAAGAAATCCTAGCATACCCTGATTACAACCACCCCTTCATCCTCTACACCGATGCCAGTAATGTAGGCTTGGGGGCAGTCCTATCCCAGGTCCAAGATGGAAAAGAAAAAGTGATTGCTTATGCTAGCCGAAGGCTTCGACCGACTGAGAGGAACCCTGAGAACTACAGCTCTTTCAAGATTGAACTCCTGGCACTGGTGTGGGCTATCACCGAGTGGTTCCGGCATTACCTGGCGGTGGCTAAGTTTACCGCTTTCAAGGATAATAACCCGCTGACCCACCTGGACACAGCCAAACTGGGCGCGTTGGAACAGCGGTGGGTGGCTAGGCTAGCCAACTACGATTTCACCATCAATTACAGGGCCGGCCGTGCCAACATTAATGCCGATGCACTCTCTCGGATGCCCCACCTGTTGGAAGAAGGGCCCCAGGATGACGACCTCGAAGAGATTGAGTTGCCCGCATTTCATCAGCCACCGACTGAGAAGGTGCATGTCCATCGACAACGGGTAAACCTGGACCCGCTGCCCAGCCAGGAGTGGCAAGAAGCCCAGGACCAGGCACCCGTTATCCGCCTAGTCAAGATCTTGGTGGAATAAGGCGCTGCTGGGATACACCCTGCCGCCCCAGCCGAAGCCCAACGCCTTTGGCGAGAACGGACCCGGCTGTATCTACACCAGGGGAAGTTGTACCGTGAGCTGATTAACCCGAAGACGCATGAGAAGATCCGCCAGTTGGTGGTTCCCCAAGCTAACGTACCCACCGTCCTGCAAGCATACCATGATGGTGCTGGACACTTCGGATGGAAGAAACTGGAGATGCTGTTGAGAAAGCGGTTCTATTGGAGTGGAATGCGGGAATCTGTAGAGGCCTGGTGCCGAGAGTGTGGCCCTTGCACGCTGAGAAGGAAGGATGAGGACAGCCAGAAGGCGCCCCTATACCCGATCGTTACACATCAACCGCTGGAGTTGGTTGCCCTGGACCATGTAAAGCTAACCCCCAGCCGAAGTGGGTATACCTACGCTCTAACCATTGTAGACCACTATTCAAGGTTCATGGTGGTTATCCCAGTCAAAGACCTAACTGGCCGTACCGCCGCTAGAGCGTTCCAGGCTTATTTCTGCCGACCACATGGATACCCTGAGAAGGTGCTTACTGACCAAGGCCCGGCCTTTGAAGCGGAGGTATTCCATGAATTTTTCAGTTGTACGGCTGCAAGAAAATCCAGACCACGCCTTACCATGCCCAAACCAACGGCATGTGTGAAAAGATGAACCACCTGGTCCTGAGCCTCCTCAAGAAGACGTTGCCGCTAGAAGAGCGGAACCTGTGGCCGGAGAAGCTACCTGACTTGGTCGATATGTACAACAATATCCCTTCCAGCTCAACGAAATGCACCCCAGCATACCTGATGAGGGCTCGCCCCGGCCGGCTACCGGTGGATCTAGACATGGGATTGGAAGCCCCAGAAGCACTCCCTTCGACAGCTGAATGGGACACTCGGCGGAGGGTGCAGTATCGACAAATTCAGGAGTATGTTGAGAAGAACTTGAGTCAGAGTCGGGAACAACAGGAGCAGCGCTTCAACCAGAAGGCGTCTGCTGGTCCTTTCCAGCCTGGAGATGTAGTGCTGAAGCGGAAGAGGAGGACCCACAAGCTGGACGATCAATGGGAGCAAACCCCATATGTCATACAGCCCAGAGGATGGGAAGATGGGAAGGCCTACCAGATCAGTCGTGACCAAGGGGGCACTTTGGCCACGGTTTCCCGGGACCATCTAAAGAGGTGCCCACCAGCATTGAGGGCAGCGGCTGAAGCTCCTGTTCCTAGACCGGCGGAGAAGGCAAAAGAGGTAATCCACACCATAATGGGTGACTTTCCAGCAGACTGGCCTACACAGAATGGCGCGGTGATTCTTCCAGTGATACTGTTCCCACAACCCGTGGATGAGGAAGTGATGGAAGTGGTCAACCATGAGCTAGTGCCCAGGGATGAACCTGTACCCAGCTCCCCTATGCCTCCGCCTGCCCCACACGATAGCAGGGAAGAAGAACTGATTGTTCCCTCTGCCCCACTGCCTGTCACCACTGACACCGGACCCCGGAGGTCCACTCGTCCTAACCTAGGTAGACCCCCACTTAGGTACAGGGAAACTACTCTTTAAAGGGGGGAATTGTGTCTGTATGTGTTGAAAGTACCGTTTAAAAGTTGGAAATGAATGATAAGAATGATTAACTGAAGATTCACCTGATTGAAGCCTTGATTTGCACCGGTCGTTGCCCGTTGGGACCCCTTGAAACCAATGCGTAGAAACTGCTACGGACAAGCCCGAGAACTGGCAGGGCAACCACGAACTTGTGGTGTGTAAATAAAAATGTGTTTTATGGCTTTACCGTAACCGCCTCTGGAGAGGCTGATTTGGAGGATGGGCCTGGAGGGAAGTGATGGCCCAGGCCCGCCACTACCGCAACCGGTGGCGATCCTCTGGGGGTTTCAGGGGTTCCCCATGGACATGGGTCCCCTGAAAAGGACAGAACCCGCTTGGGTAACTTGTGCTGGACTAGGGTCAAGGGGTGCTGCCTGTTTGCTTAGGGGCAGCATCAGGGCCAGGTTACTTGGGTGGGAGAGAGCAGAAGCCGTTACCGTTTAGTAACGTTTTAAGTAAAGTACCTCCCGATGTGGCAAGATGTTATTATAATTGTAACCTGTTTTACCATTTATCTTTTCAGTTTGTGAAAATAAAACCGGTGATGGACGGGCAGCCCGCGGACGGTCTGCATTTTACTAAGGGGGAATGTGGCGCCCTGGACAAGCCAGGACGTCACAGAACAACACCAACACACCCCACACTCCCGGTCAGGCACACCGAAGTCAGACACAAACCCTTGTTGCCTTCTGTGAGGCAAATCCCGGGATATGAAGATGAATTATGACTCCAGTCATAATCCCTCATCACTCCCTGGCAGTGCCCCCTCCCTTCTTGTTCTCAGTGTTCCACTTACACCTCCATGGCCATGTCCTGTGATATGGAGATGAGGTGGTGTGGGAACAATGGACACAGGATGACTCCCTGCCGTCACCCTGTAGTAGGAGCTGCTAGCTAGTTAGCAAGGCTATGGAAATAGCCAGACAGAACGACTCCAGTAAAAAATGGTTCATATCTCGCAAGCCATATTTCCGATAAATATGGCAACCATAAAAATGGTGTCTCCGCATGCAGACGATGCCGGCACACCCTTTTTATGGGAGCAGGACATTGGGAAATGCCCCAGGCGTGATATCAGCCAATGGGGAACTGGCAGACAGGTCATGAGTCCCCTCGTTCTGTAGCTAAATTCATAACTGTCACAATGAGAGCATTGGCGTCTGCCTACGACGCTCCCAGGCAAAGTTATGGCCCATATTCCATGTTGGGATATTGTCCATAACTCAAGCCAGGGGTGGAGCAGTGCTCCCTGTGAGGTCACGAAGGTAGGAGGGGACCTGGATTTGGCCAGGTTGATAACCCTACTTCGGCCCTTTTCCAGTGTTCTTTTCGCTGGGGGCACGTGTAGGAAACATCTGTGGGAAGGATCCTAGAAACCTGGGTACAGCGCCCCCCTGTGGCCAGACGCAACAAGGTAACTGCTGGAACTGTGTATGCCTGTTTGTAACCCATGCTTTGATTGTAACTGTACTCTGACATATGTATATTCTGTAGATTCCCTATTGTATATATTGTAGTTTCTAGTGTGCTTTAGGCTGATTAAATTATATAATTAATCTTGGGCTGTTCTGTTATCTCGATCTTGAATCCCACGTCTGTGTGTTCGGCTAATAGTTACCGTAAATCGGTTGGTGGCAGCGAGTTGTGCCAAGGATTATTGTGGGGAGGCCAGTGAGATTCAGGGAGGTTTTATATATTCCGCCCGCGGAGGTCGGGGGAATATATACCCTACTCTCACCGGGGACCCTTCAATAATCGGCATAAGTAGTATAGCGGCCTCCTTGCTTATTGTCGGGCAATTCCATAATTGGCCTGACTATAAGAGGGGCGCTAGAGAGCGCGTCACGTGCTCTGTCTGTCGGTCGGGAGGTATAAAGGAGGGGTGACCCCCACTTGTTACCCCCCGATTGTGACGTACTGGTAGCCAGCGCGGGGGATTTCTGAGTGACCCCCCCGGTGGTTTGTGACATATTGGTGGCAGCGGTGGGATCGAGATAATAGTGTGTGTGAGTGTGAGACCCATACTCCCAGACACTAAAGACTGCCTGCAGCAGCTGTGGCTGCTGGGGTCTTCAGACTAGCTCAACACTAGAGTGTCAGAGTGCAGATACTGTAAGGTGTGTGGAGGCATCAGGTGTCAGTTCTGTGTCAGTGACCAAAAGTCTGCAAGAATGGCTGATGGCACCAGGAGCAGAGCTATGCAACTGGCCAATGCTAAGGCAGGAGCCGAAGAGAGGGAGGACGGTGCTGTGGGCAGTAATGAGGAGGTTGCCCACGAGTCCTCCAGGAGCTCGACGCCAGAAAACCGTTCTGCAGAGGACAGCGCACAAGCTGGCAATTATGGACAAGATGAGGAGCAGCTCACCCAAGGGTCCTCAACGAGCCAGATGCCAGCCCTCCGCTCTGCAAGGGACAGTGAATCACCAGGCTCCGCAGCGGGCCGCAGATCACCACGTGCCATTCCACCGAGCCTGGGAGGCTCGGATAGCCTTCTTCAAATGGCTATGGCCCTTCTCCAGGCTGGAGACCAGGAGGGCTACAAGGGACTCCTGGCAGAGCGCAGGGCAGAGCGGCAAGCAGCGCGTGAGGCTGAGGCTGCGGAGCGGCAGGCAGCGCGTGAAGAGCGCCAGGCAGAGCGTGACTACCAGCTGCAGCTAGCTCAGCTCCGGCCCTCATCAGCCACACGTGACCTTCAAGACACCAAACTTCCAAAGGTCCGTGTTGAGGACTTCCCAGTGCTGGAGAAGGATGGAGACTTGGACTCTTTCTTGACTGCTTTTGAACGGACTTGCTTGCAGCACCATCTGGACAAGGACCAGTGGGCCAAATACCTGACCCCCCGTTTAAGGGGTAAGGCCCTGGATATCCTTGGGGACTTGCCTGCTGAGGCAGATCAGGGCTACGACACCATCAAGCGGGCCCTGATCCAACAGTACAACCTCACTCCAGAGTCCTACCGCAAGAAGTTCCGGAGCCTACAGAAGGGACCAAAGGACTCCTGGGCTGACCACCGGCGGGCACTTGCCCGAGCTGCCGACCACTGGACCCAAGGCCTGCAGCTTTCCACCGGACCGGAGATCCTGGACTTGTTCATCACGGAGCAACTCTTGTGGAACTGCCCTGAGGATCTCCGCCAGTTCATCCGAGACCAGAAGCCAAAGGGGTCCACGGCTACAGCTGCCCTTGCCGATGACTACACCAACAACCGGGCCCCTGAGGCCAGGAGAGCGGCCACCAGCAGCACCTGGAGAGGGGGTAAGATGAATTCTGCGACTGCCCCACCTGCCCCTAGACTGCAGGGGGTGTCCCCCTCAACTCCCCTCTCCAGGCCCGTGGCGGAACCAAGACGGTGCCACCAGTGCAACCTACCTGGACACTTCAAGGCCATGTGCCCTCAGCGTCCCAAGGCCCCGGCTCCGTCCCCGTCCCAAGGGCCGCCCAAGGTGTATTGTGTGGGTGGGGGTGGTGGTAAGTCCCTGGACAGCTTCCAACCTGTCACCGTCGGCCGGTCTGTGACCATAGGACTGCGAGACAGCGCCTCGGAGGTGACTCTGGTGCGGCCTGAGATGGTGTCCCCCCAAGACTTGATCCCTGGAAAAACCCTCGCTGTCTCCGGGATTGGAGGCATTGACCCGGCGCTGCCTGTTGCTGACATTTATGTGGACTGGGGCGCAGGGCGAGGGGTGAGGGAGGTGGGGGTAACTGATCGGATCCCCGCAAACGTGCTACTTGGGACAGATTTGGGGCAGATAACCTCCCAGTTTGGGCCCCAACCAAGGGCTGAACCTTCAGCCAGTACTGACATGACTCCTGACAATGTTAATGTGTTATCTATGAATGATGTAAGGGAGGAGGGAGTGAACTCTGATATTTCTGCTTGCATAGACACCATAGACACACACTCAGCTGCAGCTGTGACAGGGGAGGGGGTCAGAGAAAGGTGTGACAATGCCTCTACAAGTAATCAGCCTGTGAGCTGGGATCTGCTGCCCTCTGCAGGGATAAGCAGAGAGCAGGGTGCTGCAGGGGGAGGACCAGTGTGTGGGGTGGGGGCTACCACAGCAAAGGTGGGGTCCCCAGAGATTTCACAGCGGGGTTCTGTTGCTGCAGGAGGGGAACAGGCAGGTGAGATTGGGGCCGGTCCAGGAGCGGAAGTGCTCCCAGGTAAGATCTCGGTGCATGGTTCCCCCACAACCGGGGTGTCAGGAAGCCAGGTCGGTCTGCCTGAACCGGCGACTTGGTCAGGAACGGAGGAGGAGCAGGCACGACCCACGGTCGCAGCGGCTGTGGCCGCTGTCACCCGCAGTGGGAGTGCTGGAAGCCAAGGGGCCTCCCGGAGGTCCGATAGCTCTTCCCCTTCTGACCAAGTGGCAGCCGAGTCAGGTGGAGGCCAGGACACAGGTCCCGGGGTACTGACCGAAGATGTGACAGTCTCGTCGATTCTGGCCACATCTAGTCAGGGGTTTCAGGCAGCGTTAGAGGCTGACGACAGCCTGAAAGCTCTTAAGGAGCAGGCGGCACAGCCTCCCTCGGACTCGGACCCGGAGCGAGTGGTCTGGGACCAAGGACGGCTGTACCGGGCCACGGTCCAGCAGGGTTCACCGGAGGCGTGGCCCAGGGACCGACAGTTGGTGGTACCCTATCCGTTCCGGACGGAGTTGTTGCGGATCGCACATGAGATTCCGATGGCCGGACACCTAGGGATCGCTAAGACCAAGGCCAGGTTAAACCAGCATTTCTACTGGCCAAAAATGGGGGCCGATGTGGCTGCCTACTGCCGTTCGTGTGAAACCTGTCAGAGAGTGGGGAAGGCGGGGCCACGCCCCAAAGCCCCACTGGTATCTCTGCCAATCATCGATGAGCCTTTCAGGAGGGTGGCTGTGGATCTGGTCGGCCCGCTGGCCATCCCCAGCAGCTCCGGGAAACGCTTCATACTGACGGTAGTGGACTATGCCACCCGGTACCCAGAAGCAGTGGCCTTGTCGTCCATTCGGGCTGACAAGGTGGCCACCGCATTGCTGGAGATTTTCTCCCGAGTGGGTTTTCCCCAGGAAATGCTCACTGACCGGGGGACCCAATTCATGTCCCAGCTGATGGAGGCCCTCTGTAAGCAAGTCCAGGTGCGACATCTGGTGGCCAGCCCGTACCATCCACAGACTAATGGCCTGTGCGAGCGGTTCAATGGCACCTTAAAGCAGATGCTTAAGATGTTGGTCGACTCCCATGGGCGTGACTGGGAGCGGTATCTCCCACACCTGTTATTTGCTTACCGGGAGGTTCCACAGGCCTCAACAGGATTCTCACCGTTTGAGCTCCTGTACGGGCGACGTGTGCGGGGCCCCCTGGCTCTGGTGAAAGAGGCTTGGGAAGGGGATTTGGCCACCCCTGGAGTGTCGGTTATCGAGTATGTCATGCGCTTCCGGGACAAAATGCAGGCCTTGACGCAACTGGTACACGACAATATGGCTCAAGCCCAGGCCGATCAGAAGCGTTGGTACGACCAGAACGCTTGTGAGAGGACCTACCAAGTGGGTCAAAAGGTGTGGGTACTGGTCCCCGTACCACAGGACAAGCTTCAGGCAGCCTGGGAAGGCCCATACCTCGTGTACCAGCAGCTCAACCCTGTAACGTACCTGGTCACCCTGGACCCTGCCCGTGGAAGGCGGAAGCCCTTCCATGTGAACATGATGAAGGCACATCATGAGCGGGAGGCATGTGCGCTCCCCGTGTGCAACCTGCCCGAGGAGGGAGAAGCGGAAACCCTCTTGGATATGCTAGCCCAGGTTAGGGCAGGCGGATCCATTGAGGATGTGGAGGTTGGCCACCAGCTCTTGGAAGACCAACGGTCCCAGCTGTGGGCCACCCTCCTCCCCTTCCGGGGGTTGTTTACCAACCAGCCCGGAAGGACTGACTTGGCTGTCCATCACGTGGACACTGGGGATCATCCCCCGATCCGGCGTTCAGCATATCGGGTCTCCCTGGAGGTGCAGCAACACATGCGCCAGGAGATTGACGAGATGCTGAAGCTGGGGGTGATCCAGGCATCCAACAGCGCTTTGGCCTCGCCTGTAGTCCTCGTCCCTAAGAAGGACCGAACCACTCGGTTCTGCGTGGACTACAGGGGGCTCAATGCGGTCACGGTCGCCGATGCGTACCCAATGCCACGCATCGATGACCTGCTCGATCAGTTGGCCGGGGCTCAGTACCTGACCATCATGGACCTGAGCCGGGGATATTGGCAGATCCCCCTGACTCGCAAGGCCAGGGAACGCTCTGCCTTTATTACCCCATTTGGACTGTACGAGTCCACGGTGATGCCATTCGGGATGAGGAATGCCCCTGCCACTTTCCAGCGGATGGTCAACACCCTGCTCAAGGGACTTGAAGGGTACGCGGCCGCGTACCTGGATGACATTGCCGTCTTCAGTCCCACCTGGGAGGACCACCTAGAGCATCTAGCACAGGTGCTCAGGCGGATCCACCGGGCAGGTTTGACCATCAAGCCGGGAAAGTGTCAGCTGGCCATGAGCGAGGTCCAGTACCTCGGTCACCGGGTAGGTGGGAGAACACTGAAGCCCGAGCCTGAGAAAGTGGAAGCCATCGCATCCTGGCCCACCCCCAGGACCAAGAAGCAGGTGATGTCCTTCTTGGGGACCGCTGGGTACTATAGGAGGTTTGTTCCATGCTATAGTAGCCTGGCAAAGCCCTTGACGGACCTCACCAAGAAGAAGCTGCCCTCTGCAGTCGATTGGACAATGGACTGCGAGACAGCCTTCCGGGCCCTAAAGGACGCCCTGTCCAGCCCGCCCGTGCTACAGGCAGCCGACTTCACGTGGCCGTTTGTAGTACAGACCGACGCCAGTGACTTCGGCCTCGGTGCGGTGCTCAGCCAGGTGGACTCTGCGAGCCAAGAGCACCCAGTCTTGTACCTGAGCAGGAAGCTGTTACCAAGGGAAGTTGCCTATTCCACGATGGAGAAGGAGTGCCTGGCCATAGTGTGGGCCCTGCAGCGTCTGCAACCCTATCTATACGGGCGCCACTTCATCGTGGAGACGGACCACAATCCCCTCAGCTGGTTGCACACCGTCTCTGGGACGAATGGGCGATTGTTGCGATGGAGCCTTGCGCTCCAGCAATACAACTTCACCATTCGCCACAAAAGGGGCCGTGACCACGGTAACGCAGACGGGCTGTCCCGACAAGGAGAGGTCGCGGACGGGCGCACGGGGGAACACCCGAGTGTGCTGCCCCCTAGCGCCCTCAAAAGGGGGGAGGTGTGAGGCAAATCCCGGGATATGAAGATGAATTATGACTCCAGTCATAATCCCTCATCACTCCCTGGCAGTGCCCCCTCCCTTCTTGTTCTCAGTGTTCCACTTACACCTCCATGGCCATGTCCTGTGATATGGAGATGAGGTGGTGTGGGAACAATGGACACAGGATGACTCCCTGCCGTCACCCTGTAGTAGGAGCTGCTAGCTAGTTAGCAAGGCTATGGAAATAGCCAGACAGAACGACTCCAGTAAAAAATGGTTCATATCTCGCAAGCCATATTTCCGATAAATATGGCAACCATAAAAATGGTGTCTCCGCATGCAGACGATGCCGGCACACCCTTTTTATGGGAGCAGGACATTGGGAAATGCCCCAGGCGTGATATCAGCCAATGGGGAACTGGCAGACAGGTCATGAGTCCCCTCGTTCTGTAGCTAAATTCATAACTGTCACAATGAGAGCATTGGCGTCTGCCTACGACGCTCCCAGGCAAAGTTATGGCCCATATTCCATGTTGGGATATTGTCCATAACTCAAGCCAGGGGTGGAGCAGTGCTCCCTGTGAGGTCACGAAGGTAGGAGGGGACCTGGATTTGGCCAGGTTGATAACCCTACTTCGGCCCTTTTCCAGTGTTCTTTTCGCTGGGGGCACGTGTAGGAAACATCTGTGGGAAGGATCCTAGAAACCTGGGTACAGCGCCCCCCTGTGGCCAGACGCAACAAGGTAACTGCTGGAACTGTGTATGCCTGTTTGTAACCCATGCTTTGATTGTAACTGTACTCTGACATATGTATATTCTGTAGATTCCCTATTGTATATATTGTAGTTTCTAGTGTGCTTTAGGCTGATTAAATTATATAATTAATCTTGGGCTGTTCTGTTATCTCGATCTTGAATCCCACGTCTGTGTGTTCGGCTAATAGTTACCGTAAATCGGTTGGTGGCAGCGAGTTGTGCCAAGGATTATTGTGGGGAGGCCAGTGAGATTCAGGGAGGTTTTATATATTCCGCCCGCGGAGGTCGGGGGAATATATACCCTACTCTCACCGGGGACCCTTCAATAATCGGCATAAGTAGTATAGCGGCCTCCTTGCTTATTGTCGGGCAATTCCATAATTGGCCTGACTATAAGAGGGGCGCTAGAGAGCGCGTCACGTGCTCTGTCTGTCGGTCGGGAGGTATAAAGGAGGGGTGACCCCCACTTGTTACCCCCCGATTGTGACGTACTGGTAGCCAGCGCGGGGGATTTCTGAGTGACCCCCCCGGTGGTTTGTGACACCTTCCTCCAGGGGCTGATGTTCACACCAGGGGGTGGGCCAGGCGGTTGGCCCCGCCCACCGAGGAGTTCACAGTCCTGGAGGCGGGAAAAGTAAGGCAGATTAGTTTTGGAGGTGAAAGTGGAAGGAGGAAAGTGGCAGTCAAGCAGCCTGAAGTTGGTCCGGGTGTGTGGCCCGGACGGATCAGCAAGGTTGGCAGACGGTGGTGACCGTCTGCAGGAGAGGCCTATTGGAGCCAGCCGTAAGGACCGTGGACGGGCGGTGGCCCGGCGGTACCAGACCGGTACGCAAAGAGAAGCCAGCACCATCCGGCAGGGGCTTACGGACCCCGGCAAGGCTAGGAGTCGCCGTGAATTTGCCAAATCCGTTAGCGAAGGGAACCTCCTGGGTTTCCCAGCAGCCAAGTCCCGTCAGAAGGCAACCGTCCAGCCGAGAGAGGGAAACACAGTCACCGCCGAGTCCCCGGGATCCGGCCCACCGCTCGAGCCACCACCGAGCAGCGTCAGCAGCAGCCGAACCCGAGCAGTGGGAGAGCGCAGCGTCCCCTCCTCCGCCCGCGACAGTTACACTGGGGGTCCAGACTTCGCCACATGAGGTGTACCCCTGGGATAAGTGACAGGGACTCCCATAGCCTGAGGGCCAGTTTAGGAGTCCCAATTCCCAGTCACTTCATCACTATAGTGACAGCTAGGCACAGCAATATCACTGGAATATTTTATCATGTTAGGATTGTGTATATATATTGTGTCAAATTTAATTAACTTGACCGAGATTACCCTGTCCTTGAGAGAGCGGTCACATTTAAACTTCAGATCCAATGCCAACTTCATTCACCAGGATCTGGTTAGTGAAATCAGCTCCCTACACGACCGCTAGATCAACCCCTGGATATTGGCTCTATGCTTCTGGAGGAGCCTATTCAAAGTCTTGAACGAGTCCCTGCCTTCCATGCCTTCGAATCTTCGTCTCTACCCACCAATCGTCAGGCCTGCAATAGAGGAAATAATTATTTGATCCCTTGCTGATTTTGTACGTTTGCCCACGGACAAACACATGAACAGTCTCTCATTTAAGGGTAGGTTAATTTTAACAGTAAGAGATAGAATATAAAAAATAAAATTCAGAAAATCACGTTGTATAAATTATATAAATGTATTTGCATGTTGCAGAGAGAAATAAGTATTTGATCCCCCTGGAAAACAAGACTTAATAATTGGTGGCAAAACCCTTGACCTACAACCCACAGCTTGAGGTACTGAGAAAACTGCTAAAAAAGCATCACCATATCCTACACAAGGATGACCGGCTAAAAATGAATATACAAAGACCCTTCCCTTTTATGCTCCAAACAACCTCTGAATTTAAGAAACATCATAATCCGCAACATCATAATAAGAAGTTCAATGCCATCGGAAATACTAAAAAGAACTTATCCTTGCAATGTAAAGAGCTGCAAAACCTGCACTCATGTTGAGACTTAGGGGCACTTTGCACGCTGCGACATCGCAGGCCGATGCTGCGATGCCGAGCGCGATAGTCCCCGCCCCCGTCACAGCAGCGATTTCCTTGTGATAGCTGCCGTAGCGAACATTATCGCTACGGCAGCTTCACATGCACTCACCTGTCCTGCAACCGTCGCTCTGGCCGGCGACCCGCCTCCTTGTTAAGGGGGCGGGTCGTGCGGCGTCATAGCGACGTCACACGCCAGGCGGCCAATCGGAGCGGAGGGGCGGAGATGAGTGGGATGTAAACATCCCGCCCATCTCCTTCCTTCCGCATATCCTACGGAAGCCGCAGTGACGCCGGTAGGAGATGTTCCTCGCTCCTGCGGCTTCACACACAGCGATGTGTGCTGCCGCTGGAGCGAGGAACAACATCGGACTGTCGCGTCAGCGTAATCATGGATTACGCCGACGCTGCACCGATGATACGATTGCGACGCTTTTGCGCTCGTTAATCGTATCATCTAGGCTTTACACACTACGATGTCGCATGCGATGCCGGAAGTGCGTCATTTTCAATTTGACCCCACCGACATTGCACCTGCGATGTCGTAGTGTGCAAAGCCCGCCTAAAGACCAGATACAGATCTGTAACACACAGAAGCACTATAAGATTCTTGGGACATTCACATGTTCCTCTTCCAATATGGCGTAGTTAATTCTGCACACTATATGTCCTATTTGGGGTCTCTATTTTGGAGAAACAGGACAGAAACTGAGATTAAAAATGAGGTCTCATTGTCACAAATTACAGACAAAAAAAAAGTAATATTCCTGTGGCCAAACATTTCTGTGGTTCAGGACACAACATAAACAATGTGAAAGCTGTCATATTAAAGCCAAGTTCAAATTACTATTATTCCCTCCACATAGGACTAAATCCGTCAGGAGGATTTATGACTCATTAAAAAATTTAAGGAATCTGCTAAAAAGACAGTGAGGTCTACATGTCTCTGATATGACATGGATATCGGGACTGTAAAACTTTCTCACCACTTATCTAAGCTAATCTCTCTAAGCTCAGTGTTTGTTCATTTAAATGTCCATTTATTTGGTCATGTCTCTGCTCTTTTTTATGTGTCCAACCACATATTTGTGTTTATTCAGATACTTTGTTATACCATGCCTGATGAAGAGACCTAAAGGCTACTTTCACACATCGGTTTTCTGCATTCAGGCACAATCATTTTTTTTCCTGATCCAACGGATCCGGAAAAAATGTAAAAACCGTATCCACCAGATCCGGTTTTTAACGGATCAGTTATGCCGGATGCGTAAAGAAACGGATCCATTGGATCCGTTTTGCATCCGTTTTCGTATTCGTTTTGTCCGTTTTTTTTTTTGCTGGATCCGTTTTTTCAAAACATTGGAGCATGCTCAGTTTACAAAAACGGATACGGCATCCGCATCCGTTTTTTGCCGCATTACGCCAGATCCGGCGTCCATAGGCTTCCATTGTAAAACACGCCGTATCGCGCCGGATCCGGCGTGATGCAGTTTTTTTGCCGGACAAAAAAACGTTACAAGATACGTTGCCTCTGGCCACTGCTTTAAATAATTTTTCCGCATCCGGAAAAAAACGGATGCAACGCAAAGCCATCAGGCACAATCCGGTAACAATGCAAATCTATGGGGATAAAACGGATACGGTACCGGATCCGTTTTACCCGTTTTTTTCCGGATTGTGCCTGATGGAAAAAACCTGATGTGTGAAAGTAGCCTAAGTAGTCTCGAGAGCTTGCTTTGTAACATCATTCATTTTATTTTTGTCAGGCTTTAAAAAGTATCAAAACTACAAGATTATTATTTTATTTCTCCTACTGTGAGCAATCAATCATTTCTCCTTATTACACATAATTTAATTTATGGATATCTATAGTTTGATCTCTTTTTTGCCTGTGTGCATTGGATGAGTTGTTACTGACATCTGGTGATAAATTCATGTCAACAGCAGCTTTAGAATTATTTTTACTTAGAAAAGTGATGATGTGTTCAACACTTATTTCACCCACTGTGTATATACAGTATATATATATATATGTATATATATATATGTATATATATATATATATATATATATATATATATATATATATATATATATATATATAGTTAGGTCCAGAAATATTTGGACAGTGACACAAGTTTTGTTATTTTAGCTGTTTACAAAAACATGTTCAGAAATACAATTATATATATAATATGGGCTGAAAGTGCACACTCCCAGCTGCAATATGAGAGTTTTCACATCCAAATCGGAGAAAGGGTTTAGGAATCATAGCTCTGTAATGCATAGCCTCCTCTTTTTCAAGGGACCAAAAGTAATTGGACAAGGGACTCTAAGGGCTGCAATTAACTCTGAAGGCGTCTCCCTCGTTAACCTGTAATCAATGAAGTAGTTAAAAGGTCTGGGGTTGATTACAGGTGTGTGGTTTTGCATTTGGAAGCTGTTGCTGTAACCAGACAGCATGGGGTCTAAGGAACTCTCAATTGAGGTGAAGCAGAACATCCTGAGGCTGAAAAAAAAGAAAAAATCCATCAGAGAGATAGCAGACATGCTTGGAGTAGCAAAATCAACAATCGGGTGCATTCTGAGAAAAAAGGAATTGACTGGTGAGCTTGGGAACTCAAAAAGGCCTGGGCGTCCACGGATGACAACAGTGGTGGATGATCGCCGCATACTTTCTTTGGTGAAGAAGAACCCATTCACAACATCAACTGAAGTCCAGAACACTCTCAGTGAAGTAGGTGTATCTGTCTCTAAGTCAACAGTAAAGAGAAGACTCCATGAAAATAAATACAAAGGGTTCACATCTAGATGCAAACCATTCATCAATTCCAAAAATAGACAGGCCAGAGTTAAATTTGCTGAAAAACACCTCATGAAGCCAGCTCAGTTCTGGAAAAGTATTCTATGGACAGATGAGACAAAGATCAACCTGTACCAGAATGATGGGAAGAAAAAAGTTTGGAGAAGAAAGGGAACGGCACATGATCCAAGGCACACCACATCCTCTGTAAAACATGGTGGAGGCAACGTGATGGCATGGGCATGCATGGCTTTCAATGGCACTGGGTCACTTGTGTTTATTGATGACATAACAGCAGACAAGAGTAGCCGGATGAATTCTGAAGTGTACCTGGATATACTTTCAGCTCAGATTCAGCCAAATGCCGCAAAGTTGATCGGACGGCGCTTCATAGTACAGATGGACAATGACCCCAAGCATACAGCCAAAGCTACCCAGGAGTTCATGAGTGCAAAAAAGTGGAACCTTCTGCAATGGCCAAGTCAATCACCAGATCTTAACCCAATTGAGCATGCATTTCACTTGCTCAAATCCAGACTTAAGACGGAAAGACACACACAAACAAGCAAGACCTGAAGGCTTCGGCTGTAAAGGCCTGGAAAAGCATTAAGAAGGAGGAAACCCAGCGTTTGGTGATGTCCATGGGTTCCAGACTTAAGGCAGTGATTGCCTCCAAAGGATTCGCAACAAAATATTGAAAATAAAAATATTTTGTTTGGGTTTGGTTTATTTGTCCAATTACTTTTGACCTCCTAAAATGTGGAGTGTTTGTAAAGAAATGTGTACAATTCCTACAATTTCTATCAGATATTTTTGTTCAAACCTTCAAATTAAACGTTACAATCTGCACTTGAATTCTGTTGTCGAGATTTCATTTCAAATCCAATGTGGCGGCATGCAGAGCCCAACTCGCGAAAATTGTGTCACTGTCCAAATATTTCTGGACCTAACTGTGTATATATATATATATATATATATATATATACTAGTTGTAGTACCCGGTGCCCGGGATAGTAAATTTCTTTCTGTCTCTCTCCCAGTTTCTGTCTATCTCTGTCTGTCTGCCTTTCTGTTTCCTTCCCTGTCTGTCTCGGTGTGTCTGTCTATCTGTCCATCTGTCTCTGTATCAGTCTCCATCTCTCTCTATCTCTGTGTCTCTGTGTCTGTTTGTTTCTGTATCTCTGTGTCTGTCTGTTTCTGTCTCTCTGTATCTGTGTCTGTCTGTCTATCTCTTTGTCTGTCTGTCTGTATCTCTGTGTCTGTCTAGCTCTCTATCTCTGTGTCTGTCTCTCTCTCTATCTCTGTCTCTCTCTCTCTCTGTGTCTGTCTGACTTTTTCCCCATCTGACTCTTTCCCCGTCTGACTCTTTCCAGGTCTGTCTCTTTCCCCGGTCTGTCTCTTTCCCTTGTCTGTCTCTTTCCCCGGTCTGTCTCTTTCCCCGGTCTGTCTTTTTTCCCCTGTCTCTTTTCCCCCTGTCTCTTTTCCCCGTCTGTCTCTTTCCTTGTCTGTCTCCATCTCACTGTCTCTTTCCACGTCTGTCCCTTTCCCCATCTGTCCCTTACCCCGTCTGTAGCTTTCCCCATCTGTCTCTGTGTGTCTGTCTGTGTCCATCTTTCTGTCTGTCTCTGTATCAGTCTCTATCTCTCTCTATCTCTGTGTCTCTGTGTCTGTCTGTTTCTGTCTCTCTGTATCTCTGTGTCTGTCTGTTTCTGTCTCTCTGTCTGTCTGTCTCTATCTCTGTGTCTGTCTGTCTCTCTCTATCTCTGTGTCTGTCTGTCTGTATTTCTGTGTCCGTCTCTCTATCTCGGTGTCTGTCTGACTTTTTCCCCGTCTGACTCTTTCCAGGTCTGTCTCTTTCCAGGTCTGTCTCTTTCCAGGTCTGTCTCTTTCCCAGGTCCGTCTCTTTCCCCGGTCTGTCTCTTCCTTGGTCTGTCTCTTTTCCCCCCTCTGTCTCTTTTCCCCGTCTGTCTCTTTCCTTGTCTGTCTCATCTCACTGTGTTTTTCCCCGGTCTGTCTCTTTCCCTGTCTGTTTTTTTCCCCATCTTCTGTGTCTCTTTCCCCGTCTGTCCCTTTCCCCATCTGTCTCTTTCCCTGTCTGTCTCTGTGTGTCTGTCTGTGTCTATCTTTCTGTCTGTCTCTGTATCAGTCTCTATCTCTCTCTATCTCTGTGTCTCTGTGTCTGTCTGTTTCTGTTTCTCTGTATCTCTGTGTCTGTCTGTCTCTCTCTATCTCTGTGTCTGTCTGTATCTCTGTGTCTGTCTCTCTCTATCTCTGTGTCTGTCTGACTTTTTCCCCGTCTGACTCTTTCCCCGTCTGACTCTTTCCAGGTCTGTCTCTTTCCAGGTCTGTCTCTTACCAGGTCTGTCTCTTACCAGGTCTGTCTCTTTCCAGGTCTGTCCCTTTCTCCATCTGTCTCTTTCCCAGTCTGTCTCTTTCCCAGTCTGTCTCTTTTCCCAGTCTGTCTCTTTTCCCAGTCTGTCTCTTTTCCCATCTGTCTCTTTTCCCATCTGTCTCTTTCCCCATCTGTCATTGTCTGTCTCTGTCTGTCTCTTTCCAGGTCTGTCTCTTTCCCCATCTGTCATTGTCTGTCTCTTTCCAGGTCTGTCTCTTTCCAAGTCTGTCTCTTTCCAGGTCTGTCTCTTTTCCCGTCTGTCATTGTCTGTCTCTGTCTGTCTCTTTCCAGGCCTGTCTCTTTCCAGGTCTGTCTCTTTTCCCGTCTGTCTCTTTTCCCGTTTATCTCTTTCCCTGTCTGTCACTGTCTGTCTCTGTCTGTCTCTTTCCAGGTCTGTCATTGTCTGTCTCTAACTCTTTCCTTGTCTGTCTCTGTCTGTCTCTTTCCCTGTCTGTCTCTCTCTGTCTCTGTCCCTGTCTGTCTCTTTCCCCATCTCTTTCCCTGTTTGTCTCTGTCTGTCTCTTTTGCTGTCTATCTCTTTCCCTTACTGCCTGTCTCTGTCAGTCTCTTTCCTCATCTGTCTCTTTCCCCGTCTATCTCTTTCCTAATCTGTTTTGTCTGTCTCTCTGTCTGTCTCTTTCTTTGTCTGTCTCTTTCTTTGTAAGTCTATCTGTCTGACTCTTTCCTTGTCTGTCTCTCTGTCTCTTTCCCTGTCTGCCTCTGTCTGTCTCTTTCCCTGTGTGTCTTTCTGTCTGTCTGTCTTTTTTTCCCTATCTGTCTCTTTCCCTGTGTGCCTCTTTCTCTGTCTGTGCCTGTCTGTCTCTGTCTCTCAGTCTGTGTCTGTCTGTGTCTGTTTCTCCACAGACATTATGTTACGTCACACATAAGCTTCTTATACTATGAATGTCCTTCGTTCCTATAGCAACCAATCACAGCTACTATTAATAACCTATAGCTCACAGCTCCATTCACTTTAATGGCGTTTTTTTGGAGAGTAACTGTAAAGCGCGGGGTTAAATTTATTTGTCAAAACAAAGTCTATGACGTTCCCTGAGTCACATGAGGCATCTGTGCAAGATTTTGTGATTGTAAATGCGACGGTGCAGATTCCTTTAGCGGACATACACACATACATGCATACACACATACATACATACATACACTCAGCTTTATATATATATATATATATATATAAAACATATAAAGCTGAATGTGTGTATGTATGTGTGTGTGTGTATGTATGTATGTCCGGGTTTGGCATCTGCACCGTCGCAGCTACAGCCACAAAATTTTGCACACTCACACTTCTGGACCCCGAGAGCATCATAGGCTATGCTTTGAGGGGAAATTTTAACCCCGTGCTTTACAGTTATTCACCAAAAAACCTGCCTCCATTAAAGTGAATGGAGCTGGGAGCCACAGTGCAGCCAGAATTTCAGAAGAATGCGCAGCCACGCCCTTAAATGGAATGTTGGCGTGTCACAATGCAGCCAGTGAAAGAGACAGACACAGACAGGGAAAGAGGCAGACACAGACAGGGTAAGAAACACACATAGACAGGGTAAGAGACAGACACAAAGAGACAGACACAGACAAAGAGACAGACTGACAGGGAAAGAGACAGACAGGGAAAGAGAGGGAAAGAGAGAGACAGGTTAAGAGACAGACACAGACAAAGAGACAGAGACAGACACAGGGAAACAGACAGACAGGGAAAGAGAGGGAAAGAGACAGACAGGGTAAGAGACAGACAAAGATAGGTAAAGAGACAAAGAGACAGACACAGGGAAAGAGACAGAGGCAAAGAGACAGACAGGGAAAGTGACAGAGATAGATAGACAGACAGAGAAAGAGATAGATAGACAGGGAAAGGGATTGAGACAGATGGAGAAAGAGACAGTCAGAGACAGACAGGGAAAGAGACAGACAAACAACGAGATTGAGAGAGAGATAGAGAGATATATACAGAGGGGGAGACAGACATTATAATTACATTTATATCTATTTGTTTTGTGTTTTTTGTGTGAAGAATACATTTTTGTTAATACATTCTATTTTATTAACAGCAGTTATTAACCCGGGCGAAGCCGGGTAGTACAGTTAGTATATATATATATATATATATATATATATATATACGCCATGAAGAGTGTGACGAGGTCCTTTTCCCATATCAACAGAGCAAGAGATGGATGAGCAATCCAAAGAACATTTATTCCAAGCAAATCAAATGGTCCATAACATAATCCACCACACAGAGGGTAAAATAGTCAAGTAATGGCATAAATGTCCCGGGGATCAGTCACACTCCTCCAGAAGTCCTTCTTCAGGGTCATCGGGGTTTCTCACAGTCTCTCTGGGGTGTCAGCTTCTCCCTCAGAGGTTCAACCTTGCTTCTTCTCTCTTGTAAGTCTCACCCAGAATGACTGACTAATTCTTCAGGTAAGCAGAGAGTTTAGGTGGATCCCAGGCCCCCCTCCCCCAGACTTAGGGACAGAAACACTACAGGGGTTGATTACCTACAGAAAATAAAATGTACACACTAGGAATACACAGAATGGACAGTGAACCACGCCTAAAATACGAACCTACACAACATGATACACAACCCCCTATATTCCACCATCACAACCAGGTCTTCAGAAAGGAATGTTAGGCTGACTCTAGTCCAGGAACTCTGGTGTGGGGTGGCATAATGTATGATACCTGGACTGTCTAGTCTATTTCCGATAGACTAACAGCTCACCGTTACATTGATGATTTGATCGTGGAACCTGTAGTACGGCCATTTCTGCAAAGTCTCTTGAGCTACTTTTGAACACAACACTAGGCCACATTTTGCTCATGAATGTGAAATGTACAGATCCTCTTTAAGGTTGGGCCATCTTTATGAATGAAGCAGTAGGAATATAACTTAGTTATAATTATGCAGATTTTAAGCTGCAAAGAACTACCATAGAATTACCTCGTAAAGGTCAAGAAGAAAGTGTGGATACAAAAGCTGTAGAAAATATATGTCCACTATTCCATCTTCCCCCCTCCTCCTCAGTTCCCAGCCTCCTGTTTTTCTCTTCTGTGTTAGACCCATCTGATTGCGGGGTGGTCAGTGTGGATACCTTACAATGGTGACTTGTGAGGTTATAGGAAGTTTATGCCTTGGGCAGCAATTTTCACCCAACCGTAGAAGATTTCCTATTATATCTGCAACACTGACAGATATGAATTCAAACAATGACATATGGAGGATGTATACTCAGAATGTGTGCATCTTCCCTAACACTATTTATAGGGTGAAATGCCATACAGACATACGACTGATACCACAAAGAGATGACCTCTGAATAACAAGGTCACATTACCTCTAGCAGAATCAAGGCAGAGGAAACACACTAATGGAATGTAATGGAAGTCAAACAGTATATGAAGAAGAAATCCATACATGAGAAAGCTATAACTAGTTCAGAATTCAAGTGATACTGTACCTCGTACCTCAGGCATTTCAGGTTCTCTTTTTTTTCTTGAGAATCTTCTGGGAATAAGAAAATTTCCTGCAGAATAATAATTATGTGTCTATGATGACTTATAGCTGAAACGGCAGTCCAGACCACAGACACAAAATGCTTAACCCGAACAGACTAGGGCAAGCCACCCACTGAGCAGGATCCCGAGGTACCCTGAAACCCTTTAATCTCCATACAGGGATCTGGATTTACTGCAAGGTCCAGGAGATCGCTGCCTATGGAAAGGCTGCACTCCAGAGATGGGGAGAGTCGCCAGGCAGCGTCAAAACCAGGAAGTCAGCAAGGTACAAAATCAGAAGGCAGGAAGAATGTCAGGAAAACAGGCCAAGGTCAAAACCAAGATGTCAGGTGATGTACAAAATCGGTAGGTAGGAGGAATGTCAAGAAAGCAGACATGGTTAAAACCAAGATGTCAGGCGAGGTACAGAATCGACAGGCAGGAGGAACACCAGGAAAACAGATCATGTCAAAACTGAGATGTCAGCCAAGGTACAGAATCGACAGGCAGGAGGAACATCAGGAAAACAGGCCGAGGTCAAAGAGAGGACAAAAACAGCAAGGTGTGCACAGTACCAGTAAAGGGTGCAGCTCTAGCGAAACACAATGTTATATCTGGCAAAGAACAGCAGATGACTGAAGGTATAAGACGTTTGTGGCACCTTCTAATTGTCTGGAGTGGGAGTTGATAACTTCAGCTGGAAGGCACACACCCCTACAGTTAGCCAGTGGTACTGCAAGTCCCAGCAAAGACCAAGTTTGGTGGATGGGTGGCGACTGCACCTACCAGAGCTACTGGTACTGACTCCTCCCCTATCACCAGCACTGCCTACAGTGGAAATACGGCAGCACCTGGTGACCGGAGCAGAAGTCGCAGGAGTGGACTCTGGTGGAGATATGACAATAGCGCTGTACTGATATCTGGAGAATCATAGGTGGTAAAGATGGTAAATATTGCCTATTGATCCAATAGAACTTTTCTCCAAGATTTTCCAAAGTCCTAACTTGAATGTTTACCATTATACAATTTCTGCTTTTTTGGTGCCTAATGGCAACGTGAATTTATTTCATGGAGTTTTAGGTCGGGTTCACAATGCCTTTCTCTACCTTTAGAGGTGTTCACAAAATGAACCATTGACTTTAATGAAGCAAATGAAATAGAAAATATATAATGGCAAACCCCATTTGTCCTCCCTTGGCTTTTTAGCTGGAGACAATAGCACAGCAGACTAAACTATGAAAGTTTGGACTCTGGTCTACTGTCCACCAATTTCTGTCTTTAATCGACCAAAAGAGCACAGAAAATTAGAATATGAAAATTTGGACTCCATTCTTTCAGGCAGGTTTACTCTTTTTAGCTAACCACAATAGCATAGTAGACTACGCTAAAAGCCAGCCTCTACCAAAAAAATAGGCCAAATGGAGTCCATAGATTTATATTTTCTTCTGTTTGTCTCATTAACGTTAGTAGGCTACATTACAAGGTCTGATGAAAAGTTGGATAGTGTTAACAGTCAAAGTAGTTAATGCCATTTGATACATTTGGCGTACCTGTAGTATGGTTAGTCACAGTTTGTATCACCTAGTGGTAGGCTTACTTTGGTCATTTGTGGTGCAATTTTAGTTGAGCCATGCTTGTTGAACAATTCAAACAATGTGTCTAAAGCAAGTAATAAATTTGGAACAAGTCATGAAAGGCATGATTTAGCAAAGACTTATGGAGCAGGTCGCTAAGTAACTTAGTTCCAATGGCTTCTTGAAGTTCCAGATGAATTCTTGAAAAGGTAGAGGATAGTGATGTGAACCAGACCTTATTCACAAAGATTTTGATGCCTATCCTTCCCCAAAAACTAAACGAAACTCAAATGATAGTGTACCTCATGCCTCGGGCATTTCAGGTTTTATTCTTTTCTTGGAATCTTCTTGGAAGAAGAATATTTGCTGCAGAATAATAATTATTGACAACTTATAGCGCTTTACTGATATCTAGAGAATCGTAGGTGGTAAAGGTGGTAAATATTCCCTACTGCTCCTATAGAACTTGTCTTAACAAAAAGACTTACAATGATTACAAAGAGAAAACTGCATCTCAGGAAAAGAGAAACAACTTCACATGAAGCAAGATCTACAAGAAAAGTGTGACGCCCTGGGCAAGCCAGGGGTCACAGGTCATTGCACCACCACACCCTACACCCCAGTTAGGAACACCCAAGCTACCAAAATCCTTGTTGCCTTCCTCCAGGGGCTGATGTTCACACCAGGGAATGGGCCAGGTGGCTGGCTCCGCCCACCGAGGAGTTCACAGCCCTGGAGGCAGGAAGAACCAGGCAGTTGAGCCCAGGCAGGGCTAGAGTGAAGTGCAGTTTAGGAAGTGAAAGTAGAAGGAAGTGAAGTGGTAGAGGAGCTGGAGTAAAGGAGTAAAAGTGAGAGTAGTAAAGCCTGAAGTTGGTCCGGCTGTGTGCCCGGACAGTGACAGCAAGGTCAGCAGACGGCGGTGACTGTCTGGAGGGGGACTGCCCGGAGGTTGCTGGAAGGACCGCGGACGGGTGGTGACCCGGCGGTCTGGAGCAGTATATGAAGGACAGTCAGCACCAGGGCAGGGGCCTCTCGGACCCCGGCAAGGCTAGGAGTCGCCATAATTTGCCAAATCCGTCAGTGAAGGGGACGTCTGTCTCCAAACAACCAAGTCCCGATTGAAGGCAACAGTCCAACCATTGAGGAGGAACACCGCCACCGCCAGGGCACCAGTTCCTCAGGGCCAGCGTCTGCGGGCAAAGTAGGGCTCCTCTGGCCCAGATTGAAGTCAGGGAGCAGGTTACCGGTGGGAACCCATCGCAACCATCATCAACATAGGTGCAGGACAGAGGGACCGTCACCGTCACCTTCTGGGGAAAGCAAGTGCAGCCGTCCGTGGGAACCGTCTTTCCAGCCGTGTGTTTTACCGAGAACTGTGTCATCGTCTCAGGCTGAGTGAGTACCACAGTGCTGCAAGGCACAGCGCTGCCCCCGCGTCCCTGCGTCCACCAAGCCCTGCACCTCCCACCTCATCACTGGGCCCCGGGATCACCAACCCCTACCCACGGAGGGGCAACACAACAACTGGCTGCTCCACATCATCACTCCCGGGATCCCCATACAGAGCAGCGGTGGTGTCAACAAATCACCACAACCGTGGGTGGCGTCACGGACAATAGACTTTATCCCAAAACCCAATCCCCTTTCACTCATGGGCGAGGAGCGCTGCTAGAGTCCCCGGGATCCGGCCAATCGCTTGAGCCACCGAGCAGCAGCAGGCCACAGCAGCCGCAGCAGCCGAATCCGAGCAGCAGTGGGAGAGCGCGGCGTCCCCTCCTCCGCCCGCGACAACTTGGCGTCACGAACAGGATCTTACCGCTCTGCCGTCTGGTAGAGGTGCGCCTTATTACCGCCGGAGGTGTCCGGCCGAAAAATTTCAGAAGCCGCCATCTTTGGCGCAAAAAGTCCCCGCTCGAGCGTCTTTTCGAGTAGCAGAGGCGCGAAGGCCAAAACCCCGCCCCGATAGAGGAGGGGCCGGAAAGAAGCTAAGGGGGACGCGATGGCGGCTGTCTGCATGTGAGCGCAGCTATAAAAGCAGGGACGCCAGGACTCTGCAGTCACCCTGTTCCTGGAAGAAGTCACCATGTGGATGCCGTCCCGCGACACCGTAGCCCTCGCGCCTGGAATCGCGGCGTGGGTGGAGATCCGGACCGCGCAGCTCTACCAACGGCTGCAGGTCAAGATGCAGCTCCTCATGGAGGAGTGGGAGGCCGACATGGCGGACGTTATAGCAGCCGTGCGGAGACGCGAGGAGGAAGCGGAGGAAGGGAGGGTGAGTGACCCACGCCCCGATGCCCTGGAAAGGCCGGTCATCGCGGCTGCGGGACCCGGTCCAAGCCCTCTCCCCCCGCTGCCTCCCTCGCCACCCGTCTCGGAGGCCGTGACCCCGCCACTAGGCCTGCTACCACCGCAAACGGTAGCAATACCCAGCGTCCCCGCCCAGGCGGGCCGACTGTAGCCGGAGCCAGTAGTCGACCGGAGGTGTTGCCATGGAAGGCCCCAAAGACTGAACCGGAGGCATCCCCTGAAAAGTCCCCCGAGCCGGAACTGATGACCCACTCCGAGCCGAAGGCCCAGCAGCGGAAAGCCGCTATGCCCATCCCCCACACCTCGGCTGAGGTAGCGCCGGGTTGTTGCTGTAAGGCAGCGCCCAAGGCCAAGACACCACGGGACCCGCCGCCCAGATTCCTGACAGTGGGCAACGTCCAGAATGTCCCGCGGGGCCCGACCCGTGCGCCGGAGCTCGCAGCAGCGCCGTATTGGGATAGGGAGCCGGTACCGCTGGGCCTGGAGATCGGTGAACGGGAGAGGAAGAAGGCCGATCTGGTGGCCCGAGCGATAAGGGAGAAGGAGAATCTCCGCCAGGCCACGTTCCGTGTCCGGGGCCCGCTGTACGTGGGGCAGGTGAGGCGGTTTGATGTCCACCGGGGCTATGGGTTTATTTATGAACCGGGCCTGGAGGCCGAAGTGTTTGTAGCCCGGCGGGATGTAAATGCCCACCTGCCTGAAGAGCATCCCGGCCGCAACCTAATGCCGGATGACATTGTCCAGTATACCCGGCACTGTGGAGAGAGGGGGTGGTTCGCCCTGGATGCCAAACTGAGGGGCAGCCAAGAGAGCCGAGTGAGTCCTGCACCCCCTCCCTCGGATGACGCTGAATATCCGGAGTAAGGGCAGCGGAGCACCGTTGTCCAGTCCCCGTTGGGACCACCACTGAGTTGTGTTTGTTTGAAAGTTTGAAAAATGATAAGTATAAGTGATCAACTGATGGAGTAACCTGATTGACCGTGATTTGGAAAACCGTCCGTTGTCGGCACCGTTGTCCCCGTGGGGACCGTTTAAAAAGTTTGCATGAGGGACTGCTCATGGACAAGCCCGTGAACTTGCAGGGCAACCACAAACGTTAGTGGCTTGTAAATAAGTTGTTTACCGTTACCGTTTCCGTGTTGCCGCCTCCGGAGAGGCAGGTTGGAGGGAGGGTCCGCAGTAGAGCCGGCTGGGGCCCAGCCACCAAAGGGACCGGTGGCTACCCTCTGGAGGGGAAGGACAGATCCCGCTCGGGTAGCTTGTGCTGGACTTGGGGTCAAGGGGTGCTGCCTGGGTTTTAGGGGCAGCATCAGGGCCAGGTTGCTTGGGTGGGAGAGAGCGGAAACCGTAACCGTGAATCGTTTGCAGCGTTTAAGTAAAGTGCCTCCCGTTATGGGAAGAAGTATTAAAAATGTAAATATGTTACCGTTTTACCTTTTATACCTTTTCAGAAAAATAAAACCGGTGTTGGGCAGGCAGCACGCAGACGGTCTGCATTTTGCTAAGGGGGAATGTGACGCCCTGGGCAAGCCAGGGGTCACAGGTCATTGCACCACCACACCCTACACCCCAGTTAGGAACACCCAAGCTACCAAAATCCTTGTTGCCTTCCTCCAGGGGCTGATGTTCACACCAGGGGGTGGGCCAGGCGGTTGGCTCCGCCCACCGAGGCGTTCACAGCCCTGGAGGCAGGAAGAACCAGGCAGTTGAGCCCAGGCAGGGCTAGAGTGAAGTGCAGTTTAGGAAGTGAAAGTAGAAGGAAGTGAAGTGGTAGAGGAGCTGGAGTAAAGGAGTAAAAGTGGCAGTAGTAAAGCCTGAAGTTGGTCCGGCTGTGTGCCCGGACAGTGACAGCAAGGTCAGCAGACGGCGGTGACTGTCTGGAGGGGGACTGCTCGGAGGTTGCTGGAAGGACTGCGGACGGGTGGTGACCCGGCGGTCTGGAGCAGTATACGAAGGACAGTCAGCACCAGGGCAGGGGCCTCTCGGACCCCGGCAAGGCTAGGAGTCGCCATAATTTGCCAAATCCGTCAGTGAAGGGGACGTCTGTCTCCAAACAACCAAGTCCCGATTGAAGGCAACAGTCCAACCATTGAGGAGGAACACCGCCACCGCCAGGGCACCAGTTCCTCAGGGCCAGCGTCTGCGGGCAAAGTAGGGCTCCTCTGGCCCAGATTGAAGTCAGGGAGCGGGTTACCGGTGGGAACCCATCGCAACCATCATCAACATAGGTGCAGGACAGAGGGACCGTCACCGTCACCTTCTGGGGAAAGCAAGTGCAGCCGTCCGTGGGAACCGTCTTTCCAGCCGTGTGTTTTACCGAGAACTGTGTCATCGTCTCAGGCTGAGTGAGTACCACAGTGCCGCAAGGCACAGCGCTGCCCCCGCGTCCCTGCGCCCACCAAGCCCTGCACCTTCCACCTCATCACTGGGCCCCGGGATCACCAACCCCTACCCACGGAGGGGCAACGCAACAACTGGCTGCTCCACATCATCACTCCCGGGATCCCCATACAGAGCAGCGGTGGTGTCAACAAATCACCACAACCGTGGGTGGCGTCACGGACAATAGACTTTATCCCAAAACCCAATCCCCTTTCACTCACGGGCGAGGAGCGCCGCTAGAGTCCCCGGGATCCGGCCCATCGCTCGAGCCACCGAGCAGCAGCAGGCCGCATGCAGCCGCGGCAGCCGGACCCGAGCAGCAGTGGGAGAGCGCGGCGTCCCCTCCTCCGCCCGCGACAAAAGCACACAAAAAGATTAGCCCCTTTGAATGACACAAACCCGTATGAGGATCCGGAACAAGTTAAACTATAAATCCACAGCAGGAATCGAAGGGTCAGGCATGGATTTTTGATACAGAATATACTAAAAATTAACCTCAGATGCTTCTAACACAAGTGTGGAGTTAACTAACTTTCACATAATGTTTTGGACGTTCATGGTAAACTCCAGAAAAAAATTGGCAAATCTCCTTAGCGCCACTGAACTAACTTCCTGAATAATACATAAAAGCAGTTTTCAGGAAGTTTGATGTGAATGACATTAGATGGACTAGCTGAATCCCCCCAGGGCTATGGGGTACTCTGTCCCGGGCAGTGTATTTACTGGGACACTTCACTGGGTGGCCATTGCCCAGTTCCGTGACCCTGGGGGTCGCTTTAAAAGGAGTATTATGTACAGGGGTATATGTATAGAGATTATATAATGACGCCACTTGCGGGTTGCGGTTATAGTGATGAAACCGCAGCTGCACAGCTTCTCACCGCTGGGGCTGGTGTTAGTGGCAGCCTGGATGTTAGGCTCTCCGCAAGTAGGGCCAGTGCCCCAGGGGGTAGGTGATGGAGTTAGGTGAGGAAAGAAGGTAGGCCACACACGGGATTGCAGTGTAACTGGGTTCTTTACTCACAGTGGTTTCGTGGATGGTACCCGGAGGAAGGCTGATCTTTACCACTATTCCCCCTAGTCCCAGTCTGTCACGCCGGTTGTGAGAGAACACCTGGCGAGTGGTGCAGCACAAAGGGAAAACAAGGGAAAATATACCACGTAAGATACTTGTGATAAAGAGGGGGAAGCAGTGTCACCTCCTAACACTCACCTGAGTCTGATCCCTGCATTCCCTAAGGTCCCTAGACGAGTTCTCCTCATGCGCTGTCATGTGCCTAGGCCCTCGCTTGCTCTGAACTCCCCTGACTTGTGTGTAGGCCAACAAGACACTAGTCTTACTACTGAAATAAAACACCACAAGGAACGTAAAACAAAGGGAAATACACAACAAATAGCAGTCCTCGGCTTCTTCAGCAGGAAATTTCTCACCTGCAACTGAAACAAACACCTCAGTTTCTCCAGACACAGGCTCATTCAAAGTGGTCATTATAGAGATCTATCACTGACATGGAGTGAAGCCAGGAGTGTGTAACTATAGCAGAAGGGAATGATGATAAGATAATGCAGCTGCGATTAAGTCTATTAGCAATTACAGCTGCAAAGTAAAAGGTCCTTAACCCCTTAAGCATCAAATGAAAGTAGATCCATTCCAATGCTCTGTGGACTCCACAGAGGAGCTGCGAGCAATTAAGAGTTGAGACTCCCTGATCCCAGATTCCCCAGATGTAACTTGCGGACACGACACTCGTGACAGCTTCTTCTACCACCAGTTAGTGCTTCGAATATAAAATAAAATAATGAATTAGAATGAGCTTTATTTCCTATTTGCAGTGTCCAAACCCCCATGAGATCTGCTCTCTAAACGTTTATTCCCAGTTTAGCTGTATTGTTTTCCAGCAGTTACAAGTTTCTCCACAATTCCTGCCTGCAACAAGAAAAAGTAATTAACGTCTGGAGAAAATAATGAAGTAGAAATTGGTAATTATGTGAATTGTATTGGAGACAATGAACAACCTAATATTTATGAGGGAAAACGCAGCTCCGGAATATCATCTACTGATACCACAATTGACTGCACATACAATGGGAGAATCATGGCAGCAATGTAATTCCTGTAGAGCTACTACATTATCTGTACTCAGAATTATCTGATATTTGTGGTGATATATAGGACTGCAGTTTACATCTACTACAATATCTGTACTCTGAGAGTCATCACTGTGTTATCTGTGGTGTTACATAGGACTGCAGGTGAAATCTATAACATTATCTGTACTCAGAGGTGTATCACTCTGTTATCTTTGGTGTTACATAGGACTGCAGGTGACATCTACTACACCAAATATCCTCAGAGAGTATGGTGTCTGTGTGAACCTGCATTGAATGACAACTGTCAATTCACAGCTGGCATCAACCTCAGGAACCATTACCCCATTTGAAACTGCACCAGGGCAATCGGGAAGAGCGCCAGAATGGGCACATCAAATGAATGCACCACTCCTGGGGCGGCTGTGGCCTGCTATTTTTAGGCTGGGAAAGGGCAAAAACCATGGCCCTTCCCACCCTAATGATATCAGCTCCCAGCTGTCTGCTGGTTATGAAAAATGAAGGGGACCCGACGGCATTTTTTTTAAATAATTATTTATTTAATTAGTTTTAAAAAAACTGTGTGGATCCCCTCTATTTTTGATAACCAGCCAAGGTACAGCTGTGGGTTGCAGCTTGCAGCTGCTGCTTTACCTGTGCTGATTATGAAAAATAAGGGGGACACCCCATCATTTTGTTGCATTTTCTTCCGGTACCAGTCACACGGATGGCACACGGACAACATACGGATGACACATATATACACACAGATGACACCCACGTACACACGGATGTCCCATGGACTATATGTAAATGACACGGATGGCCACATGGATGTACAAAGCAGACAGTACAACATGTGCATTTTTTACATGGACATGTGAAGGTGGTTTTATATTTCATAACTGTAGACAATTATATATCATAAAGGGGTTGTCTCAATTTGTTTAATGGATATAGTTACTAAGCACTTGTAAAAACAAGTAACTTTGAAAGTTACCGTTTATTAAAAATCATCTTAATTCTGAAGAACGGAGGGTTTTTTAATTTTTTAGTTTAGAGTTTAGAGCTCATTGCCTAGGTCACCGACCACCGCTGGGAGTGAAAGGTCTTCTAAGCAAGGAGCCCGCACTTCAAAGCTAATTGCTATACAGTCTGCAAGTGCTGGTCTGAAGGCGACCTGATCTTTAGATCCTACCAGCTTCAGTGCCTCTGTGCTCCTTGGATGCTGTGGAAGTAAAGCTGAGCATCTGGTCTAAACTGTCTATCATCAGGAGAGCACCAGTTCCAGCATGCAGGAAGCTGTGAGGTAGAAGAGCTGTGTGCTCCTGAAAATAGAAGATCAGAACAACACTAATCCACTCCATTGTTTTATCAGCAGCACATTATCACTGCCTGCCATAGGTCCCTTGTGCCCATTGTTCCAGCCACTCCCCCAGCACTGATAAGCAGCTCACATTCAATATACAATGTACACAGAGAGCTGTTGTGTGGGCAGCTTTCTGATCTCTGCTACATGCTTCATCTAAGAACTCTGCTTGTGTCACAACTGCTGCACCCAGTAACCAAGTGATACATCGTTGGTTTCATGGTCTATCTCAATATCTTCCTGCTCTCAGATAAAGTAGCAAAAATCTGGTGACAGATTCCCTTTAATAAATTTTGTAATTTTAAGACAAATTAATTGAACACTTTGTTAATTATTACATTTTATTTATATTGTGGGCCTGATTCCAAATTTCTGCACCTATTATTTCATTTTGGTTACTTGTGTTTTTTTATCGCGTTTATATGCTGTTTTGTCTCTTGTTGGTAAGTGTAGTGCCATCGCGTCCTCCTCCGCACTTTCCCGGTCATCCACTTGTGCTGCTTTCCGGCACCCGGGGCAAGAATTCAATTTGGCGCCCCCTCCCCCCCATTTTTTTTTTATAAATTTAACTTTTATTAACATTATCAATAACACAGGAAACACCGTATTGTACAGAGTAAAGCACAATGTCAGAACACAAGCATTGTATCGAGGAATTGTTAGCAGATCAGTTCCTAAAATATGGGGAGATACAAAACTCAAGACTGTATAAACAACGATGAGAACTGTAACCAACTACTGTCGGAGGATCAACATAAAAACTTTTTATACTATATAACAAGGCCACCTTAGAGGAGTGAACAAAACCGGGGCCGTAACTCAAGTGTGAGTTGGCAGAATAGAAGATACTGAGTAAAACATGAACAAGAAAGAAAAAGAGAGAAAAGAAAGTCAGAGAAGAAAAAGGTGGGAGGGTTGGGGTCAAAAAGGGTAGGTGAATTTTTCAGGATGGAGGAGGAGGGAGGTTCCAGACACTGACAGTGCAAATTCAACCTGTCTCCAACAGTGAAATGTAATCATCAGATCCCTTAAACTCTGTCCAGTTATACCAGGTTCTAACAAACTGGTCTTGAGAGTTGTGAATTATGGAAGTGAGGTCTTCGAGCAACATCGTCTCGTTTATCCTGGCGAACCACATTGCCATCGTAGGAGGGTTATCTTTTTTCCACAAGAGAGGTATGCAAGCTCTGGTTGCCGTGATTAAGTGTCGTAGTAAGGAATTCTTGTACTTTTTCGTTGAGATGTCACAATGATGTAAAAGGACAAGGGCTGGATCCAGAGCGGTGGTCAAGCTAGTAACTTTATGTATAACTGTACATTCTCCCAAAACGGGGCAAGGCGCCTACATGACCAGAAAATATGCATCAGACTACCATCCTCCTCATCACATCTCCAACAGAGTGGGCTCACTTCTGGGAAGATTGAGTGCAGTCTAGTAGGAACTCTGTACCATCTGGTGAGCAACTTAAAACTCGCTTCCTGATCACGGGACGAAATAGAGGATCGATGGGTCAGAAAACATATCTTTTCCCATTGGGCCTCAGAAAACTGGATTTGAAGATCGTCCTCCCATTGTGATTGAAATTTGGTTTTAGTGTTCCCAGTGGGTGTGTTAATAAGATTATATGCAATAGAAAGGGTATGTCTAATGGGACCCGTGCTCATACATTCCTTTTCAAAAGGTGTCAAAGAGTTAGAAAAATGGGATCTAGGAGGAAGGGATTTCAAGAAATGTGTCAATTGGTTGGATCTCCATACATCGACGGCACGGGAAGTTTGGGAGCTCATAAGTTGGTCCTTTGTTGGCCAGGCGTTTCCACTACCAAAGTGTAGCACTCTGTGATAGCCCTCTCTCATGATTGACCGGAAAATCCAGTCTTCCACCCCAGGCGGAAACAGCGGATTTCCCAAAACCGGAAACAAGGACGATGATTGGGGGAGTATGTGTGATCTAATGAATGAATTATCGAAACATGCCAAAGTAGCCCCGATTGTGGGGTGATCTCTCAGATATTTTACTCTGCTGGAACCCACCCATGGAATGCCCGGTAAATATACATCTGTGAAGTCTTGTTCCACTCCTACCCAGGCCTTCATCTCACCACACCAGTCCAGAATTCTGGAAAGACGAGTAGCTAAGTAATATGATTTGAAATTAGGAAGTGCGGTCCCTCCAGCCGTCTTGGAGCGGTGCAGGATCTTTCTGCTAATTCGTGGTGGTTTGTCTCCCCAGATGAATTTAGTTTGGATTGATGTGAGGCTTTTAAAGAATGATGAAGGGACCATAATTGGGCTTGAAGGATATATAATATCCTGGGAAGGATGTTCATTTTAAAAATTGCAATCCTCCCAAACCATGTGAAAGTGTTCTTCCTCCACCTCGAACAATCATTTTGGACTTCCTGTAATATCTTAGGAAAATTTAGGGAGAAGGTCTGGAGGGTGTCCCTCGGGAGCACAGTGCCTAGGTACTTGATCGAAGAGTTCGCCCAGTGAAACTTGTAAGACCTCTTCAATGGTGCCAAGGCAGTGTGAGCTGAATTAATGTTTAATGCCTCTGATTTCGCTAGGTTAATTTTAAAATTGGATAGCTTCCCGTACAATTCAAATTCAGTCATGAGAGCTGGTAGAGTAGATAAGGGGTTGCTGATAAAAAACAATAAATCGTCTGCATAAGCGGCAATTTTGTATGGTGCACCTTTAATCATGCGGCCTTGTATGTTAGTGTTATTTCTGATCTTCCGGAGGAATGGTTCTATCGATAGTATGAAAATCAAAGGGGAGAGTGGGCACTCCTGCCTTGTTCCGTTAAATATAGAAAAATCAGAGGAGAGGAATCCATTCACTTTCACCTTGGCCGACGGTTTTGAATATAAAGCTGAGATCCAGGCGAGCATGTTAGGTCTGAGGCCAATTCGACAGAGTATCTCGAACATAAATGTCCAATTCACCCTGTCGAACGCCTTCTCTGCGTCAGTAGCAAGCAGCGTCAGGGGTAGAGATTTCAGCTTTGCTCTGTAAATAAGGTTTAGAGCCTTAGTTGTGTTATCTCTAGCTTCTCTACCACTCACGAAGCCTGCCTGATCAGGGTGAATGAGTGATGGTAAAGAAGGAGCCAATCTAGATGCTATCATTTCGCAAATAGTTTGATATCTACGTTGAGAAGTAATATCGGCCTGTAATTGTAACAGAGGGCAGGGTCTTTACCTATTTTATGTATGACCGAAATGTGGGCTCTCAAAGAGTCTACTGGCAGTCTCGACCCCCCAGGGATAGAGTTCAGGCACCTAATAAGGTGTGGAGACAGGGACTTCAGAAATAGTCTGTAATAGGGGAGTGTAAGACCATCAGGACCCGGGCCTTCCCTGGTTTAGTGTTCTTAATTGCCATGTAGAGCTCCTCTTCTGAGAAGGGCTGTTCCATGGCCACTGCCTCGTCACCTGACAACGCTGGCATGCCCGATTCCTTAATGTAATTTTGAATTTGGTCTTTAAATTCATCTCCTTGTGTCTCCTCCTTACCCTTATCTATTGAGTAAAGTGCCTCGTAATAGTGTTTAAAGGCATCCGCTATGCCCGAAAGTGTCTGAGTATGTTGCCCTGACTGATCTACTATAGTTGGTACGTACGTATTGGACCATTGGGCTCTCAGTGCTCTTGCTAGTGCTTTGCCACTTTTATTGCCGTGTTCATAATAGAAGCGACTGCACTTGGTAAATATTGCCTTTGCTTTGTGGGTCAGTATAGAACGTAGGGATTCTTGCCTGGCCAACAGGGTTTTTCTCAGGGACTCATCGGAGGATTTTTTGTGAGAGCTCGCCAAGTGATTTATTTCTTTTAGTAAATTAGATATCTCCTCTCCACGTTCCCTCTTCACCCGTGCCCCATGTTTGATAAAAATTCCCCTGATCATGCATTTGTGTGCTTCCCAGACTGACCAAGGATCTGTGTCCCCTTTCATATTGGTGGCAAAGAACCAATTTAAAGTTTCTTGAATTTCTGTTGTTACGACAGGGTCATCTAAAAGCGACATGTTCAATCTCCAAAGACATTGCTTTCGTCTAAACATCGGCAAGAGTATGGAGATACTGACAAGCGCATGATCGGAAATTATTATGTTATCAATATCAGCGCTACGGAGAAGGGAAACGTCTTGGTGTTTAATGAAAAAGTAATCGATCCTCGTGTACGTGTCATGGGGAGTAGAATAGTATGAAAAATCCGTATCTGATGGGTGCATTAGTCGCCATGTATCGAGCAATTCGTGGTTATGGATGCAGGAAGTCCCACGCTTTTGAATGGAAGGAGGTGTGGAAGAGATGCCTCTGGTGTTATCCAAGGCAGAGTCCAGAATCATATTGAAATCTCCGCCCAGGATCAAAAGGCCCTCCGTTAGAGAGGCCAACAACTCTAAGTATGTGTGAAGCGCCCTATCCTGCCCCGTATTTGGGAGGTACAAAGATGCCAGTGTTACCTTTTGGGAAGCAATATGTCCCTTGACCACCAGAAAGCGGCCCTCTCCATCTGTGTGAGATTCGAGGAACTCCCAGGGAATCGCTTTAGAAACGACTATGCTCAAGCCTCTAGATTTCAGATCCGGTGAAGGACTATGTTATGCTGCAGTAAACCTGGAATCAGAAAGCTTAAAAGGTTTAGTTAGACAGTAATGAGTTTCCTGAAGGAAGGCAATATCTAACTTCCTTTTATGCAGAAGATTTAGGAGGATAGACCGTTTTCCTGGGCTATGCAGCCCCTTTACGTTTAATGAGCCTACCCTCACTTGTGAGTATGGGATTGATACCATTGTGATAATTGTTTGTGGTAGATAGTGCACGTCTGTGTCAAGATATCTTAGGGGAGGGAGCGGGAAAAGGGAAAATGGAGATTGGAAGAAGGTAATGTAGTGGAAAAAAGACGAGTAAGGGTGTAGCTTACTAGAGAAGAAAAAAGAAGAGAGAAAGAATAAGGATTTGAGAAACTAACGTTAAATGCTGAGGTACAAATCTCAACTTGGCTCTGGACAGCAAAGTGTTAGGGAGTCTCAAGGGGATAGAGTAAGAAGTAAAGAAACAAAGACAGTAATACGTTGAGGAGGAAGGAGAAAAGAGTAATGTGTAAGAAAGCTAACGCAGTGTACCCAAGAAAATTCTTAGGCAAGCTCCTAAAAGCGGAGCATTGGGGAATCAGAAGGTTAAAAACAATAAAGATAGTTAACACACATGGGGGGGATATGACAACCCCCTGAAAGCAAAGAGGAGTGTAAATGTACTGTTGCCAGGTTGAATAACATCGTCCTCCCTGGTGTAACGCAAAGGATGATGACCAAGTCTAAAAGGCCATTAAGGAGGCCAACAGCTCCTCCCTGCTTATTCTATGCTAAAGCATTAACCTTATCATTGCCATCTAAAGAACAAAATACATATTAAACAGCAAAATAAGTGTCTCCCATTTGGTCTGTGTATATACCATATATGTGGATCCCCGAAATGGTTACTACTGAGTCGTTTATGGCCCTCCTCTTGTCACCTTCAGGATACATGTGGGAGGGATCCCAAAATGGTTACCACTGGGTCATATATGCCCCTCCTCCTATCGCCTCTCATGGTACATGTGGGAGGAGTCAGTATGGGAGACACAAATTAAAGAGCAAAATCTCAAATCAGACTGTGCTTGATGGATAGCGCATCAAGGAGATGTAGAAATTTTATCCTTCTGCGAAGGCTGATGGTGGCGACGTGCTCCTCTTCTCGGCTTCTGCTGAGGTGTACGGAAGCCCTCCAATGACAGCCAGTCTGGAATCGGGACTGGCACCACATTGAGAATATCAAACAGTGCAGGGAGATCGTCCGGTGCATGAAGGTAGAACATGGTGTCTTCTTTTCGGACGATGAGGTGGAATGGGTGTCCCCACCGGTATGTTGCTCCGGCATCTAATATCTTCACCAAGAGGGGATGAAGAAGGCGCCTCATGTACAGAGTGCGAGCGGAGACATCTGGAAATATCTTAATAGGAGAGTCATTGACAACGATCTGGTCAGACTTCCAAGCCTCCCGTAGAATGTCTTCTTTGTCTATAAAATAATGGAGTCTACACAAGACGTCTCTCGGCTTGGCAGGATCTAATGGGCTTCTCCTTGTGACACGATGCACTCTATCACACTGATAGCGGTCTTCTAGAGCTCGACCGGTCACACTTTGGAAAAGTTTCTGCACTTTAGATTGTAAGTTCTCTCTTCCTTCTTCTTCAGGGAGCCCCTTTATCTGAATGTTGTTTCTCCTCCCTCTATTTTCTTGATCATCGAGGAGGAGAGCCATTTCTTGCAATCTTGAGTGCATTGTATCTTGTTTCCCGGAGAGAGCGAGGACTTGAACCGAAATGTCTTTAAGCGAGACCTCAGTCGCTGATGTCCTATTTGTGAGGTCCGCAACCTCTCCCTTAATATTGTCTATAGCCTGCTGATGGAATGTTTCAATTCTTTCGGCAAGATCAGCGAGGTCTTGTTTAGTGGGCAGAGCCTGAATCAAGTCTTTCAGCGTTTGAAAGTCTAAATTAGCCTGCGCATGAGCTGACCTAGTATATGAATGATCCATATCGTGGGGAAGCAGTATTTTTTGTGAAGAGGAATTAGAGGCGTCTTGTGTGTGGGAATCTGAAGAGGCGTCTTTAGATGTCGATGGCAGAGAATGCTCCGAGTGAGAGGTGGAGGGCAGCCTTTTAGGGGTGTCTTTGTTTTTCTTTGAGGTGCCTTTAGTAACTTGTGTCGAGTTAGCCATTGATGTTTTTGCCTTCAGATGCAAGACAGCCTTTGCTGAAGGCGCCGGTTTGAAGTAATGTCCTATTGTTTTGGAGACTTCCCGTGTAATGTGGGGAGAAGGTAGCAAGTCTGCGGTGACAAGCTGGCGTTTCCCTGGCATTCCACTTTAAGATGGCAATGTGTTAAATAGACATCAGGAGGCCGGCATCCCACGTTAGCCCCAACCATGTCTGTGATTACATCATTTTCAGTCAGTGAGGAAGTATAGGGCACAGGCTATATTAGGAGCCCCCACACGGGGCATTAGTGAGCTTAGTGTAGAATAAAGTGTAATTTTAGCCTTTGACCACCGGAGGGCAGATGATGAAGACATAGCAGGAGTATGTGAGCAATAAACAAGATTAATGTCGTTGTCCACCAGTAAAGGAATGTCTCTTATACAGTGGTTAATAATCCACCTGAAACAAGCAGGCTTGTAGGAGAGGCCACCAGGCTGCCAGTTATTTCAATTTGTGTCCAGGCCCTATGTCTTATATCTGACTGCCAGCTGCAGATATATGTGTTTATTGATAAATCTTATCAGACTCCTCAGGCCACTATCAGTGAGGAAACAGTGCTGCTCAAGCTGGAGTGTCAGATTTCCTGCAGAGTCTTAAAGAGGCACCTCAGCTCAGTACCTCTGCAGCAGGTGGGGAATTCCCTTGTTAGGCTAGTTTCACACTTGCGCTATTTTGACGCAAACGGAATCCGTCACTAATGTAGTACAGTTCATTTATTTACAGTGGAAGCGCGTTACTATGGCGCGTGTGTGTGTCATGCAGTACCCGCTTGTGTCCACACGATGTCGCGCTTCCACTGTAAATAAATGAACTGTACTACATTAGTGACGGATTCCGTTTGCGTCAAAATAGCGCAAGTGTGAGTGAGCGCTTATATAAAGGTACAGGAAGACAGGACACAGCTCCCTGCAATCACAAAGGGCCCGCACAGCAATCTCTTTTCTCTCTCCTCCCTGACTGCAACAGGCAGCAGCATCTACAGGTAAGGCATCAGAGAGGGGGTAGGGAGAGGCCTGTAATGGCTGATGGCAGCAGACCCCATGGAATGCTGCATGCAGGAGGCCTCTAGACACCAGGGACACCCCCAAGAAGTTCACTCACCCCTCAGTCGGGCTTGCACAGCAGATCTGTTGTAGGTGGGTGGGAGAGAGGGTGGCACAGCAGATGTCCTCAGGGAGATATTGCTTTTCCAGCACGAGGTCCCTGCTTCAGGCTCAGTAGTAGGCCGCAGATTAAAGAGGTCTTGCAGGCAGATTCTGGGGCAAGAAGCTGGTTCAAAATCGCTGCTGTCTGGTCTCCTGGGCACCTATTAGAGTAGAGCAGGGTGTGTAGTGAGGCACTCCTGTGGGTGGATGCCACAGATTAACTTCTCTGAGTATGGAGCTCCCTCATGTGTGTCTGGTTTCTCCGGCGGCCATCTTTATTCCCCCTCCCCCCCATTTGACCAATTATTTATATGTGATTTGCACACTTAGTCATGTGATGACAAGCTGCTCTTAATAATTCTCTCAATGTATAAAGAGAAACATAGGAAGAAAAGCTAATTGTCTCACGCAAGTATGAAAATCACATATAAGTGGAGAGGCCATGTGGTGTCTGCTGGAACCAGAAGCAGAGCGGAATCCTGAGAAGGAGTATATTACATGTTGTTAGGATTGGGCTACAGTACTTCATTTTATAAGTAAAGGGCTTCTCCAGGTTTGAGATAAAAATCTGTAGTCACTGTGTGTCACTCTGCAGATTTCAGAATTCTCATACTGCACACTGTCAGGATTCTCTGGTGCCGACGGTGAGAGTGGGAGGTTACGAAACTGCAAGTATGTGATTTACATATATGTGGTCACGTGCTGACTAGACATGTATGGCCTCGCTCAATGAAAATGAATTGAGTAAGGCTGGACACATAAAATCAGAATGTGACCAGAAATATAAAAATCTCATACTTGCAGTCACATGACCGTCCACTCTCGTCACTGGCACCAGAGAACCCTAACAGTGTAGAGCATACATTGTAAGAATTTAGAATCCTGCAGTCACCTAGAGAGACTGGAAACTTTCATCTCAAACCTGGACAAGACTTTACTTATAAAATTAAGCAGTGTAGCCCAATTCTAAGTAAAAGGGTTGTCCAATCTAACAATTTATGTATTGTTACTTGTGTTATATTATTATTATTATTATTATTGTGTACAGGATCAGAACTAGTAACAGTACCAGAACAACCAGAGGTACAGAAATACATAATTAGGACCCCCATCAATACAGAAACACAGCATCACAACCACCAGCAGCACAGAAATTCATCATCCGAACCACCAGCAGCACTGAAATACATCCATATAACCCAATAAGTTCAAAAACACAGCATCAAAACCCTCATCAGTACAGAAATACATAATCAGAACCACAAGCAGTACATGGTACATCAATTGTAATGTCAGCTCAGACATATACACATTTGTATTGAAGGAATCTGCAACTTCCAGTACATCCTTAAAGGAAATCTGTCACCAGGATTTTAACACCTAATCTGAGAGTAGCATAACGTAGGGGCAGAGATCCTGATTCCAGCTGTGTGTCACTTACTGTGCTGCTTAGTGTACTTTTGATAAAATCACTGTTTAATCAGCAGTAGATTATCATTAGAGGACTACTTGGCGTGCTGACAGGTAGTCCAGCATATTCATGAGTTCTGTATAACTACTAGATCTGCAGCAGAGAAAACATTGATTTTAGCAAAATAACAGCAAAGAGCTCAGTAAGTGACACATCGCTTGAATCAAGGTCTCTGTCTCTATATTATGCTGCTCTAATATAGGGGAGCAATAACCTGGTGACAGATTCCTTTTATCAATGGTAAGGAGATACTTGGGAGTTATCATAGTATCATAGTTTTTAAGGTTGAAGGGAGACTCTAAGGGGTACTTTGCACGCTGCGACATCGCAAGCCGATGCTGCGATGCCGAGCGCGATAGTCCCCGCCCCCGTCGCAGCTGCGATATCCTTGTGATAGCTGCCGTAGCGAACATTATCGCTATGGCAGCTTCACATGGACTCACCTGTCCTGGGATGTCGCTCTGGCCAGCGACCCGCCTCCTTATTAAGGGGGTGGGTCGTACGGCGTCACTGCGACGTCACACGGCAGGCGGCCAATAGGAGCGGAGGGGCGGAGATGAGCGGGACGTAAACATCCCGCCCACCTTCTCCCTTCCGCATATCCTACGGGAGCCGCGGTGACGCCGGTAGGAGATGTTCCTCGCTCCTGCGGCTTCACACACAGCGATGTGTGCTGCTGCTGGAGCGAAGAACAACATCAGACCATCGCGTCAACGTAATTATGGATTACGCCGACGCTACACCGATGATACGATTACGACGCTTTTGCGCTCGTTAATCGTATCATTTAGGCTTTACACACTACGATGTCGCCTGCGATGCCGGATGTGCGTCACTTTCAATTTGACCCCACCGACATCGCACCTGCGATGTCGTAGTGTGCAAATGTGGTGCCCTGGACAAGCCAGGACGTCACAGGTACTGCAACAACACACCCCACACCCCGGCTAGGCACATCTAGGTCAAACAAAAATCCTTGTTGCCTCCCTCCAGGGGCAGATGTCCACACCAGGGGGTGGAGCCAGGCGGTTGGCCTCACCCACCGAGGAGTTCACAGTCCTGGAGGCGGGAAAGAAGGTCAGATAGTGACGAGTAGTCTGGAGTTTGAGGCGTGAAGTGGTAGCGGAGGAGACTGACGGTGTCCGGGTGCGTGGCCCGGGCACATACACCAAGGTTGGCAGACGGTGGTGACCGTCTGCAGGAGGGGCTGATTGACGTGAACCGTAAGGACCGGGGACGGGACGGTATCGGATCGGGGAGCGAAGAGAAGCCAGCACCACTCGGCAGGGCCTACGGACCCCGACCAGGCTAGGAGTAACCGTAAAACTGGTCAAATCCGTTAGCGAAGGGAACCTTCGGGGTTTCCCAGCAGTCAAGACCCGATTGAAGGCAACAGCTCAAACCGTGAAGGGAAATACAGTCACCGCCAAGGCTACAGTTCCCAGGGCCAGAGCCTGCGGGCAAAAGGGGCTCCCTCAGCATCTATCCAAGCTGGGGAGCGGGTTACCGGTGGGAAGCCACCAGAACCGAGAACATAACACAGGTGCAGGGAAAGGCAGTCACCGCCAACCTACCGGGAGAAGAACCACCGCAGCTGTCTGTGGGACCCATCCATCCAGCCGTTTGTTTTACCGGAGACTTTGTATTTATCATTGGCTGAGTGAGTACCACTGTGCCGTGCGGCACCGTGCTGCCCCCGCGACCCTGCACTTCACCAGGCCCCGTAACTCGCCTGCCATCCCTCCCTCACCGGGTCCTGGGACAACCAACCCCCCTACCCACGGAGGGGAAAAACAACATCCAAGCTGCTCCCTGTCATCGCTCCCGGGATCCCCGTCCAGAGCAGCGGTGGTGTCACAACCTCACCACAACCGTGGGTGGCGTCAGGGACAATAAATCCCCAAAACCATTCCCCTTTTCACTCACGGGCGAGGAGCGCCGCTCGAGTCCCTGGGATCCGGCCCACCGCTCGAGCCACCGAGCAGCCAGCGAAGCAGCAGCAGCGCCGGACCCGAGCGTGGTGAGTGCAGCGTCCCCTCCCCGCCCGCGACACAAAGTACCCCTAAGTCCATCTAGTTCAACCCATAGCCTAACATGTTGATCCAGAGGAAGGCAAAAAAAAACAAAGCAATGTGGCAAATAAGTTCCAATGGGGAAAAAAATTCCTTCCTGACTCCACATACGGCAATCAGACTAGTTCCCTGGATCAACACCCTGTCATAAAATCTAATATACATAACTGGTAATATTTAATTTTTCAAGAAAGGCATCCAGGCTCTGCTTAAATGTTAGTAGTGAATCACTCATTACAACATCACGCGGCAGAGAGTTCCATAGTCTCACTGCTCGTACAGTAAAGAATCCTCGTCTGTGATTATGATTAAACCTTCTTTCCTCAAGACGTAGCGGATGCCCCCGTGTTCCAGTCGCAGGCCTAGGCGTAAAAAGATCTTTGGAAAAGTCTCTGTACTGTCCCCTCATATATTTATACATTGTGATTAGATCCCCCCTAAGCCTTCGTTTTTCCAAACTAAATAACCCCAAGTTTAATAACCTGTCTTGGTATTGCAGCCCACCCATTCCTCTAATAATCTTGGTCGCTCTTCTCTGCACCCTCTCCAGTTCAGCTATGTCCTTCTTATATATCGGTGACCAGAATTGTACACAGTATATAAGTGCGGTTGCACTAGTGACTTGTACAGAGGTAGAACTATATTTTTTTCATGAACACTTATACCTCTTTTAATACATCCCATTATTTTATTAGCCCTGGCAGCAGCTGCCTGACACTGTCCACTAAAGTGAAGTTTACCATCCACCCATACACCCAAGTCTTTTTCTGTGTCTGTTTTACCCAGTGTTCTACAATTAAGTACATAATTATACATTTTATTTCCTCTACCCAAGTGCATGACCTTACATTTATCTACATTAAACTTCAATTGCCACTTCTCAGCCCAATCCTAAAATTTACATAAATCTCCCTGTAATATAAAAATATCCTCCTCTGTATTGATTACCCTGCAGAGTTTAGTATCATCTGCAAATATTGAAATTCTACTCCGCATGCCCCCAACAAGGTCATTCATAAATATGTTGAAAAGAAGCGGGCCCAATACTGACCCCTGTGGTACCCCACTATGAACTGAGACCCAGTCCGAGTACGTACCATTAATAACCACCCTTTGTTTCCTATCACTGAGCCAGTTTTTAACCCAGTTACACATATTTTCCCCTATCCCCATTATTCTCATTTTATGTACCAACCTTTTGTGTGGCACCGTATCAAAAGCTTTTGAAAAGTCCATATACACAACATCCACTGCCTTTCCCTGGTCCAGGCTTGAACTTACCTCTTCATAGAAGCTGATCAAATTAGTTTGACAGGATCGATCCCTCATAAACCCATGTTGATACTCTGTCATAAGGTTATTTTTCTTGAGATTACTCCAGTATAGCATCTCTCAAGAAACCCTCAAGGATTTTACCAACCGTAGAGGTTAAACTTACCGGCCTATAATTTCCCGGCTCAGTTTTTGTCCCCTTTTTGAATATTGGCACCACATTTGCTATGCGCCAGTCCTGCGGTACCGACCCTGTTATTAAGGAATCTATGAAGATTAAAAATAATGGTCTATCTATCACAGAATTCATTTCCTGTAGTACTCTGGGGTGTATGCCATCCGGGCCCGGAGATTTGTCAACCTTAATGATTTCAAGGCGGCGGCGTACTTCCTGCTGGGTTAAGGGTGAATTTATGGTATCACTGGTCATGTCATCTGCCATGGCATTTTCTTGTATAAAAACCGTAGAAAAAAAGTCATTCAGCAGGTTGGCTTTACCCTCATCCCCCTCCACCATTTCATCAAGACTATTTTTAAGGGGGCCAACACTATCGCTTTTCAGTTTTTTACTGTTTATGTAGTTAAAGAATATTTTAGGATTATTTTTACTTTCTCTCACAATAAGTCTCTCTGTCTCAAACTTAGCTAACTTAATTTGCTTTTTACATATTTTATTTAATTTTTTATAATTATATAATGCCTCATCACTACCTACCCTCTTTAATTCTTTTAAGGCTTTCTGTTTTTCTTTTATTGCTTCCCTTACAGCTCTATTTAGCCATAGGGGTTTCCTCCTGTTTCTAGCATGTTTGTTCCCATAGGGTATATTTTCTGCACAAGCCCTATTAAGGATGCTCATAAAAGTCTCCCATTTGCTTTGTGTACTTTTATTACTTAGTACATCATCCCAGTTTAATATCAATAATGATCAGACTGCGGACCATACAGGAACTACAGTAAGGCCTCAGTTCCACTTGCGTTTTTCACAGACGAGTGCAATCCGATAAAACATCGAATTGCACTTGCACCAGTGTAAAACTATGGGGCAGTGTCCATCTGCAATTGATTTTTCATGATATATTGGCATGAGAAAAGAATTGCAGCATGCTGCATTTGGCAGCGAATCTCAGCTCACACACCCATACAGGTCTACGGGAGCGTGTGAAACATCGCACTGCACTTGGATGTCATCAGAGTGTAGTACGATGTACGCAGAGACAGGCCATGGAGAAGGGGGAGAATTACTCTCTCCCTTCCTCTTGTCCGCACCTGTGATCCGATCACAAGATCGGATCACAGTCACATGATACTCGGTTCAGGCTCGCAGCAGAGCCTGAGCCGAGGGTCATTAGCATATCGCATCTGATATGGGAAGCAATGCGCAAGTGAAACTGAGGCCTAATGATGAGAATTAGTCAGTATCACAAATAAAGGCTGGAGCCTCATTAGCGTATGGCATGGTGGGGGGATAGACAGTTCTGGGGGTATACAGCACTGGAGTCAGGGGATAGACAGTTCTGGGGGTATACAGCACTGGGGTGGGGGGATAGACAGCACTGGGGGTATACCGCACTGGGGTGGGAGGATAGACAATTCTGGGGGTATACAGAACTGGGGTCAGGGGATAGACAGTTCTGGGGGTATACAGCACTGGGGGTATACCGCACTGGGGTCAGGTGATAGATAGTTCTGGGGGGTATACAGCTCTAGGGTGGGGGGATAGACAGTTCTGCAGGGTATACAGCTCTTGGTTGGGGGATAGACAGTTCTGCATGGTATTCAGCTCTGGGGTGGGGGATAGACAGTTCTGCATAGTATACAGCTCTGGGGTGGGGGATAGACAGTTCTACAGGGTATACAGCTCTGGGGTGGGGGATAGACAGTTCTGGGGGTATACAGCACTGGGGTGGGTGGGATAGACAGTACTGGGGGTATACTGCACTGGGGTGGGGGGATAGAAAATTCTGGGGGTATATAGCACTGGGGCCAGGGGATAGACAGTTCTGGGGGTATACAGCACTGGGGGTATACAGCACTGGGGTCAGGGGTTAGATAGGGGTTATGCAGGGTATACAGCTCTGGCGTGGGGGATAGACAGTTCTGCAGGGTATACAGCTCTATGGTGGGGGATAGACAGTTCTGCATGGTATACAGCTCTGGGGTGAGGGCTAGACAGTTCTGCATGGTATACAGCTCTGGGGTGGGGGATAGACAATTCTGCAGGGTATGCAGCATTCTGCAGGGTATACAGCACTAGGGGGACAGGACATACAGCTCGTCGAGATGTTAGAGCGTCGGCTCCTCTCTTCATCTGCGGGTTGAGCCTAAAATGTATGGGCTCCTTCCAGGTTAGTGGGCGTGACCAGCTTCATTACAAATTAAGTCATACCTGGAAGGAGCCCGCATATTCTAGCATCTACCTTCATCTGTGGGAGCGCTGTGCACGCTGCGTGTTAGCTCCGCCCACAGATGAACTTAGACCTTACACGCGGTGGTGAAAGCTGCGTGCAGGTGAGGATTTAAGAGCCTGCATCTAGAAAAGCGCGTTTGCCGGCATGAGCGCTGCGGGTGCCGCAGCATACATCACCGCCCGTGCTGACGGGTATTGAAGCCGGCCCTGGACGCTGGGGAGACGCAGTGTGCTGCATCAGTCGGCTCAACAGCGCCCCCCCCTGACACTGCGCCCAGGGAAAATGCCCCTCCAGCCCCCCCCTAGATACGCCTCTGTCTTAAAGGGCCTGTGAGCTATTTCCGGGAAATGCGTCTCAGCCTATGGTTGAGAGGCACAGTGTATTTAAGGCATCCTCCAATTAGGGGAGGTGCCTGTGCAACGCCTCTAGTTAATCAGTCAGTGTTCCAGTCTGCTACCTAGCTAGTTGTCAGGTCCTGAGCTCCAGTACTGTTATCCCTGTGTCCATCTCAAATACCTGTCTATCCCTGCTGTACCCACCATTACTGTCCATACCCACCTGTCCAATCTGCCTCAGTCACTTCGCCTGTACCGGTCTATTCCTGAGTCCGTCACATATCCTGGGGGTCAGCTGCCACAGTCCTGGTCACTGCCCTGGGAGTGGTACCTGGCGCCTACCTCGTGGTGGGTGCTTAGTTAAACCCTCCTAAAAAAGGGTAAGCCCGGGTCCCCCCTGTGGTCCAGTGGGACCACAAATCCTGCTCACTGCCTCTACACCATTCGTAAGCATTACATTATATCATACTTTAAATAAAGCTGCTTTGTTTTTGTTCTTAGCTGTGCGCAGGGTTCAGGGTTTCTAAATATTTTCATCTAGTTCATCATTGTGATTTTTAAAAAAGTCTCAGAAATTTTGCTCAAATTTTTGCTGTAGTCATTTTATGCATGTCTGAATTATTTTTTTGCAAATTTTATGACATTTTATCAGATTGTGCGGCATTTTGCACTAATGTTCCAAAAAGTTTAAAGACATTCATGAATAGCAAACTCCATATTTTTACAAATTTTCCAGAAAAACATCGACAAATACCCAAGAACCCAAGACAACAAAGAAAAGGGACTAATAAAAAAACCTGCACAAATGATAAGTAGCAGAGTGAGATCTCTGGCAATTCACACAGCTATACGCATTTTCCTCCTGAACACTGAATATAACATTAATATATACTTGGCTCTTTAGTCTCTAGGGAAGGTGTTATTTGTAAGGAGGATGTAATGTATTTGGGATGATTAGTAGCTGGTCATATAAATTACGGACAATTAATTAAGGAGAAAAGACTCGTTAGGATCACTCAATTATACCGTTGCAGGTGAGTGCTTTGTGCACCGGATTCCAAGAAAATGTGATATGAAAAGATTTGGAGCTCATGAATACGATGAGCCGCAGAAACAGAAATGGTGTGAATCATAGCACGTACACTCACACACACATGCAGTGGGGAAAATAAGTACTGTATTTGATACGCTGCCGATTTTGCAAGTTTTTCCACTTACAAAGAATGAAGAGGTCTGTAATTTTTATCGCAGATAAACTTCAACTGTGACAGACAGAATAAAGGAAAAAAGATGAAAATCTCATTCCACAATTTTTAAATAATTAATTTACATTTTACTGCATGAAATAAGTATTTGATATAATAGAAAAACAGGACTTAATATTTGGTAGAAACCTTTGTTTGCAGTTAAAGGGGTTATCCGGCTTATTTTTGCTTTTTTTAATTATTTCCCTATTGGGCTACATTGGGGCAGGTAACTAGATAGTGACTACTTACTCACCCTGCTGTCAGCCCCTCTCCCCGGCTCAGAGCGGTCATGTGACTGTGACTCGCCCACCCCAGGGCTCTGGGTTACTCGGTGTCAGGCTGGACTAGTCCAGGGTAGTCAGCGGTGGCGGGGCCCGACTCCGTGACCCTGGTGGGGTCAATTAATATGGCAGCTGTGGGGGTGATGGTGATTAATAATAAAGTTTGTGGAAATATATTCGTGACGCCACCTGTGGAGTGCGGCTATGGAGCCGCCGCTGCTAGATAGGGCCTCCGGGGCTGATGTAATGGCAGCTGGGATGGTTCTGCTCCCCACAGGTGGAGCGGTACCCCGGGGCAACTGTTGGTGCTTATAAGAGTCTATGCAATGGTGGGGGCGGTGCAGGGCCAATCAGGTACTGTAAAGAACCGACACAAACAGCAGTCTCTTTACCTTCTTTTCTTTTACTTGCAACAGATTAGTCCTGGGAGACCGTCACAGGTGGTGCGGGCAATCCGGTCGGCCTGGAAGTACCTAGGGTGATCTCTTTGGCCATTCGAGTAATGAGGCCTACTCCCTGCTCTTCTCTGTTTCTACAGGACCCTGCACTCTTGGTTTAGCAGTGGCCCTCTTGCTGCTGGGACTTGTGATACGTCCCTTTTCCCGTGTGGTAGGCTGCGCAGGCCCTCTCTGGTGCTTCTCTGCTGGAGTCCACACCGGACCCTGTGATGCAGCTGGACCTTTGGGTTCTTTATGGGGCCAGGAGACCTGCAGCTCTCCTGCCCTTCGGATTCGGCTACCGGGGAAGGGTTTTACACCCTGGCAACTACAGGCTCCGACGTCCGATGTTTGTTGCGTGCTCTCCTGAGGCGAACAGGTTCTGACCTGTCCTCCTCTAGCGTCTTCTCTACGTGCCTCGCTACGGCTCCTGTTTTCCTGGGTCGAGCTCACCTATCTCCAAACCCCAGCTCACAAGACCATTCTACTCAGCTCCTCTCTCCTTGAACTTCCTTCACAGACTACTTAACTCCTCCCCCAGGTCAGAGCTTAAGGAAGTGCTCCCTGGAACTCCAGGTTTAGCGCTCCCTCTGCTGGCCTGAGGGAGAAACGGTGTTGAATGTTGGTACTTACTGGCCAATAGACTTCCCAAATTACCTCCAGGCTCAGCATTAACCCATTGGAGGGGCAATGCTGTTGTGGCAACCAGATGCTGGGGCGCCACACTTGCTCCTGCCACGATTTTGCTGCTTCTGGTCATTTCATGTCAACAAGGGCAGGACCATGTTGACATGCAAATCAGCCACGGCATGTTGCCGCCCTGCTGCTTAGTGGACAGGTATAGTGCACTTTCCCCGCCCCTTCCCACACACTCCATAGTCTTCCTCCCCAGCTACGTGTCACCTGATAATCCAGCCGATTCACAATGTGTTCAGTTCAATAAGGCAAGGAACAAGAAAGTTGCACACTTGCTTTCACGGACATTGTCAGCGCTGTGTCCCCAGTGCTTTATAATGTTTAGTGCCCGACGCCCTGGGAACTGTCTCCCCCCTCCCCCGTGTGCGCTGTATCTCGTTAGTATGAAAAGACGGCTTCAGCTGATCACCCAGTGGCCGGCTTTTCAGCTGAACGCTCTCAAAAGCCGGCCGCCGGGAGATCAGCTGATCACTGTGAAAAGCCACTGCCGGGCGATCAGCTGATCGCTCTCAAAAGCCGGCCTCCGGCTTAGAGCATGGGGGGCCGGCTGCATTACACATGGAGCATGGGGGGGCGGCTGCATTTTACATGGAGCATGGGGGGCCGGCTGCATTATACATGGAGCATGGGGGGGCTGCCAGCATTATACATGGAGCATAGGGGCTGCCAGCATTATACATGGAGCATGGGGGGGTTTGCATTAAACATGGAGCATGGGGAGGCTTGCATTATACATGCAGCATGGGGGAACTTGCATTATACATGTGTGACGCCCCTGGATTATCAGGTCGTCACAGGGTACTGCACAAGCTGCCCTTCCGTGCAGTATTCCGCCTCCCTCTTGGTTCTGGGTCCCTACTTAAGTGGTGTTGCCTCTACCAGCAAATGAAAATCCTAGAGACGGCTTGAGAGGAATAGAGTCGCCCACCTGGGGGGTCAGGGAGGGGAGGTGAGGAAGTGTAGTCAGTTGAGTTGAGTTGAGTTGAGGAGAGTCAGTGAGTGGAGAAGGAGGTTGGAGAGTAGCCCTCGAGCTGAGAGGGGCTCAGAGGAAGTCGGGAGTGGGGACTCCTGAAGTAACTGCCTAGGTTGCAGACGGTGGTCTGGGCCTAGAGGAATCGGACCCCCGGTCGCAGGGGATCGTGGCAAGGTGCTCGGACTCGTCGAGGAGGACGACCAGCAGCCTAGCCCTATCACCGGTCCGGGACCGAAGGCATGACGGGGTGCACGGACCCTAGGTCGGGGAATAGCTTCAGGCAACCCAACAATTCACCTGAGAAGAACGGAGCCTTCACGATCCGTTCCCACCCGCTCCAGAGTCGGGCCATTAGCATAATGAGGGGGATAGGACTTTCCAATCAAAATTGTCCAGAAATCCCAAGCGTGAGCCCTGAGAGCAAGCTCCCTTACTTAGCCATAGTAGGGAGCGGGGCCTGGCTAGTTCCAAGCTACCGGGCCATCAAGTTGAAGTCTAAACTAAGTGACAGGTGGCAGGTCACGGATCACCAGGCAGCACCACTTGGGGACGGGACCCGGATGAACTCCCCTCAGCGGCAGCGGTACCCAGAGACTTGGTTTACCCGGTTGTCGGTGTCTGCTTATGAACTGAGTGAGTACGAAAGTGACCCTTCATACCCACGGCACTCCCCCGTTCACCGAGTCCCGGGGCATGTGTGACGCCCTGGACTAGTCAGGTCGTCCCAGGTAGTCACACACACACACACCCCTCCCTGAGTAGGTGACAGCAGTCAACCAAGAAACCCTTGTCACCACCCTCCAGGTTTGATGTCCACACCAGGGGGGGCGGAGCCAGGCGGTTGGCTCCACCCACCGATGAATTCACGGGCCTGGAGGCGGGAAAGACACAAGTTCAGACAGAAGTTCTAGAGCAGTGTGTGAGGAGTAGCCTTGACAGTGAAGGAGGGAGGACGCGTTCAAGGGCAGACCTGTGACCAGGCCTGCCAAGAGTCTACTCAGGTGGCTGGGTTGGAGCCCAGTCACCTTTGGCAAGGAGGCAGACAGTGGTGGCCGCCTGCAGGAGCTGGAATTACAGCCGGTGGAACCGTAAGGACCGGGGTCAGGTGGTGGCCCGCCGGTACCGAACCGGGGAACCGATTGGAAACCGGAGCACCAGGAGAGGTACTTAGACCCAGTACAAAGCCATGAACTGACAGGGCCAAGTCAAATCAACTGATTGAGGTCAGGACTTAAGGACCTTTCCCACACAAGACCCGTTAGAAGACAACAGCCTAACCATACAGGGTAAAGCCACCGCCAAGGCATAGAGACCCAAAGGGCCAGCGTCTGCGGGCAAACAGGACTCTTCCGACAAACAGCAAGCCAGGGAGCGGACTACCGTTTCTTAGGCATAGGAGACAAACATTCATATAAAAGGTGCAGGAGAAAGGCGGAAACCACCAACCCGTTAAGGGAGAAGCTGCAGCCAGCTGCGGGCCCCGTTCATCATCCCGTTTGGTTTACCAGAGACTCAAGTGTATTGTGTCATAGTGAGTACACCAGTGCCTTCGGGCCGCCCACCGCGCCGCACCGCTTCAGCGTACACCCGCACCCGCTCCCACGCCTCGGCACCTCCCTCGGGCTCCTGGGACCTTCACTCCCCTTCCCACGGAGGGGTCAACACCAAGCTGCGCAACGTCGTCCCCGGGAGGCCTAGTTAACGGCAGCGGTGGTGTCCATCTATTCACCACAACCCGTGGGTGGCATCACGAACTTACATCCCAAACCAAACCACCGCGGCCCCGGCCGTGGAACTTCCCCGTCAAGTCCCTGCGTGTAGCGCCAACCCCCTTGCAGAGTGACGTGACCCCCGGGTCCGTGAGGAGCTCGAGCCACCGCCCACCATACGAGCACGGATCCGAGCGGCTCGGCGGTCACAGCCGAGCCCGCGGGGCGGAACACATGCCCTACCCGTGGAGGGTTCCAACACCTTGCTGTCCCGTTCCATCACCCCTGGGAACTCCCAACAGCAGCGGTGGAACTCCTAATTACCATACATCACGGGTGGCATCACGAACTATAACTCCCCTGTAAATACCCCCCTTTTTATTTGAGTGGCTGCACGACCCCCGGGTCCGGAGACCCTCGAGCCACAGTGAACCCGAATCCGAGCAGCTCGGCTGCTTCCATGGGGGCGGGACACATGGAGCATGGGGGGCTGCATTCTACATGGAAGCATGGGGGGTTGGCTGCATTATACATGGAGCATGGAGGGCTGGCTGCATTGTACATGGAGCACGGGTGGCTGGCTGCATTATACATGGAGCATGGGGGGCTGCCTGCATTATACATGGAGCATGGGGGGCTGACTGCATTATATATGGGGGACTGGCTGCATCATACATGGAGGCCTGGGGTTAATTATAATTTGGAGGACTATGTGGTACAGTATAATATACGGAGTATTATGGGGTGAATTACAATATATGGAGAACTATGGGAAATGCATTATAATACATGGAGGACTATGTAGCTGCATTCTAATATGAAGGGTTAGGTGGGAGCCTTTATACAACAAGGAAGGCTATGTGGGGGCCATTATAGTATTTGGAGAACTATATACAAGGGGGGACAAAGATACAAGCAGGGGATGGGAACGTTTTGTGCTGAGGGAAAAGGGCTCTTTCCCTCAGCACCCAGCTTTCCCATGCTCTGCTATACGTCTCTCAGCACCCAGCTTTCCCATGCTCTGATATGGGAAAGCTAGGTGCTGAGGGAAAGATGTATAGCAGAGCATGGGGAAGCTGGGTGCCGAGGACAAGATGGATATCAGAACATATAGGAAAGCTGGGTGCTGAGTGAAAGAGCCAAGTGTCAGCGTCATTATCCTGTACCCCGAGTGTTATTGTCCCGTACCCCAAGTGTCGGTGTACGTAGAGGGGGGGCCCATGTCCGAACTTTGCACCGGGGCCCATCAAACTCTAGTTACGCCACTGTATATACACATAACTATATGACACAAAACACGCGCACACACACACACACACCATACATACATGGCGTATATGTGACGCCCCGAACTAGTCAGGTCGTCACAGGGTTCTGCACAATCTGCCCTTCCCATGCAGGGCTCAACCCCCATGGTTCTGGGTCCCCATTTTGTAGTACTGCCTCCACCAGGATTCACAAATCCTAGTTACACCTCACACCACACCTGTCAGGTACACCAGTGGGCTGCTTAAGCTGGAATAGGGCCGCCCACCTAGGGGTCAGGCAGGGAGGTGGGAGAAAAAAAGTCAGTTAGCTCCAGGGAAGCGAAGTGAGTAGTTGGCTCCAGGGGTGCAAGGAGTTCAGTGGTAGCCCTCGAGCAGTGAGGAGCTTGAGGAAGCTGGGAGTTGGAGCTCACAGGGGAAAGGAAACTAAAGGCCGCTTTACACGCTGCGATATCATGACCGATATCGCTAGCGTGGGTACCTGCTCCCATCAGTTGTACGACACGGGCAAATCGCTGCCCGTGGCGCACAACATCGCGCGGACCCGTCACACTACTTACCTGCCCTGCGACGTCGCTGTGACCGGCGATCCGCCTCCTTTCTAAAGGGGCGGTTCGTTCAGCGTCACAGCGACATCACAGCAGCGTCACTGAACCGCCGCCCAATAGAAGCGGAGGGGCGGAGATGAGCGGCCGGAACCTCCCGGCCACCTCCTTCCTTCCGCATTGCGGGCGGGAGGCAGGTAAGGAGAGGTTCCTCGTTCCTGTGGTGTCACACGGAGTGATGTGTGCTGCCGCAGGAACGACGAACTACATCGTTACTGCAACAGCAACGATATTCGACAATGGACCCCCATGTCACCGATGAGCGATTTTGCACGTTTTTGCGACGATGCAAAATTGCTCATAGGTGTCACACGCAACGGCATCGCTAAAGCGACCGGATGTGCGTCACAAATTCCGTGACCCCAACGAGATCGCTTGAGCGGTGTCGCAGCGTGTAAAGCGGCCTTTAGTCGCAGACAGTGGTCTGGACCGGAAGAGTCGGAGACCTGGTCCCAGGAGGTTGTGACTGGGTGCTGGGCTAATCTCGGAGGATAGCCAGCAGCCACAGTTCAAAAGCCGAGCTGGGACCGAAGTCACTTCGGGGTACACAGATCCTAGGTCGGGGAGAAGCTCCAAGCAACCCAGCAATTAACCTGCGAAGGACAGGGCCTCTATGGACTGTTCCCACCAGCTGAGAGATAGAGGGCACTAGCGCAACGAGGGGGATAGGGTTTTCCAAGAAAAGCAGCCCACTGAAATCCCAAGCATGAGCTCCTGAGAGCAAGCTCGTTTTGCTAGCCACAGCAGGGAGCGGGGCCCGGAAAGCTCCAGGCTGACTGGCCACAATGGACAATCTAAGTTCAGGTGCCAGGAGAGAGGCCACAGACCACTAGGCAGTGCTGCAGGGAACGGGACCCGGACGAGCTCCCCTCAGGAGACAGCGGCATTCAGAGACTTGGTTTACTATGTTGTCAGTGTCTGCGTTCTTCTGAGTGAGTACCTGATTAACCCTTGCAACCAGCGAGCCTGCGAGCCCCTGCATTCCCAAGGCACCATCCAGAGTCCCGGGGTAATCCCTTACTCGTGGAGGGTCACGTCATCTAGCTGCCCCACTCCATCGCACCGGGTACTCCCAACGGCAGCGGCGGAACTCCCCATTATTGCACACCACAGGTGGCATCACGAACTACCTAATTTCCCCTGTAAATAACCCCTTAAGTTGGTACCGGCGCGACCCCCCCCCCCGAGTCCCCGAGTCCAGAGGCCCTCGAACCACCCGAGCGGTGGCGTCCGGATCCGAGCGGTCCGACCGCTTCTGGGACGGGGCACGCCCGGGACTTATATATCTACTATAGACTCACATTAGATGCTATATATAGTCTTCATTAGGGCTCCGCCACACATCCGTGAAAACCACGTCCTTGTAAAACGGGCCGTTTTTCGGGTCCGTTTTCCGTTTTTTAGGTCCGTTTTTATGGTATGTGTGGCCTGCGTGTGTATCCCGTATGCTAGCCGTATGTGCGTGTGGAATGTCCGTGTGTGCGTGAGTGAAATAACTGACATGTGTATGTGTTGTCCGTGTGAAATGTACGTGTGTGATGCAAAATGTCGTTACTACATGTCGGAAGACAGAGTAGCGGGATGAGAATGAACTCGGGTGAACTTCACCCGACTTCATTGTCATGCCGCGGCTCTGTCTTTGTGCCGTGTACTGATTAGCGGTCACCTGTGAAGGATTCACCGGTGACCACTAATCCCCCGAGTGACTGAAGTGTCCCCCCCTCTCTCATACTCACCGTTCCCCGATCACCGGCGCTGCACGGCGTTCACACTGTTCCGGCGGCTTTTTCTAATTTGAAAAAGCCGGCCGCCCATTAATCAATCTCGTATTCCCTGCTTTACCCGCCCACCGGCGCCTATGATTGGTTGCAGTGAGACACGCCCACCACGCTGAGTGACAGGTGTCACACTGCACCCAATCACAGCAGCCGGTGGGCGTGTCTATACTGTGCAGTAAAATAAATAAATAAATAATTAAAAAAAACGGCGTGCGGTCCCCCCCATTTTAATACCAGCCAGATAAAGCCATATGGCTGAAGGCTGGTATTCTCAGGATGGGGAGCTCCACGTTATGGGGGGCCCCCCACCCTAACAATATCAGTCAGCAGCCGCCCAGAATTGCCGCATACATTATATGCGACAGTTCTGGGGCTGTACCCGGCTCTTCCCGATTTACCCTGGTGCGTTGGCAAATCGGGGTAATAAGGAGTTATTGGCAGCCCATAGCTGCCAATAAGTCCTAGATTAATCATGTCAGGCGTCTATGAGACACCTTCCATGATTAATCTGTAAGTTACAGTAAAAAAACACACACACCTGAAAAAATCCTTTATTAGAAATAAAAAACACAAACAAATGAGGGAATTTGTTTGTGTTTTTTATTTCTAATAAAGGATTTTTTCAGGTGTGTGTGTTTTTTTACTGTAACTTACAGATTAATCATGGAAGGTGTCTCATAGACGCCTGACATGATTAATCTAGGACTTATTGGCAGCTATGGGCTGCCAATAACTCCTTATTACCCCGATTTGCCAACGCACCAGGGTAAATCGGGAAGAGCCGGGTACAGCCCCAGAACTGTCACATATAATGTATGCGGCAATTCTGGGTGGCTGCTGACTGATATTGTTAGGGTGGGGGGCCCCCCATAACGTGGAGCTCCCCATCCTGAGAATACCAGCCTTCAGCCGTATGGCTTTATCTGGCTGGTATTAAAATGGGGGGGGACCGCACGCCGGTTTTTTTTAATTATTTATTTATTTATTTTACTGCACAGTATAGACACGCCCACCGGCTGCTGTGATTGGGTGCAGTGTGACACTTGTCACTCAGCGTGGTGGGCGTGTCTCACTGCAACCAATCATAGGCGCCGGTGGGCGGGTAAAGCAGGGAATACGAGATTGATTAATGGGCGGCCGGCTTTTTCAAAAGAGGAAAAGCCGCCGGAGTTTTTAAAACAGCCGTGCAGCGCCGCGCCGGAGATCGGGGAATGGTAAGTATGAGAGAGGGGGGAACTGACCGCCAGACAGCTAGAGGGACAGACAGACATAGAGACCGACCGACGGACTGAGGGAGAGAACGAAACATAAAAAGAAAAAAGACTGACATCACATGAAAAAAGCACAAAACATACAGGGAACAAACAGAGATGCGTCCGTGTCACTCGGACGTGCGCACAGACCCATTGACTTTCATTGGGTCCGTGCTGCGTGTTGCGTGAATAAAACGGACATGCTGGCATGAGACACGGCCCACAAAACGCATCACGGAGACGGACTCACGGACATAACCAAAAACGCAATTGTAACCGTAGAGATATAGTAACATTGGTGCACGTTTGGCCGTGTGTCCAGTATACACGGAAACGGACCAAATACGCACGTGTTTCACGGATGTGTGTTTCAAGCCTTACACAGTATTAATTTATCTATAAGGGATGAGGAACATGTAACAACTTTTTCTGTCACCATTGTGGATGTGAGGTGATTGCTGTCACAGATGAGGGAAGTGTGTCGCCCTGGGCAAGCCAGGGGACACAGGTCACAACACCACCACACCCCACACTCCAGGTAGGCACACCATGCTAACCAGAAATCCTTGTTGCCTTCCTCCAGGAGTCTGATGATGCACACCAGGGGGTGGGCCAGGCGGTTGGCTCCGCCCACCAAGGAGGTCACAGTCTGGAGGCAGGAAAAACCAGGCAGATAGCTCAGGGACGAGCTTGAGTAAACAGTGAAGTGAAGTTAAGGAAGTAAACAACTAAGTGAAAGGAGTGAAAGTAAGAAAGTGACAGAAGGAAAGCAAGCCTGAAGGGTCCAGCTCTGTGTAGGGCCAGAACAGCAAGGTCAGCGACGGCGGTGACTGTCTGGAGGGGGACCGTTTGGAAGTTCCTGGAAGGACCCCGTTGGCTGTGTGCCCGGTGGTCTGGAGCAGTGTTCCGAAGGACAGTCTGCACCAGGGCAGGGGCCTCTCGGACCCCGGCAAGGCTAGGAGTCGCCAAATTTGCCGAATCCGTCAGTGAAGGGGACGTAGATCCCCCAACAACCAAGTCCCGATTGACGGCAACAGCCCAACCAGTACGGGGGAGACACCGCCACCGCCAGGGCACCAGTTTCCCCAGGGCCAGCGCCTGCGGGCAAAGTGTAGAGCTCCTCCGGCCCAGATTGCAGTCGGGGAGCGGGTAACCGGAGGGAATCCACCGCTACCATCAGTCAACATAGGTGCAAGGAAGAGGGACATCACCGTCACCTACCGGGAGTGCAGGTGCAGCCGTCTGTGGGACCGTCCTACCAGCCGTTTGGTTTACCGTACAAACTGTGTCCGTGTCTCAGGCTGAGTGAGTACCACAGTGCCGCAAGGCACAGCGCTGCCCCCGCGTCCCTGCGCCCACCAGGCCCCGCACCTCACAAACCATCACCGGGCCCCGGGATCACCAACCCCTACCCACGGAGGGGCAACACAACACCTGGCTGCTCCCCATCACCATCCCCGGGATCCCCCATCCGGAGCAGCGGTGGTGCAATCACCACAACCGTGGGTGGCGTCACGAACTATAACAATCCCCACACCCAACCACAACCCCCCTTTCACTCACGGGCGAGGAGTGTCGCTCGAGAAACCCCGGGATCCGGCCCACCGCTCGAGCCACCACTGAGCAGCTGCCGGACCCGAGCAGAAGGGGTGAGCGTAGTGTCCCGACACCCTCCTCCCCGCCCGCGACAGAAGCAGGATCTCTGCTCTGTTATTTTTAATGCTGAGAGGTCAGTGCTGAGCAGACTGCTGACAGCCAATGAGTGTGCAGAGGGCGGGCAGGGGGAGGGGCTGAACAGTGAGGCCGGGCGGTGCCAGCTCTGACTGAAGTTTGGCAACCAAGAATACAGGAAGTTATCATGTTTGCTGGAGCTAAAGGTAAACAAAGAGCTGCAGAAAATAAAGGGATAATTCAAGAGGACCAAAAGTCAGAAAACAAAAAATAACAATGTAGAGGTGATCTATATGACAATACAGCACATATTAACTTATTTTTTTTTTTTAAGTGTATGTTGGACAACTCCTTTAAAGAGGTCAGACGTCTCCTGTGGTTCTTGACCAGGTTGCACACACTGCAGCAGGGATTTCGGCGACTCCTCCATACAGATCTCCAGATCTTTCAGATTTCGGGCCTGTCATTGAGTTTCATCTCCTTTCAAAGATTTTCTATTAGGCTCAGGTCTGGTGACTGACTAGGCCACTCCACAACCTTGAAATGCTTCTTACAGAGCCACTCCTTAGTTGCACTAGCTGTGTGTTTTGGGTCATTGTCATGCTGGTGTTGCACCCGAGGTGCAGTATTCATCTCGGATACGGAGGAGGTCATCACCGGTAAACAACTACAACAACACTTCCAACACATAACACAGGAGCTCTGTCACTGGAACTGGGCCAGGGTAGGTGCCAGGGGTGGCCATCACGAGGTATGGGACCTCTTGGCCACTAGTTCAGAAACCCGGGAGGCGGGGCACCTGCAGGGGAAATGAGGAGCCATTGTGCTGTTCCTACCTATTTTCTTTAAAACCTTTAAAGGGGTGGTTCACCCATATTTTTTATTGTCTAGATCGATATTATATTGAGAAACAATGTTTCTCTCAAATACCTTGTGTTGTCAATAGTGCCTGTGAGAGGCGCTATTGCAGACCGCTGCTCCCCGTTCAGTGACGTATCCGTCCAATGCTGCCTCGTCACATCCGTGCAGCCGGCTACAGTCTTCCAGACTCTGAGCTGTGAGCGGTGTTTCACTGCTGTCACAGCCCATTTGCTCCCCCCTCCTCCTCCCTCCTAGCACAGCACGGCGCGTCTCCTGCTACCCCCTCCCTCCTCCCTTCTCGCAGAACGCTGCAAGCAAGAGACGTGCTGTGAGGGAGGAGGAGCAGGGAGCAGATGGGCTCAGAATGTAGCCGGCTGCACGGATGTGACGAGGCAGCATTGGACGGGTACGTCACTGGACGGGGAGCAGCGGTCTGCAATAGCGCCTCTCACAGGCACTATTGCCAACACAAGGTATTTGAGAGAAACATTGTTTCTCAATATAATATCGATCTAGACAATAAAAAATATGGGTGAACCACCCCTTTAATGACATATCTACTGTTATTTAATTAATGTTATTCAATGTATATACGTTCATGCTTGTCCTTTTCTGCCATCTACTGGTCAGACCATTCTGTTCCCCTGGTTCTTTTTAGTCCAGCCTGTGGGAGTGTTTTCAGCCCTACATGTAACCTCACACCTTGACAAGAACCATCACAAGACTACCACAGTTACAGCCACTTGATCACTGTATTGATGCACGTTTTGTTTATGGAGGAGAAAATAAACCACCGTTACTTCATCTCAGCATGTGTACATTTGAATCCATCTACCCTGGAGCGCTCTGTTCATGTCTTCCTCGCATAGTGGAAATGAAGGTAAGGCTCCCCATACTTCTACACAACTACCTGCCTTCAATCGCCTCTAAGTGGGGACAGAACAGCCATCTCACACAGAGTTCAGTTAGATCCGGGCACAGCAAGCGCCAGGTCGCTCAGGAGGAGGCAACAGTCAGAAGTGACAAGGACAGACAGGGGCCCGTGGTCCAGAGCTGGAGGCTTGACCTGGGTTCTTAGGAAGAAGGGGGATACCAGGGTTCGTGGGGAGTGCAGCAAGCACCCATGACCCTTTCCACGGCCCAGGAGCTGGGGTGGAGGGAAGACCACTGGAAAGAACACACAGAAGGAAACACCAGCCTTGACCTCTGAACTATCCGGGATCGGCTGGGGTCCATCACAGCGAAACACGGCACTCCAGAGGTGGTGTGAGATCAGTGAGTAAAGAACTTGAACTGCATCTTCTGTGTCATCCCATCATTACCGGTGCTCCCATCATCGCGCCCCAGTGCCATAGGAGACTACTACCCCCAACATCCTCCCTGGGGCTTAGCTCTACCTGTGGAGAGCTGCAACACCTGAGCTGCGTCACCATCTGCCCCAGAAGAGAGAGACTTTCCGCAGCGGCAGCTGATAACTGGTCGTACACCACAGGTGGTGTCACGAATAACTACTCCCATCATCCCCATCCCCATCTTTATTGCACCGCCGGGGTCACGGAACTGGACCAGGCTGCTGTGACAACCCGAACTGACACCGGCCCAGTGACGAGTAACCCCAGAGACCCCGTGGGCACGTCACTGGAAGACCCAGCCATGACCCATCTTCAATGCTCTTACTGAGGGAAGGAGGTTGTTGGCCAAAATCTTGCAATACATGACCCCACCCATCCTCCTTTCAATACGGTGCAGTCATCCTGTCCCCTATGCAGAAAAGTACTGGCAAAGTATGATGTTTCCACCCCCCATGCTTCACAATTGGAACAATGTTCTTGAGGTTGTACTCATCCTTCTTCTTTCTCCAAACAAAGATACTGGCGTAGATACCAAAAAGTTCTATTTTGGTCTCATCTGACCATATGACCTTCTCCCATGCCTCCTCTGGACTATCCAGATGCTCATTGGCGAACTTCAAATGGGTGTGGACATGTGCTGGTATGAGGGACCTTGTGTACCCTGCAGGATTTTAATCCATGACTGTGTAGTATACGTTAATCTTTGAGACTCTGGTCCCAGCAAACTTCAGGTCATTGACCAAGTCCTCCCATGTAGTCCCTTCCTTCTTTAGAATTTTGGGGTGGGGAGGACACTGAGGTCCATATAATCAATTATGGGGTGGGGAGAATACTGAGGACTATATAATTAATTTTGGGGTGGGGAGGAGGGTATCAGGGCCATATATGAATTGTGGAGTGGGGAGGAAACTGAGGACTATATAATGAATTATGGGATAGGGAGTACTTCCCCACATACGTAATATCACCCCCTTTCCCACATGTTACATCACCCACTTCCCCACGCAGTCACACGCAAGTAACCATAACCCTTCCCCATGCAGCCTCCCTTCATGCAGCCCACATGCATAGCACAACCCCCTTACCCTTGCATGTAACATCAACCCCTTTCTCATGCAGCCCCCCAGCTTGCAGCATGCAAGTAAAACTATCCCTTTCCCACTCAGCCCTCCAAGAAGCAACACCCCAGCATGAAGCCCCAGCACCTAGCCCCCTAACAACTGTAACTTTACCATCACCCCCTCCTTCCCCAAGTGAGTAACATCACCCCCTTTCCTGCACAGCCTCCCAGTATGCAGCCCCACACATTCAAGATCATCCCTTTCCCCATCCAGCCCTACGGATGTAAAATTACCCCTTTCCCTGTACAATTAGCACCTTTCGTGTATGATCCTTCAAAATGCATCCACGTGTACGAACAACCAGTTATCCTGTGCCCCCTAAAAACACCTCCTCACATTACTCATCCTTAGCCCTTCACTCCTTGGTACAGCCCCTCAGTCCTCTATGTGGCCTCTCCAGAGCCATCATCATCTCCAGCAGACACAGCACATTACAACGCTGAGCACTAGGATAATGGGATCAACTCTGTACTGGAAAAGGAAGTCCCGGCCCTTCTAGTGACATAATGAACTCACAGGAGCAACTGCATTCTAGCCACAGGGGAATTCCTGCGGATCGGCTGCCTGCACTGTACAACAGAGAAGCAGGATCACTCCATGTTCGGCACTTATGATAGATGAGGGCCATCTGGGACCCTCACTCATAACCTGTGGATCTAAACAACAGGCCAGATTGCCCTCATTATTAACTGCCCTGCATCGGCCCCCCTTAACCTTTGGGCCTCAGTGCATATGAACCGGCTGCACTGTGTTGTGCTATCATTTGGGCCATGTTGTTGTGCTATCATTTGGGCCATGTAGAGTGCTATAATTGGCAATATTGGTCTTTCTATAGTGACCATGACTATACTATACGGTATGTACTCCTATGTTAGATAGTATGGCTGACAATGGAAGCTGTCAGACATCTACTTGTTGTCTTATATACTGTACTGAACAAAGTTTGGTTGGTCTCAATCATTTTAATAGTGGGTAGATCCACTGATTTCAGCAGAACTGCTGTGCTGTTCCTAATTGTTTTAGTTAAAACTGTTATTTAATGTTTTTCATGCTTGTCTCTGCTGCCATCTACTGGTCAGACCTTTCGGCTCCTCTGTTTCTTTTGTCCAGCCCATGGGAGTGTCTGTTGATCTTCTTACCTCACTTCCTGGCTTATTCAGTTCCAGCCAGAGCTTTTGTGAGACTCATATCCCTTATTGGAGCTGCTAGAAGCAAAGTCTTCTGACCTTAGTGACTCCAGAAACAAGCATCACAAGAGAACCACAATGCCAGGTACTTGGACTACTGTACTCTGCATGTCCTAACCTTTGGAGAAAATAAACCACCATTGTTTCATCTCAGCATGTGCATGTTTAACTTTGGAGCGCTCTGGTCCTGTCTGCCTCACCTATAGGAAAAACGAAGGTAAGATTCTCACAACATCTCACAACTACGCACCTTCAATCGCCTTTAAGTGGGGACAGAACAACTGCATTTAATAGTATAGCTGTCTTTTGGCAGATGTCGTCGGATAGAAGGATTGGGTTTAATGCATTTCAAGATGTTATCTGGCAGTGGCTTATTCTCATGCATGCTCATCCAAGTCATGTGTGAATGTTAATAGGGGCACTTTGGAAGTAGTGAACCTAATGAGCATTTGGTCAACAAAAATCTAAGGTGCATGACCAAGGCTGGACTGGAGCAACAATTGAGCCAATGTATTTAAAAGCACACAGGCCCCCCACTTTGCAAGACCGGAGTTTCTCTTACTATTATCCATCTGTTGTTGGACAACATCAAAATTTACTGAGAACCAATATTACCAAAATACCAATGTTTAAATGTCATATAAAAAAAAAGCTATTAACTGGCAGATATGGGATAAATGTGCAGCGTTCTGACACTGTTGCCTGAGTAAGTGGGGGAGGGAATCAATTACTCTCTGCTCCGCTGCAGTTGTCAGTATTTGCATCCTGAGGCCACTCATACTGTTAAAAGTTTAAAATTGTTGCGGGCTATGTGGCCTATTGCCACTTCAGCCCATCTGGCATTTGCCAAAAGGTCCAGCTGACTAGTCCAGATCTGTATATGATGATAGGTGTGAGCTACTTGACTTCCCTCTTATAAGGCTAACAAATATCTCCTGTAATGAGCATGAGGTCTGGCTTTGATGGCTATCTGGCAATTCTTGGCAGTGGGCACATCTTTACACGACAAGGAAATTGTCACACCAGCCCATATGTTTATGGATTAAATGCAAAACCTTCTATCTGCTGGGCCGCAGGCTTCAAGATCTGAGAAGGAATCGGGCCAATAATATAAATGTCAGCGCTGAGTTTTCTAAGCCCCCAGTGTCCCATCCTCCCCTGTAGATGAGAAAAGCTAAAATCTCCTTTACCATTAAATTAAATAAGGTCTGAGGCCTAATCCTGACATATGGATGTTTATCAGGCGGGATCATCGTCTGGTAATCTACCAGGATAAGGTCAGTGCAGGAATTTCATTTTGACGGTAAAGGTCTTGACTGGAACCATTTCCATCTTCATTATAATTGCAGTTTCCAATCTAGGGATTTTCTTTTCTTCAGATTATGAATAATGTGCAGAATTGGAGAATCAAAAGAATGAAAGAATTAAGGGAGTGATTCACTGAAGGACAACATTTTATATACTGTACAACGGCCTCTGAAGGCTTCTTCATTCAGAAGTGATGGTGCTACATCTTCACCTGTGACTAAAGGCCACTTTACACACAGAGATAAATCTGCGGCAGATCTGTGGTTGCAGTGAAATTGTGGACAATCAGTGCCAGGTTTGTGGTTGTGTACAAATGGAACAATATGCCCATGATTTCACTGCAACCACAGATCTGCCAAAGATTTATCTCTGTGTGTAAAGTGGCCTTTAGACTCTCAGGTTTCCCTGCCTCAATGTAAGGTCAGGTACAACACTGTGGGTCACCATGTAGGATCAGTCATAGGGGGCCTCAGGAAATCATAAGACAAATAAAATGACTTTTCAACTTTACACTTAAATAATCAACATGTTAGAAAGTCCCTAAGACATATGCCAAGATAAGACCATAATGGCTATGCACCCTGCCATTTGCATCAGCTTACCAAAGAACCAATCTACACACTCATTTAAACTTCAGGAACCAGGAACCAATTACTGAGTTAAGGATTGAAAAGTCCAAGGACTGAAAATGACCAATAATGTTGGAATGTACTAACATTTTGACACCATCTTCTGTTAATCCCTCCGTCGATGTCACATCGATGTAGTTCACCGGTCATGCTGTATTTATTGGCAAATTGCCATAACAAGCACAAAATATTATCTTGGGGGTTAGGGCAGGAAGTTGAGGCCTATTAAGCTTCTTGAGGCCAGTGACTAGTTGATATTTTGGCTACTGCTACTGTTTGGACAAATCAGTCAAAGAATATCTTAAGATTTACACTGAACAAAAATATACCGTATTTTTTGGTTTATAAGACGCCCCGGATTATAAGACGCACTCCAAATTTAGAGGAGGAAAATAGGAAAAAATAATTTTTAATGTTAAAATGAGGGTCTGTCTTATAATACTAGTGCGTCTTAATCCTAATGCTTACCAGGGTTGAGTGGCAGTGGTGGAGCGGCTCTACAGTAGAAGGTCACAGGAGGCAAAGTTAGTGTACCGCCTGGCGGCCTTGGCTGCGGCCGCTGAGCTGCTCGGATCCGTGCTCGCGTTCTACGGGTGGTGGCTCGAGCCTCTCACGGACCCGGGGGTCACGGCGCTCTGCAAGGGGGTTGGCGTAACACACGGGGGATGCGGGTATTTGGTTTTGGGATGATTGTTCGTGACGCCACCCACGGTTTGTGGTGATGGTGGACACCACCGCTGCGGTGAAGGTACGGGGACTCCCGGGAGCGGTGTAGTGGCGCAGCTAGGTGTTGACCACTCCGTGGGTAGGGGATGTTGGTCCCGGGGACCGGTCGGGCTGTGGGCAGAGGTGCAGGGCGCAGTGTTGCGGTGCGGTGCCTGATGGCACTGTTGTACTCATGATTAAACCACGCAGAGTCACTGGTAAACCAAACGGAGGAATGAACGGGGCCCGCAGCCGGCTGCAGCTTCCTAGTCGGGTTGGCAATGTCCGCCTTTCTTCTGCACCTGTGTTTGTAGTGTGACCACTGTGCCTGGGCACTAGTAGTCCGCTCCCCGGCATGTATGTGTCATAGGAGCCGCTGTTGCCTGCAGACGCTGGCCCTTGGATCTCTGGCGGTAGCTACTATCCGGACGGGTTGGGCTGTTGCCTTCAATCGGGACTTTGGTGGGAATGAACCCCTGAGGTCCAGACCGCAATCAGTTAATCTGACTATGGTGGTGGCATATAGCCTAGTCGGGGTCTGAGTACCCTGCCTGGTGCTACGGTATCCAGTTAGCTCCCCGTTTCGGTTCCGGTGGGCCACTACTCTGTCCCAGTCCCTTACAGTTCCGCTGGTCATATTCCCGGTCTCCTGCAGGCGGCCACTGCCGTCTGCCTGCCTGACTGTTGCACTCCACTGTACTGCACTGACTGTCTGAACCATCTGTGTCTGTCTTCCTGCCTCAGGCCAGCAGACTCCTCGGGGGCGTGTCTTTCCGCCTGACTCCGCCCACCTGGTGTGCCTGTCTAACACTGAGGGAGGCATCAGGTCTTTGTGGTTGACTGGTGGTACCTTTCTAGTGTGGGGTGTATGTGGTGAGTGTTGTGACCTGTGACCCCAGGGGTCCAGGGCGTCACATTAGCATCGCAGGAGGGTCGGTGGACGGAGTGTGATTGATACTGCGGCCTTAGAGGTGTCACGGCGGCGGGCGCCACTGATCTGCTGGCGTGTTGTGGGGGTGTCACTGCAGAGGAAGGTCAAAGGACGGGGTGTTGACTTGTCACAGCAGCGGTGGGCGCCTGATCTAACTGCGAGCTTCATTGAATCTCCTACGGTTGACGCAATGTACTTCAAGAAAATGGCCGCAGAGACAGCATGAGCGCAGAAAGGCCTCCACAGCCATTTTCTTGAAGTCCATCGCATCAACTGCGAGTGATTCAATAGAGCCCGCAGTCAGATCAGGCACCCACGCCGCCGCAACACTGACACCCTCAGTATCCACCTATGACCCCGCTCCACTACTGCCACCCCGGAAAACTATATCCGCATTGTAAGATGCACCCACATCATACCCTCAGTTTTGGGGGGAAGAGTGCCTCTTACAATCTGAAAAATATGGTAAACGTAACACTTTTATTTATACTCCCAGTTTTCATGAGCGGAACTCAAAGATCTACGACTTTTTCTATGTGCACAAAAGACCTTTTGTCTCAAATATTGTTCACAAATTTGTCTAAATCTGTGATAGAGAGCACTAACGATGGGCAAATAATAAAATATTTGAGTTCAGATTCTTCGTTCCAAATAATTTGCACTAATTGTGTATTTGTCACGAATAACAAACCTAATGCAAATCAATGGGAAACTCGAATATTTTTCAAGAGGACCTTGGAAATAGATCTGGGAGGGCTCTAAAAATGATGCAATGGATGGAAAAGTACTAAAACTGAATGAGAACAGTATTACGGAGATTAAAGCAAGGGAATTATACTTAACGAGTTTCACGTGGCTGTCACACTGCTTCTGAGTCAAATCATTAACCCTTATGAATATTCACTGCTTCTCCCATCCACACTCTGTAACAGTATCTGTGATTGGTTGCAGACCTACTTTCCCCATCCACCCTCTGTGCTGGTATCTGTGATTGTTTGCTCTCACACTAGCTGTCTGGATCAGGAAATGGAGTGTAAAAATAATTAAATAATTGGAAATCCAGGCACCTCACAGGTGCTGCATATCAAGATGCTGATTAGACCGTATGATTATTGCACAGGTGTGCCTTAGGCTGGCCATAATAAAAGGCCACTCTAAAATATGCAGTTTTTTCACACACCACAATGCCAAAAGTTTTGAGGGAGCGTGCAATTGGCATGCTGACTGCAGGAATGTCCTCCAGAGCTGTTCTCCGTGAATTGAATGTTAATTTTTCTATCATAAGCCGACACCAAAGGCGTTTCAGAGAATTTTGTAATACAGCCAACCGACCTCATAACCGCAGACCGCGTATAGCCACACCAGCCCAGGACGTCAACATCCAGATGCTTCACCTCCAAGATCCTCTGAGACTGGACACCTACTGCAACAATTGTTCTCAGGGAAGCTCCTCTGCTGCTTGTCGTTCTCATGGGGGTCTCCACCTGACTGCAGTTCATCATTGTAACCGACTTGAGTGGGCAAATGCTTATATTCTACGGCATCTGGCACGTTTTTCACGGATGAATAATGGTTTTCACTGTACAGGTCAGAGAGCAGACTGTGTGTATGATGATGTGGTGCTGTGCCGCCCCAGCAGCAGTCGAACTGCTCAGATCTGGGGTTGCTGTGGCTCGAGGGTCTTCGGACCCCGGGGGCTTGCGGCCACTTCAAATGTAAGGGGGTATTTACAGGGGATGAATGTTCGTGACGCCACCTGCGGGTTGCGGTAAAGGGGAGTACCGCCGCTGCCGATGGGAGTACCGGGACAGATGGTATGGGGCAGCCAGGTGTCACTCCTTCTGCAGGTAGAGAAGGCCCCGGATAGTGGGGATTTGGTGAACGGGTAGCTTGGCCTTGGGAAGCAGGGTTCAGATTACTCACTGCGGTGGTCGTGGTGCTGGATCAGGTGGAATAAGCAGACACTCACACAGATGGTAAACCAAAGTCTCTAGGCACCGCAGTCTCTACGGGGGGAGCCCGGGCAGGTCCCGTTCCCACCAGTGTCACTTGGTAAGTCCGGAGCCCTGCCTCCGTGCACAAATTGTTTAACAGTTGTGGCCCCTTGGCTTGAAGCTTTCGGGGCCCCGCTACCCGTGTGTATGGCAGCTGTGCTCTTGGTGGCTGGCACTTGGAATTTCAATGGGTTGTGTATTTTGGAGAACCCTATCCCCCGCGTTGTGCTGATGCCTCCAATCTCTGAGCTCTTGGGGAAAGTTCATAAAGAGACTATCCTCCAAAGGGTTAATTATCAGGTTGCGTGAAGCTACTCCCTGATCTAGGGTCCAGTACCCTGCCATGCTCGGTACCGGTAAGGTGGCTGAGCTTTCTGCTGCCAACTGTCCTCCTAGACTGCGTCTGTTACACTCCTGTCCCTGGGAGCTCCAACTCCCATGCTCCTCACTTTTTGAGGGCTAACACTTCACTGACTCTAAGCTGACTTCCTCCCTCCCACCAGTCTGCCTGACCCCTATGTGGGCGGCCGTGCTCCAACTTGAAAAAACCCACTGGTGTGTCTGTCCAGCCCTGGTGTGAGGTGTGGTTGGGATTTGTAGTTCGGACGTCAGTGACACTGTTGGGAACCTGGAACCATGGGAGTAGGCCTTGCACCCTGGGGTACAGGATGCAGTTCCCTGTCCAGTCGCCACAGAGCCACAGAGGTACTGCACCTCAGCCATGGCTGTAATACCCCATTCCCTGGTAAGGAGGAGCACATAGACCACAATACACACACACACTCTTAGTATAGCTACACTCCATGAGGCTGTAGTTAGGGCGAGTTGCTCCTTAGGGAGAGCACAGCCCTGGAGCCAGCCTGGAGGTGGAGTTAGTTAGTGGGTGCACACTGAGAATGGAGTGCTGAAGGAAGTAGGAAGCGAATGGGAGAGGGCCTGGGGACTGGAGCCGGAGGAGCTCATCCTAGGACTAGGAGGAAGAAAGGAATAAGGGGTACTAGAGCCACGAGAAGTGAGAAATCCACCCTTTGGGCTCACTTCCACAGCTGACACACCAGTCTGGAGGGACTTGGCCGCAAAGGGGACCGGCCCCATGACTAGTGGAGAACGATGAAGCTCAGCTAGCAAAACCGGAGGTTGAGGTAAATTTATGTGCCAAAGCCACAACCACACGCAAATCCACTGAAAAGGTGACCACAGAGGGCCAGGGGATTAGGCAGAAGAGCCTTCCAAACACTGTCCGCAGATACCGGCTCAGGGCACTGTATGTGAGATGCAGGGCAAGAGGGCGAAGCCAGCGTACGAAGACGACCAGGAAAGGGACGCATAAAGGTACACCGGTCGGTGAATTAGCTGGGGATTGGCTGGATCCTGTCACTGCATGACTCAGCACTCCAAGGGCAGCATTTGACCGTCCAGACGTGATAATCTGGAACTGACAACTGTGAGTAAAGAACTTATGACTGCACCCTGCTGTGTCCGGAACTCAATGCCTGTGCCGCCAGCCCTGCGCTGCCCCAACATTTCACTGGCTAACAACTGCCTACGGTTGCCCTGGGGTCCCAGCTCCACCTGTGGCGAGCTGTACCATCTCAGCTGCGTCACCATCTGCCCCAGCAGTCCCATCTAAGCAGCGTTGGAAGATCACAGTTGGCGTCACGATTCATCATTCCCCAATTTGATTAACGACCCCGCCAGGGTCACGGAGTCGGGCCCTGCTGCCGTGACCTTCCTAGGAAACCAGAACCGGGTGTCCCCCCCAAACAGGCCCTGGTGGTGGGGCGTGTCAGGGACGTGTGGGTGAACGGTTTGCTGATGTCAAGATTGTGAATTGAGTGGCCCATGGTGGCTGTGGGGTTATGTTATTGGCAGAAGTATGTTATGGACAACAAATAAAGATGCATATTATTGATGCCAATTTGAATGCACAGGTATACCATGATAAGATCCTATAGTCCATTGCTGTACCATTCATCTACCACCATCACCTCATGATGCAGCATGATAATGCACGGCCACATGGTGCAAGGATCTGTGCACAATTCCTGGAAGCTAAAAACATCCCAGTTCTTGCAAGGCCACCATACTTACCGGACATGTCACCCAGACACCCAGTGAGTATAATTCTAGGAATGGTACAGATATGTTGGGAGTAGTTGTCTTACAAACAAGAATGCTACCACCAGGGGTGTAGATAGGGGTTAAGCTCAAGTTGGTGATGGGAGTGGGAAGCAGGGCAAAGCACATCAGAGTTGGCCTCTAGATAGATAACCATGTTTACAACAAGTGAGGCACAACCTATTTATGGAGGATATAATTGGCATCTCAGCAGAGTGACCTAAAAGTAATAATGCTTTGTGAGTTTCATCTTAAAAGTGAATAAAGCCCCAAGTGCACCCAAAGAGTAGTAATGCCCCCTATGTGCCCCATAAAAAGAAATAGTGCCCCCTGAGTTCCTCCTCCACAATTATGTCCCAAGTGTTTCAACAAAGGAAATATTTCCCAGAATTTGCCACATATTGTAATACTGCCTGCTGATTCCCTTGATTCCCTCAAATATCGTGATATAGTAATAATGTCCCCTGACTTTACCCACAAAATAGTAATTGTGTGGCAGAAAATAAATAAAAAAATACATATATACTCACATAACCCCAGATCCTGATGAGTCCACTGAAAGAGTCAGAGCTCCTATGCAAGGAGGAGCTTGATGTCATCTTTACGCAGGCTGCGCCAGGATGCTGACGTACATGGCAAGCCACTGCAGATCTGTAGGCTGGAGGTCTAAAGTGACTAAAAAAAAAGTAGGGCACACAGATCAGTGCTCCCTGATGTATAACAATAAAACACAGTTAAGGTTACTCTGTATGGGTCTCGCTGTAGAAGTGTACCCTGAGCAGCTTCCCCGTTTGACCACTGGGTGCCTATGCTACTGACTACCAATCACAAACATTCAGCAGTTCACACAAGTCATCGTAGTACTGATCATATCTGGGTTTTTTTTTCTTCTCCACCCACCCCAAACCACCATGATGACTTCTCCTTTCCAAGACTCCCCTACTGTATAGTTGTCTCCCACAACTCCCTATTGTTACAAAACTAAAAGCGTGAGGCTCTTTGAACACATTTGATCAAAGTATGGGAGTCAAGCTGTCAACGACAAGCCAACCTCTCTTTAGCCGAGAACCTAATGCTAAAAAGACCTCATGTTTTTAGGCTTCAACTTAACTGGGGAAGAATAGTTTCCAGCTATGCTTTGTTTTAATTAAAAATAGTTTTGGAAAGTTGGATGGAAAGGCTGCAAGGCCTTGGAGGTAGACTATAACCATTCTGCCTATAGTATTAAGGGGATAATTGTACCTCTATGCGGATGAAATGGAATTCAACATCAGGCGACACATCAGTGGAGGGTTTCCACTCGCTACCTTTAGTAACTAACTTAAGGATGTTGATATGACAAACCGCGATGACAAACCAACATACCACATCAAGTAGCATGGGCTGCCGTAATGGGGCGACTTATCCTCCCGCTTCGGACCCACTCCCCCAGCATGGTGGTGGATCATTCAGCTCAGCTCACAGATGGATGGACACACTTGTACTTCTGCCACAACTGCTTTCCCACAGGTACCGGCAGTTAACGCCTAAGCTGGGGCGTCCCGATTTCTCCTTTACGTCTCCATGACACACTGGACTTAAGTTCACTATAGATGAGCCCTCTTCAGATATCTCTGCTGTCTTCTAATTCTTTCTCCTTCTTGTCCTGTCTCTATCCTACTTCAACTACCTCCACCCTGCTTGCTCCACTCTGCTCTTCTGACCCTTCTGGTCCTTGTCTCCTGTTCTGCATACTACTGCAGCTTTTTCCTACCTCACTGAACCAGGAAGTTGCTTTCCCTATATCCTTTGCTGTGCTGGGGACCCTCCTCCCCTCACTTAGCTCCTGTCACTCCCTATGCATTCCCGCACACTCAGAGACCTAGTGACACCTAGTGGCAGAGCCGTATTACAGGAGAATATATTTACGAAATACAAGGCAGTAAAACACAAAAGTACAATACAATTCACAATTTTCATGTTGCTGTTCCAGTAGTCGCCATCGAGGAGTGGGGGTGGAAGGACGCTGGTCACCCTATTACACTCCCCCCACTTTATACTCGCCAGTCCCCTGGCGATGAGACCTGTAAGATATGAAACACAACTGTAACTGTTCACAGTCCCTCAGGGATGAGGGCAGGCTCCACGGGGGGAAGACAGACAAGGACAGTCATGGACAAGGACATGGTGGGGCAAAAGGGGCAAAGGCAGTCCATAGTGGGGGTAAAAGGGGGAAAAAATGAGGAAGGAAAACAACGTCCATGGCCCGGTCCGGCCACGAGGGGCATGTCCCATCCCTCCACAAACTACTCTTTGCTTCGGTCTCGTCCGGACACTTTGGGGCAACATTCACTGGCCCAATTTTTCAGCAACTTTCGTAGCCTGATGCTCTCCTTTTCACTTTGGAGGGCTCTTAAACTAGCCCACCTTCTTCAACAGGACCTTACGGCCATCAGGGACACTCACACTCTTCAGGCCTACTTGCTGCCTTGCGACACCCGACGGCCACCCACAGCTCCTGACGCTATCAGCTGAAGTATCTCCTCCAGGTCCGCTGCGCTTCCAACCTTCGCCATGGTCACCGCTCTCTTAGCTCTGTTGTGTGCTCCGCTCTGCATCTTTTGCAGCGCTGAATCCTCACTCCATGATGGCACCGGCCGTGTCGATGTTGCGCACTTCTTGCATTGCTGGGCCCACCACTTCTGGAGCTAAAGCCATGTCTTAGCACGCATCCATCTCTTCGGCTGTGCCCACAGCCACGCCTCCCTTACACACAGGGCTGCACTCACCATCAGACGGCTCTTCAGCAGCTGTGCCCGCCTCTTGCGGACGCCTCCTCTTCTGGGCAGGAACTTCATTTTCCACCGGACTCCTCTTCGGTGGAATCCTCTCATCTCAGACCAGACCTTCGCTTCACCTATGCATCCCCCCACACTAAGAGACCTAGTGACACCTAGTGGCAGAGCCGTATTACAAGAGAATACATTTACCAAATACAATGCAGTAAAACACAAAAGTACGATACAATTCACAGTTTGCATGTTGCTGTTCCAGAAGTCGCCATTGAGGAGTGGGGGTGGTAGGGCACTGGTCACCCTATTACACAGGTGCTTAGTTAAGCCCATCCCGCTAAAGGTAAGCCGGGTCCTCCTGTGGTCCAGTGGGTCCACTCCCGTTTGCCGCCTCACAACACCAACCGTGAGTTACAATTTGCTAATATTTTCATAACATAAAGACGAAACTAAAAAAAATAAACATTTTATTCCGTTCTGCAGCCACTATTGCATTATGTATCCAGTTCAACATGAAAAATTTGGTGGTAGGTCCTCTTTAAGATCACCATGTATGGTGTCACATGAAGTCTTATTATCCTGCCTGTGGTCCTGGCTATCAATAATGCTCATTTTTCTCCTCTACTTTCTATAGGAGAGTATATGTGGACTCCTATTGTGAATTGCTCTACTAAAGTTTGTATTCTCCTCCTGAGATAAATGAGAAATCTGTACTTGACTCGCCCACCCCAGGGCTATGGGACACCCGGTGCCGGGCCGGACTAGTCCGGTGGTAGTCAGTGGTGGCTGGGCCCGGCTCCGTGGCCCTGGTGGGTGTCAGTTGAATATGTGGCTGATGACTTTAAGTTTGTGTTCGTGACGCCACCTGTGGTATGCGGCTATTAAGCCGCCGCTGCTGTGTAAGGCCTCCGGGGTGATGAAGTGGCAGCAATGATGGTACTGCTCCCCACAGGTGGAGCGGTGCCCCGGGACACAGTTGGTGCTTGTGGAAGTCTATGGTGTTGTGTGACTAGCACAGTGCAGGGCCGACAAGCAATGAAAGAAACAGGCACAAACAGTAGTCTCTTTACCTTCTCCTCTTTTACTCGGCAGTAGTTTAGTCCAGGGAGACCGTCACAGATGGTACAGATGATCCGGCCGGCCTGGAAGTGCCTGGGGTGATCTTTGGCCAGTTGAGTATGAGGCCTACTCCTTAATCTTTCTTTGCTGTTTAGGACACTGCACTTTGGGTTAGCAAGTGCCCTCTTGCTGCTGGGACCTGTGGTTCGTCCCTTCTTCTGTGGGGTAGACTGCGCAGGCCCTCTCTGGTGCTTCTCTGCTGGAGTCCACACCAGGCCCTTGGGATGCAGCTGTACCCTCAGTTTGCTTCTGGGCCAGGGGGCTTGCAGCTCTCCTGTCCTCCGGATTCAGCTACCAGGGATGGATTTTATGCCCTGGCAACCACAGACTCTGATGTCCGAGTCCCCTCTGTGCCTCCCTGCACCTCTTGCTTCACTGGGCCAAGCTATTCCAGCTCTAGGCCCCAGTTCCACAAGGCAGCACTACTCTGCGTCTGTCCTCGTTCACTCCTGTCTCCAGACTAACTAACACTTCCTCCTTCCAGCCAGACTTAAGGAATGCTCCCTGAAGTTCCAGGTTCAGAGCTCCCCCTGCTGGCCGGAGGGAGAACTGTGTTGAGTGTTAACTTACTGGCCAATAGATCTCCCAATTACCTCCAGGCTCAGCATTAACCCTTTTGGGAGGGCAATGCTGTTGTGGCGACCAGGTCCTGGGGCGCCACACTCCCCCTTAGTTAAATTCAGTACTCCCGGACTGTAGAGACAAACATGACATGTTAGAACATTTCATCCCATTATGGGAGGCGCAATTACTTTAACGTTACAACCTTAAACATTACTATAAGAGTCCAGTGTGGCTCCCTGCCGGGTGTCCATTACACTGCTCCATGGGGGACCCGCCGCGTTCAAACCCCCAACGTAGGCTCTGGGCGTGCGTCAGAGCATTGATGACCCCACTCTATGCACGCCGGACGGGTTTTTCTTCAGGGGTGTTGAGCACACTGGTGCTAACTATGAACAATTTAGGTGTTGGCCACCCATAGTCCAGTGGCCCAATTGTCCATTTTCGCAATCAAAGAAAAAGAAAACATTTTGTACACAACATGGCAGACATTTTGCATAACTATTTACATCCTAATAAGTACTCTTTCCCTTATACAGTTGACTCCCTATACCTTAGAGGGGGTTGTCCCCGAGTGCTGCGCTGGGACCTACGTAGCTCTGGTGTTTGCCCCTGACTACGTGGTGCGTCTTCTATCTCAGCACTACAGGTGGGCCTAACCCCCATAGGTAAGCGTGATGGTTGCCTTTGTGATCTAGGAGTCGCCAAGGGTATGACAGGTTCACCACTGACAGGGGGTTGATCCTCCTGCTCCACTGCTGGCGTGTCATCTCGTGCCGGAGCGGACGATTCTTTAGGTGGATCCGGAACCTTTTCTGTTTCTGGCTCGACCAACTGCGGAAACGTCAAAACTGGTACCACTATGGCATTGTTTATTCGGGTCCAAGTTTTGGGGAACTTTCCAAGGATGGTTTGAATCATCTCCCCTCCTTTCTCTTGACTTTGGGGACTTCCTTGTACTCCTTCCATTTCTCTTTGGATTCTGCACCGTTCAGGGCACGCTTTCAGGCGGTCTCGGGAAATTGCTTGATAGGTTTTGCCTTCATCTTTGCTTATGAGGCATACCTTACTATTGTCAAAGTTGGAGGGGATAATGGTGTAGGGCTCGTTTTCCCACTGATCATCCAATTTATGCGTCTTCCGCTTCTTCTTGAGGACTTGTTCTCCAGGTGCTAAGGGAGTTGCTGGGGCTGTTTGATTGTAATGCTGTTCTTGCCTCGTTCTTGCTTGAGACAGGTTCCTCTCTACGCACTCCTGGACCTTACGGTACCGCTGCTGCCGTTCTGTATCCCAATCCTCTATTTCTTGAACCGCCTCAGGCGACACAGTCCCCATCTCAAAGTCTACAGGCAACTTGCCTGGTCTGGCTCGCATCAGGTAAGCGGGGCTGCAGTTGGTCGAATTCACTGGGATGTGGTTGTACAGGTCTACCAGATCTGGCAACTTTTCTGGCCATTGGTTCCTTTCCTCCAGCGGTAGGGTCTTCAGCATATCAATAACCACATGGTTCATTTTCTCGCACAGTCCATTGGTTTGGGGGTGGTACGGTGTGGTTCGGATTTTCTTACAACCGTACATGTTACAGAACTCTTGGAACACTTCAGCCTCGAATGCAGGACCCTGATCAGTCAGTACCCTTTCCGGATAGCCGTGAGGTCGACAAAAGGATGCCTGGAACGCTCTAGCTGCTGTCCTGGCTGTCTGGTCCTTCACAGGCACTACTACCAGGAAACGAGAGTAATGGTCCACAATGGTGAGGGCGTACACATAGCCTGACCGGCTTGGTGTTAACTTCACGTGGTCCAGGGCCACCAACTCCAGGGGCTGCTTTGTGACAATTGGCTGTAGGGGAGACCTTTGGCTGGCATCGTCTTTCCGCCTCAGGTTACACGGGCCACAGTCTCGGCACCACTTCTCGATCATCTTTCTCATGTGCACCCAATAGAACCGATCACGGAGTAGGGCTTCCAACTTCTTCCACCCGAAGTGTCCTGCGTTATCATGATACGCTGCTAGGACCATTGGAGCATCTCTCTGCGGAACCACTATCTGCCAGACAAGTTCATTTGTTCGATAGTTGACATATCTCTTGCAGAGCTTGCCTTGGTAGGTGAACAGTCGTCCCCTCTCCTTCCACAGCTGCTGGGCTTCCTCTGGAGCGTCTGGGCCAAGATGGGTCTCAGCTTGCGCTAGCTTCTCTTTGACCAATCGCACGGCCGGGTCACCGTTCTGTGTTTCTTCCCAATTATGGTGGAGTAAGGGGTTGACCGAGACCCCGTGCTGGCTTGAGCGCTTCACTCCTACAGCATGCTCACACTGGGACACACCTTGGTGATGGAAAGCCGGTAACTCTATCTCTTCGAGTTCATCCATGTCTTCTCCAGACTCGGGCAAGTGAGGCATTCTGGACAGCGCATCAGCATTGTTATTCTTCTTGCCAGCCCGATACTTGATGGTAAAGTCAAAGTTAGACAGCCGGGCCATCCATCGCTGTTCCATCGCACCTAACTTGGCTGTTGCCAGGTGTGTCAACGGCTTGTTGTCCGTGAAGATGGTGAACTTGGCCGATGCCAGATAGTGCTTGAAGCGTTCAGTCACTGCCCAAACAATAGCGAGGAACTCCAGCTTGAAGGAACTGTAGTTTTCTGGATTCCTTTCTGTGGGCCGAAGCTTCCTACTGGCGTACGCTATCACCCTCTCTCTGCCTCCCTGTACCTGGGACAGAACTGCTCCCAGTCCCACGTTGCTGGCGTCTGTATACAGTACAAACGGTTGGCTGTAGTCAGGGTAGGCCAGAATTTCTTCTCCCGTGAGAGCCCCTTTCAGCCGGACAAAGGATGTTTCCAGTTGGCTGCTCCATTCAAATGGAGGGCTCTGCTTCTTAGCCTGCTTTGGCTGGCCCACCAGGAGATCTTGAAGGGGCGCTGCTATCTTGGTGAAACCATCAATGAACCTTCGGTAGTAGCCCACCAGTCCAAGGAACTGCCGCACCTCCTTCACTGTGGTGGGTCTTGGCCAGTCCTTGATTACAGTGACTTTCTCCGGATCAGGTGCCACACCTTCTGCGCTGACCACATGACCCAGGTACTGTACCTTTGGCTTCAAGAGGTGACATTTGGACGGCTTGATCTTCAGGCCATATTTCGACAAGGATTCAAAAACTTCTGCTAAGTGCTTCAGGTGGTCCTCATAAGTCTTGGAGTAGACTATTACGTCATCCAGGTACAACAGCACGGTTTCAAAGTTGTGATGGCCCAAGCAGCACTCCATCAACCTTTGGAATGTCCCTGGGGCGTTGCAGAGCCCGAATGGCATACAGTTGAACTCACAGAGACCCATTGGTGTCGTGAATGCAGTCTTCTCTTTGTCCGCCTCTGCCACGGGAACCTGCCAATACCCACTGGTGAGATCCAAGGTGGAGAAATAGTTAGCTGACTTTAAGGCTGTTAGTGACTCCTCTATTCTGGGCAGTGGATAAGCATCTTTATGTGTAATGCGGTTAATTTGCCTGTAATCTACACACATTCTCATTGTACCATCTTTTTTCTTTACGAGCACTAGTGGAGCTGCCCAGGGGCTACAACTATCTCTGATAACCCCAGCCTCCTTCATTTCCCGTAACATTTCCTTGGCACACTGATACTGTGCGGGGGGTACAGGGCGGTATCTCTCTTTAATGGGATGATGATCACCCGTGGGGATTTGATGTTTAACCCCTTTCACCTGCCCAAAATCTAGGGGGTGTTTGCTGAAGACCCGCTCGTACTCCTGTACCACCCGGTAAACCCCATGCTTTTGGTGCGAGGGGGTGGAGTCGGTGCCTACATGTAATTTTTGGCACCAGTCTTCCGGCTGCCCCTTGGAGCCATTGTCTTCCGCCTGGTCGGACGGGATCAAGGGTTCCACTGCTTTAATGGTATTGTTACTGACAGTGTACAGTTTTGCTACAGTGGCGTACCGGGGCAATTTGGCCTCCTCCTCCCCACAATTCAGGACACGGACGGGCACTCTCCCCTTGCGGACGTCCGCTACCCCTCTGGCTATCAGGACTCCAGGCCTACTGTCTGAATACACTGGTTCTACCAAGGCATGGTAATCCTGACCCTTGAGGCCTATTGCTGCCCGACACCATATCAACATTTCACTTCTTGGGGGTATTACAATGGGGAGGGGGTCACTTACCCTCACACTGCCAATTTCTCCTCCGGCTAGCTCTACTTGCTGCCTCCTCATCAGGGCTCTGATCTCCCTCTGTAGGACACGCTGCTGCCCGGAGCTGGCAGTTTCAGACGCCTGTTGCAACAAAATTATCACTTCGGCAATACAATTTTCTATCACATTTGTACCAAGGGTTAGCAGTGGGTTAGATTCTTTGCGATCAATATCTACAATTATCATCCCCTGACATGGCAATTCCACCCGCCCCACTTTAATGGTTACTTCTTTGTACCCAATTTGAGGTAAGGGCTGACCATTACTGGCCACAATCGTTAAATCATCTGGGCCATTGTCAATGTCTGAATCAGCCCAATATCTTTTGTACAGTTTGTGGGGGATGGTTGTTACCTGGGACCCCGTATCCAGGAGGGCATTCAAAGGGATCCCATCCAGCACAATGGGAAGGACCGGTCGTCCTCCCACATACTTGCTGCGGCTGGGGTTTGAGCCGGGCTTCCTTACACCTGGGGGTTGGCTCCTGGCCCCAGGCTCAGCCCGTTTAAAGGACAGCGTCGTGCAATGTGGCCCGCCTGGTTGCAGTGGCGGCAGATCGGTTGTCCTGTTGAATCATACCGGTCTGTGTCTCTGCCTCGGGTCGGCGGAATCCTCCTCTGTCGCATCCATGGGACGTCTTCTGGGCTGGAGGCCAACTCGATTTTTGCAGGCGAGGGGGTCATTTGTAGAGACTGCACGGTCTTGGCAAGGGCAGCCACAGTCTTGGTCAGCTCCTGGAACTGCTGTCTGAGCTCTGCCGTGGGATCCTTATCCAGGGACTGCGCCTCAGCCCCTGCAGTGGCTCGTGTTGCAGGCACCACCCCGGGGTACGTGATAGCAAGAGGCCGGAGGGGTACTGGGTCATTCGGTGTAGATTCTCTCAGTACCCTGATGGCCTGGTCCTTAAACTTTGCAAAGTCCAGAGCAGGGTTCTGCAGGACCATGATACGCAGCTGTGTCCTGTGGGCGTCTGACAGGAGCCCTTCTATGAACTGCTCAGTTAGGAGTTTGTCTTCTTCACGTACACTCTCTGGGTCCACCTGTTTAACTGCTTTCAGGGCCTCCTGCAAGTTTAAGGCATAGTCCCTTATGCTGTCTGTGGCCCGTTGCTTGCACCCAAAGAATCTCATCTTTATCTCTGCTGCGGTGCGGGTGTCAAAAGTGCTCTTTAGTTTGGCCAGTATCTGGGCTGCTGTCCCTTTATCTGTATCAGGCCAGGACTTCGCTTCACGCTGGGCTGCGCCGGCTAGCTGTCCCATTAATATGCCCACCTTCTGGCTCTCAGTCAGAGGATACACCCGGAACAAGCTGTGCAGGCTTTCTCTGAAGTCACTCAAGGTATGGGACTCCCCGGAGTACTGCGGCAGCCATTCTGCTCCTGGTATGTACGGCATGGTGATCGGCATTACCGGCGCTATAGTGGGGGCTGGGGCGACGGCGACTGGGACTACTTCGGCCGGTGCTGCGGCGCCCTGGGCGATGGCAGCCACCTGCTCTCCCTCGGAGTCCGACATCTTCCTCCCCCTTAGTGAACCTTACCAGGCTCCGTTCACTTTTCAAATTTTCTTCCGGGTCGCGCGGGGTTAACAGCGCTCTGCTCTGATGGCGCGCTCCCTTCGCGCTCTTTGTCAGGCACGCCCCCCTTCTTCCTGCGCTCGGCGCGGCTAATGGCGGCGGCAATTTACAACCAGTACACAGTCTTTTACACAGTTCTTCAGGCGCACAGTACCCGGTGTGACCGGGCACGAAATCCTGTTCGTGACGCCAAAAGTTGACTCGCCCACCCCAGGGCTATGGGACACCCGGTGCCGGGCCGGACTAGTCCGGTGGTAGTCAGTGGTGGCTGGGCCCGGCTCCGTGGCCCTGGTGGGTGTCAGTTGAATATGTGGCTGATGACTTTAAGTTTGTGTTCGTGACGCCACCTGTGGTATGCGGCTATTAAGCCGCCGCTGCTGTGTAAGGCCTCCGGGGTGATGAAGTGGCAGCAATGATGGTACTGCTCCCCACAGGTGGAGCGGTGCCCCGGGACACAGTTGGTGCTTGTGGAAGTCTATGGTGTTGTGTGACTAGCACAGTGCAGGGCCGACAAGCAATGAAAGAAACAGGCACAAACAGTAGTCTCTTTACCTTCTCCTCTTTTACTCGGCAGTAGTTTAGTCCAGGGAGACCGTCACAGATGGTACAGATGATCCGGCCGGCCTGGAAGTGCCTGGGGTGATCTTTGGCCAGTTGAGTATGAGGCCTACTCCTTAATCTTTCTTTGCTGTTTAGGACACTGCACTTTGGGTTAGCAAGTGCCCTCTTGCTGCTGGGACCTGTGGTTCGTCCCTTCTTCTGTGGGGTAGACTGCGCAGGCCCTCTCTGGTGCTTCTCTGCTGGAGTCCACACCAGGCCCTTGGGATGCAGCTGTACCCTCAGTTTGCTTCTGGGCCAGGGGGCTTGCAGCTCTCCTGTCCTCCGGATTCAGCTACCAGGGATGGATTTTATGCCCTGGCAACCACAGACTCCGATGTCCGAGTCCCCTCTGTGCCTCCCTGCACCTCTTGCTTCACTGGGCCAAGCTATTCCAGCTCTAGGCCCCAGTTCCACAAGGCAGCACTACTCTGCGTCTGTCCTCGTTCACTCCTGTCTCCAGACTAACTAACACTTCCTCCTTCCAGCCAGACTTAAGGAATGCTCCCTGAAGTTCCAGGTTCAGAGCTCCCCCTGCTGGCCGGAGGGAGAACTGTGTTGAGTGTTAACTTACTGGCCAATAGATCTCCCAATTACCTCCAGGCTCAGCATTAACCCTTTTGGGAGGGCAATGCTGTTGTGGCGACCAGGTCCTGGGGCGCCACATACTCAGTCTGTAATGAGTCATCTGAACATTCGCACAAATGACCCATTTCTTCCCGACTATTCCCCAGTGCAGACACGACGTAGGAGGATATAAATAAGTTGGTAATCAATAAGGAAATGTATTCTCCTTCTAAGCTACATTGTTTCTGGCAGACAATTAAAGAAGGTCTCGGCTGTCACAAAAATCTCCAGGGAGTAATAACCTTTCCAGGGCTGGTGACAAGCAATAAACTAAGAAATGTCAAGAAAGGCCACCTGGACTGTGAACCTATGTAGCTACATATGGATCCCTGGGGCCTGGAGAAGACTCAGGGGCCCATTCATAGCCGTGGTAGAGACCTTTGTGGCACGGTGACGCTCTAACCATCGTGTCTCTTGTTATAACGGTGACTTTGATTCTTCTTTGCTGTTCATAAATAAATCAGCAGATGATGAGCTCCAACTGGGCCAAATATACTGTTTAACCAGCGGAGATACAAGAGTTTATGCTGCCTGCGGCACAGCGTGATGTATTGTTCCCATCCCCCAAATTTTGGAAAATAAAGATGTGGGCATGTGTCCTACAAAGCCTGTTGTCTATAGATGGGGAGAACCATGCATCAGTAATATACAAGTGCATCTCAATAAATTAGAATATCCTCTAAAAGTTCCTTTATTTCAGTAATTCAATACAAAAAGGTAAATGCATATATCATATAGAGTCATTACACACAGAGTGATCTATTCCTATATATTATATAGAGTCATTACACACAGAGTGATCTATTCCTATATAGTATATAGAGTCATTACACACAGAGTGATCTATTCCTATATATTATATAGAGTCATTACACACAGAGTGATCTATTACTATATATTATATAGAGTCATAACACACAGAGTGATCTATTCCTATATATTATATAGAGTCATTACACACAGAGGAATCTATTCCTATATAGTATATAGAGTCATTACACACAGAGTGATCTACTCCTATATATTATATAGAGTCATTACACACAGAGTGATCTATTCCTATATATTATATAGTCATTACACACAAAGGGATCTATTCCTATATATTATATAGAGTCACTACACACAGAGTGATCTATTCCTATATATTATATAGAGTCATAACACACAGAGTGATCTATTCCTATATATTATATAGTCATTACACACAGAGTGATCTATTCCTATATATTATATAGTCATTACACACAAAGGGATCTATTCCTATATATTATATAGAGTCATTACACACAGAGGAATCTATTTCATATGTTTATTTTTCTTAATATTGGTGATTATGGCTTACAGCCATTGAAAACCCAAAAGTCTTTATCTCAGAAATTTAGAATAATTACCACAAAACATCTACAAAAGCTTCCGAAGCATTTAAAATGGTCCCTTAGTCTGGTTCAGTAGGCTACACAATCATGAGGAAGATTGCTGACTTGATAGATGCCCAAAAGGCAGTCATTGACACACTCCACAAGGAGGGTAAGCCACAAAAGGTCATTGCTAAGAAGCTGGCTGTTCACAGAGTGCTGTATCCAACCATATTAATGGAAAGTTGGGTGGAAGGAAAAAGTGTTGTAGAAAAAGGTGCAAAAGCAACTAGGATAACCGCAGCATTAATATGATTGTTAAGAAAAGGCCATTCAAACATTTAGGGGAGGTTCACAAGGAGTGGACGCTGCTGGAGTCAGCGCTTCAAGAGCCACCACACACAGACGTATCCAGGACATGGGCTACAACTGTCACATTCCTTGTGTCAAGCCACTCATGACCAATAGACAACGCCAGAAGCATCTTACCTGGGCCGAAGAGAAAAAGAACTGGATTGTTGCTCAGTGGTCCAAGGTGTTGTTTTCAGATGACAGTAAATTTTGCATTTCATTTGGAAATCGCGGCCCCAGAGTCTGGAGGAAGAGTGGAGAGGCCACAATCCAAGCTGCTGAGGTGTAGTGTGAAGTCTCCACAATCAGTGATGGTTTGGGGAGCCATGTCATCTGCTTGTGTAATGACTATATAATATATGGGAATAGATCCCTCTGTGTGTAATGACTCTTTATAATATATAGGAATAGATTCCTCTGTGTGTAACAACTCTATATAATATATAGGAATAGATCACTCTGTGTGTAATGACTATATAATATATAGGAATAGATCCCTCTGTGTGTAATGACTCTATATAATATATAGGAATAGATCCCTCTGTGTGTAATGACTCTATATAATATATAGGAATAGATCTCTCTGTGTGTAATGACTCTATATGATACAGTATATAGAAATAGATCACTCTTTGTGTAATGACTCTATATAATATATAGAAATAGATGCATCTGTGTGTAATGACTCTATATAATATATGCGTTTCCCTTTTTGTATTGAATTACTGAAATAAATTAACTTTTTGATGATATCCTAATCTATTGAGATGCACTTGTATAGTCTTCAGAAGGACTCCTTGCAAAACCTCCTTCTACCTGCTGACATCTGCTTTTCTCCTTTTGATTAACCAGACTAGGTTAACAACAATGTCACATGTGATTCATGCCGCCACGATGTTATCATGTCAGGGTGGCTAATCAAAAGAAGAGCCGTGGATGCCTGCAAGTAGGAGGTGGATGATAGAACTCCCATTTGATGGCAACAGATTGCTGATGTGGCTGCCGGAAGGCCTCCTGCAAATTGATTCTAATGCTCTGGTATTTGATGTACGTCAGCACCATGAGCCTTTTAGGAATCTCTTCCACATGCAGGATATTTAGACAAACCTGAGTCTTTCCCCAAAAAGTAGACACCCATCCAACACCTGTTTTGGGGCTCTTGCGTCTCATCAAACCTACCAGTACCCAACTTTCACTAAGAAGAGGCAAAAAACCTGAACATCAAGACTAAAGGGTACTTTACACGCTGCGACATCGCTAACGATATATCGTCGGGGTCACGGTGTTTGTGACGCACATCCGGTGTCGTTAGAGACATCGCAGCATGTGCCACGTACGAGCGACCTTCAACGATCGCAAAAGAGGTAAAAATCGTTGGTTTTGGAGAGGTTGTTTATTTACCAAAAATCGTTGTATGTGCAGTAACGAGGTTGTTCCTCATTCCTGCGGCAGCACATATCGCTATGTGTGACACCGCCGGTCACAGCGACGTCGCTAGGCAGGTAAGTATGTGTGACTGTTCCTAGCGATGTTGATGTTTTGCGCCACAGGCAGCGATTTACCCATGACACACAACCGACGGGGGCGGGTACGCTCGCCAGCGAGATCGCAGCGTGTACAGTACTCTTAAAGATGCCAAATGCTTTCAAGGCACATTGATGGACAGCGGCTTTTACAGGGAATCTGTCAGCAGACAAAAGTGATATTTCATTTTAGGTAAATAAAGTACTTGCAATATTTTAGACATTAGAATGACTAGAGACTATTGTAGGGTTATCGATTTATCTGCGGTCATTTATATGTGCTGCAAAACCCATTGATGGAGAGCAAGAAAAGGGTGAAATATTGAGGAACGAAACTTTCAGACATTGAGAATATATATGTGTGTGTGTGTGTGTGTGTGTGCGCATGTCCGCTAAAGGAATCCGCACCCTCGCATTTACAATCACAACATTTTGCACAGACGCCCCATGTGACTCAGGGAACGTCTTAAGCGGGCTTTACACGCTACGAGATCGCTACAGCGATCTCGTTGGGGTCACGGATTTTGTGACACACATCCGGCCGCTGTAGCGATGCCGTTGCGTGTGACACCTATGAGCGATTTTGCATCGTTGCAAAAATGGGCAAAATCGCTCATCGGTCCATTCTCAAATATCGTTACTGCAGCAGTAACAAGGTTGTTCCTCGTTCCTGCGGCAGCACACATCGCTCCGTGTGACACCGCAGGAACAAGGAAGCTCTCCTTACCTGCCTCCCGGCCACAATGCGGAAGGAAGGAGATGGGCGGGATGTTCGTCCCGCTCATCTCCGCCCCTCCACTTCTATTGGGCAGCAGTTCAGTGATGCAGCTGTGATGTCGCTGTGACGCTGAACAAACCGCCCCCTTAGAAAGGAGGCGGTTCGCCGGTCACAGCGACGTCGCAGGGAAGGTAAGTCCGTGTGACGGGTCCGGGCAATGTTGTGCGACACGGGCAGAGATTTACCCGTGTTGCACAACCGATGGGGGCGGGTACCGATATTGCAGTGTGTAAAGCGGCCTTTAGACTATGTTTTGATGGAAAAATGTAACCCCGTGCTTTACAGTTACTCTCCAACAAAACCTGCCTCCAGAGAGGGGTCATTTAACATTTCTACCTTTGGAACCCAGAGACGGGTCGAATGACCTGGAGGATTTTAGCTAACACCCTATAATCATCGTCTTTTGTCCTGTAATTAAGGCCATTACTGTCGCACCACAGGAGTTTGTTGTTTTCCATTGAGTTTAGCCATTTAGTTTCTTGTTAGTTCTATTCAGTTTATTGTATTTGATCATTTGACCCTCTTTCGGGACTTCAGGGGAGAGCTCAAAATTTCTGGGACTTCTAGTGTTAAAGTCAATGGAGCTGGGAGCTACAGGTCATTAGGAGCTGTGATTGGTTGCTATAGGAACAAAGGACATTCTTAGTATAAGAAGCTTATGTGTGAGGTAATATGATGTCAGTGGAGAGACGGATAGAAACAGACGGACAGAGAAAGAGAGAGATAGAGAGATAGCGAGAGACAGACAGGGAAAGAGACAAACAGGGAAAGAGACAGACAGACACAGACAGACAGGCACAGACAGACATAAGCACAGACAGAAAGACAGAGACAGGCAGGCAGGGAAAGAGACAGAGAAAGAGACAGACAAACAGAGGCTTACAGGGAAAGAGGCAGACTGACAGGGAAATAGACAGAGGAAGACAGTGAAAAAGACAGACAGACAAAGAGACAGATAGAAGAAGACAGACAGAGGCAGACAAGGAAAGACACAGACAAGGAAAGAGACAGAGAGTAAAAAAACAGAGACAGATAGAGAAAGACAGAGAGAGACAGACAGAGAGACAGATAGAGAGAGACAAGCTGAGACAGACAGAGAGATAGAGAAATAGATAGACAGGCAGGGAAAGAGACAGACCGAAACACAGAGACAAACACACAGAGACAGACACACAGAGACAGACACACAGAGACAGACAGACTCAGAGACAGACAAAGAGATAGAGAGAGACTGATACAGAGATAGACAAACAGAGAGCTAGACAGACAGACAGAGACAGACACAGATAGAGAAAGACAGACAGAGACAGACACAGACAAACACACAGATAGACAGACAGACAGAGACAGACAGGGAAAGTGACAGACAGACAGAGAGACAGACACACAGAGACAGACAGAAAGAGACAGACGGAGAGACAGGAAGAGGGACAGAGAGACAGTTACTATCCTGGGCAACGCCGGGTACTACAGTTAGTAACTATATATATATATATATATATATAGACTTGCTTTTAAAGCACTAATAGGTTAGTCTATCTTTAACTATTCTTCAGTATCACTATCCCTCCTGCTCCTCTGGAGGCTTCCACTTAGGAACCCATAGACATCGATGGTTACATTGCTGCTCAACTGCGGGTTTTCAATTTAACGGTATCTGTTTCCATTGAGGTCTATCATGTTCTTGACCTCTATTGACTATTCAAATGGTTTGCTACCATTTGTATCAAGTGAGTTAAATAGCAAATGTTCTGCTGTACATAATCAATGAGTCCTGTGTGGAGAACAGGAAATCTGATGTTTTATGACCAGTATCGCTGGTATAATGGAACCATTCACCAGTTCACATAATATAGGGGGAAGGGAAGAGTAAGGCTGGGGGGTCAAGTTCAATTGTTAAATGAGCCCTAAAGTTATATTCTTTGAGATATAAGAAAATCATTAGTAAAAGAGCGACTTTCATGATAACATTTTCAGTAGAATTCAATGGAGTAATAAAAAAATGTGTTCTAATGATTCATCTAATTGGCCTGAGAAACTCCGAAAGGTCATTTTCATTATTATAGGCCATCTTTACAATTTAGAGGAAGACATTCCGGCAACTCTTTGGCCAGAAGACATTTCCATTATTGAATATCGCCCACAATGGGTCACAGTTTAGAATACCAGTACCATTTCAAGGTGGCATGTAATGTAAATGGTATCCCACACCGGTATAGATGTGTCCTTCATTATGTTTCCCTCTGGCTGAACATATCCTGAGAAGGGTGACGCAAAATAACCAGCTTTGAAAATAATTTAAAACAAAACCACGTAACTTTGAGGTACTCTACTGGGAGATGTCTAGGGTTGGTGTATCTGGCCGGGGTACCACATGATGGTGATCTGTCGGTCTGCATCCAATACATTTCCATGGCTAGTACTGTAATGAAATAGAGCACAGTGGCTAAAGATCTGATAAATTAGAATGGATCTACTTGAAAATGGTCACATTTAGGGCATGGTTCCACTGGCGTATGACTCGTGCGAGTCTTGCATCGGTATCACCCGATACGGCCGGACGCTCTCCACACAGGAGAGCTTCAGCTGCATAGAAATATATACAGCCGACTCCCTCCTGTCATAGAGTGTGCGCCGTGCCGGGTGATACCGATGTGAGACTCACATGAATCATACGCAAGTGGAACCGTACCCTTACCCTTACACTCTGTTTTCGACCCATAGAATATAGAGATTTGGCCTCCAAGCACCTTTTTTCCATTTTCCCTCGAAAATAAGACCTACCCTGAAAATAAGCCCTGGTAAGATTTTTTGGGGGTATCATCATGAGAAAAGACAAATGGATGCCTCAGACATTGTAATATTGAACTGAGAGAGCATTTTTGCTGATCAGAGCTGTGCAGTCCAGTTCACCAGAAATGATAAAGCGATCAGAGAGCATCTAAATATCTGGTGGCTTTCACTTGGCGTAAATATTGTCTATAGGTAAATATTGTTCAGGAGCCAACAGTCTGAATTGTTTGTACTTAGAGTTGAGCGAGTACCTAACTATTCGTACTCGCTATACTCATAACGAGTACTGTCTAATACTCGTGTGCAATGCAAGTCAATGGGGAAAAACTTGCAAAGTAACGAGTAACCAGAATGCCGTACTTTTCGTGTGAGTAGCGAATAGTGCGGAATTCGGGTTACTTGTTACTTTGCGAGTTTTTCCCCATTGACTTGCATTGTACACGCTATTCAGAATAAATACGCGAGTATTAGACAGCACTCGTTATGAGTATCGCAAATATGACTAGTTAGATACTCACTCAACTCTATTTGTACCCTTTTTAATAATATTGCACTTATCTACTGCACATTTACCAAAGCTGCCAAATCTAGTGACCAAATTGTAGAATTTATAGGGAAAATATTTTTTATTTAGGGCCCCTCGCCTATGTTATAGTAAAAAGTTAGGAAGACAACATTTCATTACTTATTTTAGAACTTTTGGTGTTGATAGCTATTAATTCATTTTGTGACTTTTGTCCTCGTTTATATTTTCGGGGCTTTACACTTTCTTTTTGCAAATCTTTTTACTTTTTTTTCAGCTTTTTTTATGCAAGAGTATTTCTTTCTATAGGATGTGGATTATATGGAAGCGGTCCGCTCACTTGGGACTCAATGTTTATTTTCAGGACAGCTTGCTAAATCCGTTCTAAATTGAACCAGCGTTTTGTGTTGCATGATTCAGCTCTTCAGTGCAATACGTTGGAGAATCAAGGGAATCCAGAGAAATTACCCGTATAAAAACAAGTCATTTAACACCAGGCTTTCAGATGGAAATACTAGAATCGTAATGACCAGAACCTTCACTTTGGGCTTCAACCTAAATCATCTCTTGTGTCCAAGGGTCCGTGTCTGATTAAATCTTATTTTGGTAAGCTTTTACTTCTATTGCTGACATCTTTTGCATTTAGGTATTATTCAGTGTTGTCTCTCCAGCCTTTACTAGTGACCATTGCACAGCAAGGACCCTTTTAGGGGTATTAAATTGATTGTACCGGTCATATTAGTCCCTTTTGTAGAAGGGGACACATCTGATGCCCACGCTGCGGAAAATGCGCGGATTTTGCCGCGGATTTCTCGCGGAAAAGCCGCGGATTTTTCAAAAATCTGCAGCACAGCTACTCCCCAGCCATTTCTATGGCATTTGGGAAATGCTGTGCCCACGCTGCGGATTTTTCCGCAGCGGAAATCGTGCGGATTTTCGTGCGGAAATATCTGCAGCATGTCAATTATTGTTGCGGATTTCTCAGGAGGGTCCCATATGCTTACCTGCCTTGATAGACACCCGAGTCACTTCTCCGTCCGGTGTAGCGGCAGCAGCAGCAGCGCGGTGGATCCAGCCAAGTACAGGAAGGAAGAGGTGGGCGGGGCCTGCACGAGCTCCGGTCATGTGACAGCCGGAGCTAGTTCAGGCCCGCCCACCTCCAGCACAGTGCACCAGACGCTAACAGTGACCCGGCCGCCGGAAAGCAAGGTGCTGCATGGTGAAGGTAAGTATGAACACCCCGATCACTGCAGCACTTGTTCTGCATTGAGGATGCAATGCCGAAGCCATGGTACTGTATCCTCAATGCAGAATGTCCGCACCATATCCGCAGGACATTCCGCTGTATATCCGCAGCATTGAAACAGAGAAAGTTCTGTTGCGGATTTATGGGAGCACCTGCGGAATGTCCTGCGGATATAACCGCAGGACACTGTCCCCGTGGGCACATAGCCTTATTGTTTAGTCAAACCACAGGCTATACTTATGTTTGGGAGTGTTCCGAATGTTGCGTTTAGGGTCACTTGAGAGTCTATGTCACACACTGCTATGCTCATAATCAATGTAATCTATGGGGCTAATTCATCAGGGTGTTTAAAGGGAATCTGTCACCACTTTGACCTTTTTACACTGTTAATATTGGCATACAGGTTATAGTATGCTCACAATAGTCTTACCATTAGGCCTAAGACACACGACGTGAAAATCGGAGCAAGTGGGATGCGATAAAACATCGCATTCCACTCAGACCAATATTAGCCTGTGTTAGCACCTATGAGCGATTATTTTCTCAGCCCTAATCAGACCAAGAAAACAATCGCAGCATGCTGCGGGTGCAATGCGATTCTTGTTTCTCTCGCACCCATTCAAGTATATGGGGTGAGAAAAATATCTCACTGCACTCGCATTACATCGGTGTACCACGCGTGCAAGGCGAGAATGGCAATAGCCGGCTACGGAGGAGAGAGGGAGATAAATCCCTCCCCTCCTCAGCACTGGCCAGCCCCTCCTGAGTGCTGGCCCACCCCCTGCAGCTGTGGTCCGATCGCATGATTGGACCTCAGTCGCAGTGACACTCGCATGACTCGGCTCCCGCTGTGCTGCCAGCGTGACCCAAGTGTCATGCAAGGATCGCAGTAGTCCCCGTGTGGCCCCAGCCTTATGTCTCATATCAGAAGTAGAGTTGAGCGCGGTTCGCGGTTCGAGGTTCTCCAGTTCTAGGCTCGAGTGATTTTGGGGCCTGTTCTAGATCGAACTAGAACTCGAGCTTTTTGCAAAAGCTCGATAGTTCTAGAAACGTTCGAGAACGGTTCTAGCAGCAAAAAAACAGCTAATTCCTAGCTGGCTTTCCGCTGTAATAGTGTAAGTCACTCTGTGACTCACACTATTATGAAATTTCAGTGTATAGTGTGCGGGAACAGCGCCTTCAGATCACTGCTGTTTGTATAATTTTTTTTTTTTCCTTGTCTTCCTTCCCTAAGCGCGCGCGTGTAGTGGGGAGGGCCTTTATGGCAGCCAATCCCAGACACACACAGCTAAGTGGACTTTTAGCCAGAGAAGCAATGGCATGTGTGATAAGATGTCCATGTCACATGTCCCTGCATTATAAAAACGAGTATCTGCCCGTCCGGACGCCATTATCTCTTCTGCGTCCTTGGTGTCAGACATCACTGGCGCAGCTCCGTCCTTTGTCCTATCGCCGATACTGCTGTATGCGCTCCATACACAGCGCTGGACAGCTTAGGGAGAGCACTTTCCATCAGTCCTTTTAAGGGCTCGTACCGGCAGGGTCAGAGCCATAGGTGACAGGTCCTGAAAACAGAGACAGCGTCTGTGTAGCTAAGGTCAGGGATTTCCTCGCTGCATTTCCCCATTAGGAGGGAATAGAAAGGCAGGCTTCCATTCCTCTACCCAGAGCCCCACAATCCTGGCACTGTACCCTCCTGTCCTCTGCACACTCCAACTCATTATAACTAAGCCATTATACTAGCAAACACTGAGTGTACCTAGTGGCATCCTAAACGTGGCTATTGGACTTTTGTATAGTCCCACTAGTGCAAAGATATTTGCAGCACGTCTGCCTGCATTGCACACTCAAACTCATTGTAACTAAGCCATTATACTAGCAAACACTGATTGAACCTAGTGGCATCCTAAACGTGGCTATTGGACTTCTGTATAGTCCCACTAGTGCAAAGACATTTGCAGCACGTCTGCCTGCATTGCACACTCAAACTCCTTATAACTAAGCCATTATACTAGCAAACACTGAGTGTACCTAGTGGCATCCTAAACGTGGCTATTGGACTTCTGTATAGTCCCACTAGTGCAAAGATATTTGCAGCACGTCTGCCTGCATTGCACACTCAAACTCATTATAACTAAGCCATTATACTAGCAAACACTGAGTGTACCTAGTGGCATCCTAAACGTGGCTATTGGACTTTTGTATAGTCCCACTAGTGCAAAGATATTTGCAGCACGTCTGCCTGCATTGCACACTCAAACTCATTATAACTAAGCCAATATACTAGCAAACACTGAGTGTACCTAGTGGCATCCTAAACGTGGCTATTGGTCTTTTGTATAGTCCCACTAGTGCAAAGATATTTGCAGCACCTCTGCCTACATTGCACACTCAAACTCATTATAACTAAGCCATTATACTAGCAAACACTGAGTGTACCTAGTGTCATCCTAAACGTGGCTATTGGACTTCTTTATAGTCCCAGTAGTGCACAGATATTTGCAGCACCTCTGCCTGCATTGCACACTCAAACTGATATTTACTAATCCATTATACTAGCAATTTATGCTGCAAGTTTAAGGGCCGTAGTTGCATTGTCAGGGATATTTATTCTTTATTATTCTGCTGTTAATAAAGCTAGACCACCTCTGCAATCTACACCACCTCTCAATTTTTACTACCACATTTTCAGTGCACAATCTTGTCGCAATCAACATGAGTGGCAAAATGACAGATGCTGGTGGAAAGGGGAAGAGGCGTGGTGGAAAAGGAAAAAAAGGGTTTGTCCGTGGGGAAGGTGGCAAAGCTCCATTATCATCTGCTGAAGATAGACCATCTACCAGCAAAAGTAAGATGTCTACTACTTACCGTGGACAATCCGATGTGCTCCCTTTTTTATGGACACGAACAACAGGAACAAAGGTAGAGGATGGCCAAAAAAGGAAAATGCTTGAATGGATCTCAAGTGGTCCAACAAGTGCCCTCTCAGCCACCTCAACTACCGCATCCAAAAAACACCAGTCCTCTGAGTTGTCATCCCAATCAAACTTGCTTTCTCCCAGCTCTGAAGTCTCCATCAGCCCTGCACAGTATGGTGGAACTGAGATGGCTGAGTCTGCAGAGCTGTTCAGTCACACTATAGCCTGGGAATCAGAGGTCTGCTCCCAAGCTACAGTGAGTACAGAACAGGAAATGGTCTGCAGTGATGCCCAGAACCTTTGTGACTCTGATTCAGGCCGTGAGGGCCAAGTTTCTGAGCATAATGTTGACCCTTTGTCACAAACTGTAACACCTGTGGTTATAGACAATGAGGAACATACTGATGAAGATGAGACGCAGATACCCGATTGGGATGACAACTTAAATATTCGGTCAGGGCAAGAAGAGGCTCGGTCTGAGGGGGAGGGGAGTGCAAACACAACAATTGATGATGAAGTTGTAGATCCCACCTACTGTCAACCCACAGTCAGGCACTCGAGGAGGTCAACAGAGGTGGTGGAGGAGGATGCAACTGATGACGAAGTTACCTTGCGCCTTCCTGGACAGAGTCGGAGTACTGGTAGCACGTCTACAACTGCATCCTCAGCCACCACTCTGCCTCTGAGCACTAGTCGGGGTGGATCAACAGGTCGCATGCCCTCTAAGCTTTGCCTAGCCTGGTCCTTTTTTGACATAGCAAAAGATCGCCCAAATTATGTGATCTGTAAAATTTGTCATGGTTCTATTAGTAGAGGTCAAAACCTCAGCAGTTTGACAACTTCTTCCATGAATCGTCACATGAATAAATATCATATGTCCCGGTGGGAAGCTCACCGTGCTGCAATGCGGCCTAGCGGAGCGAACCATCCACCGCCTGCCCCTTCCAGTGCATCCGCGCGCTCTTCATCTTCTAGGACTGTGGGGACAGCTGTCACACCTCTTTTTCCACGCACAACTTCCACCACTGTAACCGCAACAGGCAGTTTGCTTGGTAGGTCGTCAGTTGGTTTGGAAGGGGAAACAAGTGAGTGTGTACAGCTCTCTCAGACATCGATAGCACCAACGTTGGATGAAGGCAACATCATGTCTCCGCCTGCACTTTCCTCACAAACCTGCATTTTTCCAGGGACACCCTACTCAACACCGTCTACACACAGCAGCCAGATCTCTGTCCCTCAGATGTGGTCAAATAAAAGGCCACTTCCTGCGACCCATGACAAAGCTAAGAGGTTGACTCTATCCCTCTGTAAGCTCTTGGCTACCGAAATGCTGCCTTTCCGCCTAGTGGACACACAGGATATTAGAGACCTTATGTCTGTCGCTGTGCCCCAGTACCAGATGCCTAGTCGCCACTACTTCTCTAAGAAAGGTGTGCCCGCTCTACACCAGCATGTCGCACACAACATCACCGCTTCCTTGAGAAACTCTGTGTGTGAACGGGTGCATTTGACCACCGATACTTGGACCAGTAAGCATGGACAGGGACGTTACATGTCGCTGACTGGGCACTGGGTAACTATGGTGATAGATGGTGAAGGGTCTGCTGCACAAGTCTTGCCGTCCCCACGACTTGTGTGTCAATCCTCTGTCTGTCCAAGTTCCGCCACTGCTTCTGCCTCCTCCACCTCATCTGGGTCCTCCACCTCCGCCCCAAGCCTGCCTGGTCAGGCCACCAGCGTTCTCACTGCGCAGAAGGAATCACGCACCCCTCATTACTATGCTGGCAGCAGAGCGCAACGGCATCAGGCGGTCTTTAGCTTGACATGTCTTGGGAATAAGAGTCACACAGCTGAGGAGTTGTGGTCAGCTCTGCGGTCCGAGTTTAATAAATGGTTGTCTCCACTCAACTTGCAGCCTGGTAAGCCCGTGTGCGACAATGCTGCAAACCTGGGTGCGGCCCTTCGCCTGGGCAAGGTGACACACGTACCTTGTATGGCTCACGTGTTGAACCTTGTCGTCCAGCAATTTTTAACACACTATCCCGGCCTAGATGGCCTTCTGAACAGGGCACGAAAACTGTCTGCTCACTTCCGCCGTTCAAGCGCCGCAGCTGAGCGACTTGCATTGCTCCAGAAGTCTTTCGGCCTGCCGGTTCATCGCCTGAAATGCGATGTGGCGACACGCTGGAATTCAACTCTCCACATGTTACAGCGACTGTGGCAGCACCGCCGAGCCCTGGTGCAATACGTCATGACGTATAGCCTGGGCCAACGAGATGCAGAGGTGGGGCAGATCACCCTGATGGAGTGGTCTCAGATCAAGGACCTATGCACCCTTCTGCACAGTTTCGACATGGCGACGAATATGTTTAGCGCTGACAATGCCATTATCAGCATGACAATTCCAGTCATTTACATGCTGGAGCACACGCTAAACACTATTCGGAGTCAGGGGGTGGGACAACAGGAAGGGGATGAACTACAGGAGGATTCATATGCGCAAGGGACAACAACATCACCAAGGTCCAGACGTTCATCATCACCAACGCGGCAGGCATGGGACCATGGGGGACAGGGATCAACAAGGGCGCATGGTAGCAGGCGAAATGTTGAGGAAGGTGCAGGAGAACATGAAGAAATGGAGGACGAACTGTCCATGGACATGGAAGACTCAGCGGATGAGGGAGACCTTGGTCAAATTTCTGTTGAAAGAGGTTGGGGGGAGATGTCAGAGGAAGAAAGAACGGTTAGCACCTCTATGCGACAAACACAGCGTGGACTTGGTCCGCATGGCTGCGCAAGACACATGAGTGCCTTCTTGTTGCACTACCTCCAACATGACCCTCGTATTGTCAAAATTAGAAGTGATGATGACTACTGGATTGCCACACTATTAGATCCCCGGTACAAGTCCAAATTTTGTGACATAATTCCAGCCATAGAAAGGGACGTACGTATGCAGGAGTATCAGCAGAAGCTGTTACTCGATCTTAGCTCGGCTTTTCCACCAAACAACCGTGCAGGTGCAGGGAGTGATTCTCCCAGTTGTAACTTGACAAACATGGGACGGTCTCGTCATCTTCAACATTCTACACGTACCAGTAGCACCGTATCTGGTGCTGGTAACAGCAATTTTATGGAATCTTTTCATAATTTTTTTAGACCCTCCTTTGCAAGGCCACCAGAGACAACAAGTCTGACACATAGTCAACGGCTGGAGAGGATGATACAGAAGTATCTCCAAATGAACATTGATGCCATGACTTTGCAAATGGAGCCTTGCTCCTTTTGGGCTTCAAATCTAGAAAAATGGCCAGAGCTCTCCAGTTACGCCTTGGAGATTTTGTCGTGTCCAGCTGCCAGCGTTGTCTCTGAACATGTCTTCAGTGCTGCTGGGTGTGTGCTGACAGATAAGCACACGTCTGTCCAGTGACAATGTGGACAGACTGACGTTCATCAAAATGAACAAGTCATGGATCCAGAAGGAATTTACTACCCCTGTGTCATCCTGGGCAGAGTAAATGCTTGTGGATTTGGAATGTGCTTGATGCAAATCAAAACATCCTGTTTGCAACTAGGGCACAAGTGCTGCCACTGATAAGGTGTCTGTGTGGGGCCCAATTTTTGGAAAAAAGGGAGACTCCGCTTGGAGTAACCCTTGCTTGCTGTGTTTTTTATAAATGATCCAAGATGCACAGAGCTGGGATCAGGAAAGACTTTGCTACCTACCCCGGAGTCATCCTGGGGACGGTTAATTATGGCGTATTTTTGAATGTGCTTGATGCAAATCTAGCTGCGAAGTGTACAACTGGGGCACAACTGCTGCCACTGAAGGGGTGGGTGTGTGTGGGGCCCAATTTTTGGAAAAAAGGGAGACTCCGCTTGGAGTAACCCTTGCTTGCTGTGTTTTTTATAAATGATCCAAGATGAACAGAGCTGGGATCAGGAAAGACTTTGCTACCTACCCCGGTGTCATCCTGGGGACGGTTAATTATGGCGTATTTTTGAATGTGCTTGATGCAAATCTAGCTGTGAAGTGTATAACTAGGGCACAAGTGCTGCCACTGAATGGGTGGGTGTGTGTGGGGCCCAATTTTTGGAAAAAAAGGGAGACTCCGCTTGGAGTAACCCTTGCTTGCTGTGTTTTTTATAAATGATCCAAGATGAACAGAGCTGGGATCAGGAAAGACTTTGCTACCTACCCCGGTGTCATCCTGGGGACGGATAAGTATGGCGTATTTTTGAATGTGCTTGATGCAAATCTAGCTGTGAAGTGTACAACTGGGGCACAACTGCTGCCACTGAAGGGATGGGTGTGTGTGGGGCCCAATTTTTGGAAAAAAGGGAGACTCCGCTTGGAGTAACCCTTGCTTGCTGTGTTTTTTAAAAGAAGCCAAGATGAACAAGTCATGGTTCAGCAAAGACTTTGCTACCTACCCCGGTGTCATCCTGGGGACGGTTAAGAATAGCATATTTTTGAATGTGCTTGATGCAAATCTAGCTGTGAAGTGTACAACTGGGGCACAACTGCTGCCACTGAAGGGGTGGGTGTGTGTGGGGCCCAATTTTTGGATAAAAGGGAGACTCCGCTTGGAGTAACCCTTGCTTACATTGTTTTTAAAAGAAGCCAAGATGAACAGAGCTGGGATCAGGAAAGACTTAGCTACCTACCCCGGAGTCATCCTGGGGACGGTTAAGTATGGCTTATTTTTGAATGTTCTTGATGCAAATCTAGCTGTGAAGTGTGTAACTAGGGCACAAGTGCTGCCACTGAATGGGTGGGTGTGTGTGGGCCCCAATTTTTGGAAAAAAGGGATACTCCGCTTGGAGTCACCTTGCGGTGTTTTACATGATTTTAGAAGGGCGTGCCATGCCTATATCTGTGTGTCCTCCACTTTTTCCTTGTCCTGCTCTTTTGTTTTCGCATGAGTATATGTCCTTGTCACTTTCCCATGTGTTTGTGTTGTGTTGTGAGTTGTTTGTCACCTTTTGGACACCTTTGAGGGTGTTTTCTAGGTGTTTTTATGTGTTTGTGAATGCCTGCCATTGTTTCCTATGCAGTTTGAGTTCGGTTCGTCGAACGTTCGACGAACCGAACTCGAACGGGACCTCCGTTCGGCGAACCGACCTCGAGCCGAACCGGGACCGGTTCGCTCATCTCTAATCAGAAGCCTTGTTGTGGAAATATCATCTTTTATCACTTTATGTAAATGAGCTCTTCCAGGCTATGGGGCGGATGCTGCCTGGAAGATAACTCTGCTTCAGGAGATTATTTTAAACTAGAAATAGGCCCGATGCTATCGCATCGGCAGTGAGGTGAAATGAAGATCTGTCTATAGTTAGTGGTGCTGACAGGAGCAGTGGACATGTGTCACACTGTTTCCGCTTTCCAATATATCTGTTGTATGTCATTCCTCTGCATTTGTGTATTGTATGTGTTGCGTCATTTGACCTCTTTCGCCCCTGTGCACTGTCTCTTTCCTGTTGTGTGCTGTGTATTGGTATCTGGTGTTGTGTTTCTTGAGCTGTGTTCACTATGTGGTGTCTCCCGTGTGCTGTGTGTGTGTTTACACTATGTGGTCCCTTGTAAGCTGATTGTCCACAGAAATTTTTTTGGGGCTAATTAAATGTGTTAAAGGCTGTGTGTATTTTTATTGTAAATAAACATAATGTGTGTGTATACATTTTTTTAAATTTATTTCTCTTTCTCTAACACACAGCTCTGCTATACACTCAACTCTAACACACAGGCACAGGCACGTACAGACACAGGCGCACACAGGCACAGGCGGCACAGACACAGGCACAGGCGCGCACAGATACAGACAGAGGCGCACACAGACACAGGCGCGCACAGACACAGACTCACACAGACACAGGCGCGCACATACACAGACACAGGCGCGCACAGACACAGGCGCGCACAGACACAGACACAGGCGCGCACAGACACAGGCGGCACAGACACAGGCACAGGCGCGCACAGATACAGACAGAGGCGCACACAGACACAGACACAGGCCCGCACAGACACAGACTCACACAGACACAGGCGCGCACATACACAGACACAGGGGCGCACAGACACGGGCGCGTACAGACACAGGCGCGCACAGACACAGGCGGCACAGGCGCGCACAGATACAGACAGAGGCACACATAGACACAGGCGCGCACAGACACAGACTTACACAGACACAGGTGCGCACATACACCGACACAGGCGCGCACAGACACAGGCGCACAGACACAGGCAGGCGCGCACAGCTCTGCTATACACTCAGAACACACACAGGCACAGGCACGCACAGACACAGGCACGCACAGACAGGCACAGGCACACACAGGCACAGGCGGCACAGACACAGGCGCGCACAGATACAGACAGAGGTGCACACAGACACAGACACAGGCGCGCACAGACACAGGCGCACAGACACAGACAGGAGCGCACAGCTCTGCTATACACTCAGAACACACACAGCACTGAACTGCCTAGAATGGAGGCTGCAGGGAGAGCCTCAAAAATCCACTGCAATCTAGATGCAACCATGTGCTTAAAGGACCTGTGTGATGTCATTTTCATGTGATCAGTCACATGATCAGAAGCTGCTGCTCCAGGGGACTCTGCTCTGTGTCTGCAGGACTCTGCTGTGTGGGAGTATGAAGTGGAGCCACGGGTGTAATGTAATGTGCGGGGGTGGCGGAGCGTGGGTGTAATGTAATGTGCGGGGGTGGCGTAGCGCGGGTGTAATGTAATGTGCGGGGTGGCGGAGCGAGGGTGTAATGTAATGTGCGGGGGTGGCAGTGTGCCGCCCCGTGGCCCCGTTACCTTCAGGTCGTCTCAGGGTCTTCAGGGACTGCACGTCCTGGATCCTTCTTGTCACAGGTAGGTTGACTTCTATGGGATTCGTGACGCCACTCTCGGTATTGCGGTCAGGGCGACCGCCACTGCAGTTTAAGGGACACCTGGGGCTGATGGTGGGTGCAGTTAGATGTGGTGGCCTCCCAAGAGTGTAGGTGTGTGGGACCACAGGTCGCAGCAGAACTCACACGCACAGCAGGAATGTCTTTCAGGGTTTTTACTCACGTCAGGTGGCAGGGATGAGTAATCCGGGCGATGCTGTGATACTCCAAGTAGGGAACCAGGCTCCTTCAGGCTGACTTAGGGAATGGGTACTGACTCGCCTTCCTAGCCCTCTTGTTTTTGTGGTGACCCAGACTTTTAGTCCTACGGGGTCACCCAGGGAAGTTGCCTCCGCCTGTTCTCCCCTTTCCGGCCCGTTTGCTTGTAGCCTGGACCGAGTAACTCCGGCTGCTTGCCTCTTGTTCCTATGGGCCCTCTTGTTGCTACGTGGCTGCGGCCTCTGTGGTGGTTTGGTGAAGGGAATGAAGTGCCCTTACCTGCAGGTTGAGCAGGCCAACTGAATGGGCCTCTGCTCTGGGGACCTGTAACCCCATTCGGGCAGGGTCTACTGGCAGTCCCCGTACACAGCCACCTCTCTGCACTCCGGCCCAGGTGGTTTTCGGGCGGCACTACCTGGTAGCCCTTTCTCCCCCGCCAGCAACCACTGCACCTGCGGTGTCTGACTAGTGACAGCCTCCAGGTTTCCTCCTTGCGACTGCTCTCTCTCCCTGAGCTTCACTGACTGTCTGGCTCACTACTTCCTCCCCTCTGTGCCTGCCTCTGCAACTTAGCAACCAGACTCTCTACCACACCCCTTGAGTGGAGATGGAGGCCTCGTCCCCTCCTGGATTCCCCAGTGGTCCCTTGAAAGGTCAATGTGGAAGACCTGGTTACTATGTGCCTGCATGTCCACACCCCGGTCAGCCTTCTGGATTACCTGTGTTGTACTGCCCCCAGCATGGGTGCAGTACTCAGTGGTGCCTGACCAGGTCAGGGGCGCCACAGCGGAGCGTGGGTGTAATGTAATGTGCGGGGATGGCGGAGTGTGGGTGTAATGTAGCTGCGAGTGACGTTTATGTCAGTTGCACAGGGGAAGTTCGAACTGCGCCTGCGCAACTGACAGTGGTGCGGTGCATGACGGAATAGAACAGACAAAACTGGTGATTGTGTAAGTAGATAAAAGGGTTGTTATCAATGTGAGACATGTAACTGACACAGAACAGGAGACATTAATTTTGTCTTTCAACTTGACTTGATTTGTCCAAAGGAGGGAAAGTGAAGCCAGCACTCATTGACGACAGGGATCACGTGATTTAACAATGTCACAGAATCCTCAGGAGAGCAAGTGAGAACCTACTGTACTAGCACCATTGCTGGAATGGTGTCAGTACCGGAGATGAATATGTGTTTACTTATCATTTTACTGTTATCAGGCATACTGATTGAGAAGGGGTTGTCCATGTAGTGGACAAAACCTTCAAGGAGCTGAAAACCTTTTCAAACAATCCCCAGACGAGCAAGGATCGCCTCCAGTATTAACATCATTGCTGGAATGGTGCGGATTTAAAGCAAAAAAGAGAGACAAAAATGCAATAAAAGCACATGTAAAAAAAAAACAAACTTAAGTAACCTAATTTAAACAATAAGTGCAGAAATGCTGCAGGAAATCTGCAACATCAAAAACTCACCGAATACTGATCGTGAGAACATAGCCTTAAAGCAGCACTTCAGCATTTTTAATTTATTTCAGCGCTGGAGTGCTGCTTTAAATGTAAGTCCCCTAACCCTTGTGTTATACTCACCTGCCGCCAACTTCATGTTTGCAGTGTCGCTCTGGTCTGTCTTAGAGAATTGTGACCTGTCGGCAGCTCCAGTGTTTCATGGAGCCGGAGGACAGAAGTCAATACAAGTCTATGAGAGCCTTGTCTTTTCTCTCATAGACTCATATTGAGCATTTGTGATGTAACTTCTGACTTCCGGCCAGTCAGGAGTTACGGGCAACACGGGACTGGAGTGATGCCAAAAAAGAATAAAAATGCCTTAAGGTGAGTTTTATACCGGAGGTGTGCTGCCCCTGAGGCTCCAGTCGCCACAGGGTACTACACCTGACTTAAGGTGCAGTGCTCAACCCGGGTCCAGAGGGGGTCAGTGCCGGTTCCACTTATACAACTCATACACACACAACCATGTTGCCCTCCTTTACCATGGACCGGGCTAGGTTCGGGTCAAAAGGGGTCGCCAAACTGGTTGGGTGTTTAGGATATCATCACACTTGGGATCCCTAATCCACTAGTGGCGGAACCTGGGACGAGAGGAGCAATCAACAGGGGGAGTTAGAAGTCACCACAACAGTTAGAGAGAGTTCTCCATCAGGAGAGGAAGGGAGAAGTTGGGTTTTACAGATGCTCTGGTGGAACGCAGGAGTAGATACGGTCGCCAAGGGGAGAGCTTTATTGCTCCCTCAGGATCGGCACAGTGCAGAGTGCAGAATCCTAGGGTAGATATACTTCAAGTTTTTGATCAAAATCTGCAGGCTTGGGGGATTGCACTTCCCTCCGGCCCCTACAGTTCCCGGAGCACAGTGCCAGATTGGATCCGGGGTCGTATTCCAAGGCAGGCCACACATTGGACCCGTGGCACCTGCATACGGGCAGGGAGTAAAGACACGTTACAAGAACCGGGGTCCCCAAGAGCTTCAGGTCACGGGGATCCAAAACCAAGTGCAAGGAGGAAGGGCCCACCGAGCACTGTATCGGCTCTGAACTTTAAAGGATCTGGGTTCGACGGGGCCCATCACAGTGGGTGACCAGTACTACCCGGGCGAGCGGCAGAACTGTTGGTAAAACACCTGTAACCCACAGAGACTGTGTCCGCCTGTCTTTCCCGGCGCCCGCCATTACTACTCCCCTCATCATCCTCCCCGGGGCCCGCTCCACCTGTGGGGAGCAGAAACACCTTAGCCGCTACTACCATCCGCCCCGGATGACAGCAACAGCAGCGGCGTCTGTTCCCTGGTTGCATACCGCAGATGACGTCACGAAATCAACCTCCACCATCATCCTGCCCCGTGACCTCTGAGATCTGGTGATGTCATGTCAGATTCCGGTTGACCTGACATCACCGCGGCCGGCCCCAGTCTTCCTGAGTGACTGGGCTGTGGGTGGAGTTTCACAGCTCGTCACAGCCCAGCATAGCTCCTGCTTGTAGCGCTCGGCAGTTAAGGAGAATGCGCGCGACATGTGATGAAATGCTGCCCACAACCCAGTCACTCAGGGAGACTGGGGCCGGGTTCGGTCATGTCGGGTCAACTGGGGTGGTCACGCAATGGGGAAGAGCAGACCACAATAGTTCAGAGGCAGAATTGGCTGAACAAGGTATTTTGAAAAAGTCTCCCTATCACTTTTTCAGAAATGTGGCCACTACTGCAGAGTAGTGAATCACCCCTTTAAGCACCACTCCAGTGCTGAAAAAAACCCACTCTGGAGTGGTGTTTTAAGGTTAAATTGTATGTGATGTCTGAGGAGTAACAGGTGCAGTTTTTGATTGGTGATTTCTGGACATGGTAACAAGGGAATTAGCAACTCGACAGTCTCTTAGCTGTATCACATCACCACTACTTCATCGTCCAGAACAAGAGGTTAGGCTCCTGAAGAGAGGTAATTGCTGCCGGCACTTGAGCAGCGTGAAGTGGTCACTGAGTGCAAATTAGCAGCTTCCTCATTAGCATATGCTCGCTGAATACATCATGCCAACCAGACGAGACGAATCCTACTGCTGGGCCTCAGGCAGCTCACATTAATCCCTCCTAAAACCTTTATGAATGATCAGAAGCTGAAATCGCCAGTGCTTCTCCTAGGATATCAGTGTTACAGATCCCATTGAAGATGTTAAGCTTTATGGTATACTGTAATTTATTAAGGGAAAATTGTATTTTAAGTCTCCTGTAGAACCTTCATACAGGATCCAATGTAAATTTCCAAACACAACTTCAGTCCTTAAAGGGAAGATGTCGTAAAAAATTTTTTTTTCAATAACTGAAACAATATAAAGTATTAATGTTTTAATGTTATGTATAAATAAAATTATTTGTTTTTAATTGAGAAAAATATAAAAAAAATAAAATTTGATATTTTTCACTTTTAAACACTAGGGGGAGCAGCTGCTGAAATCCTACAGAAATCCTACTGTAGAACTAGCTCGCATAACAGCTGCAGTAAAGTGGGTGGAATCTGCTCTCCTGTGTGTGAAGTCACCTCCCCCTCCCAATCTGGGTGTTTCCAACAGGATAAGGGAAGATGAAGTTTAGGATCACAGTGCAGAGCCATTTTGTTGGTGGCCACAGAGTGATACTAATATGTCTAAAGTGTCACTAAGGCCAGCTGCATAGTGCTCCACTGTATCCCGCGCCGCACTGTATCCGAATGCCCCACTGACTGTATTCCAATGCCACCCTGGCTGTATCCCAATGCCTTGTTGGCTGTTTCCCTATGCCTTGCTGACTATTTCCCTATTCCCTGCTTGCTGTATCCCAATGCCTTGCTGAGTGTTTCCCTATGCCTTGCTGGCTGTTTCCCTATGCCTTGCTGACTGTTTCCCTATGCTTTGCTGACTGTATCCCTATGCCTTGCTGACTGTTTCCCTATGCCCTGCTGACTGTATCCCGCACCCTTATATACTGTGCTGCTGGACAGGATCGGAGGTCCGAGGTGACATGTGGCGAGGAGAGGTGATCTGCAGCCTGAGTCGCACTGCACTACAGATGTCATGCTGCACTCACCGCTCCCAGCTGCATGCACTCACCTCAGACCTACACCCTTGGCAGCCTGTCATGCCAGCAATCACATTGCGAGCAGCAGAGGCCCGAAGTGAGTAGGGGGGTTGAGCAGAGTGGGTGGGGGGAGTGCGGGGGAGGCGCGGCAGGGTGTGGGGGGTGCGTGGCAGTGCGGGGGGCGCGGCAGAATGCGGAGGGTGCATGGCGCGGCAGGATCAGTGACGGTGCAATCACCGTTGCCCGCCCCGGTACTCACCCCATCCATCCTGTGTGCTCCACCAAGACGGTGCTGATCTCCTCCCTCTGCTGTGATCTGGACAGCCCAGGGGGCGTGTCCATTTCACAGCACACGCCTTCTCTATGTTACAGTATAGGGTCGGAGTCCGACCACAGTCTTTTATGCCCTGGGGGCTGCCATAAAGGAGGTGAGTAACTGTTGTTACAAACACCAAATCCAAGATGGCAGCCCCCAGTGCTTCAGTAGAACTAGAATTAAATAAAAAGTAAATAAACAGTGAATTTAATTTTGTATTAAAAATACTTGATTTCATAATCACTATTTTTAATATAAAAATAAAAAAACGCGACACCTTCCCTTTTAAGAGATTCTCTTGGAATAACAAAGAACAAATTAAAAACTAAAGAAAATATCATTAAAATACCAATTAATCAATCAAATACCTATATACCTTTAATTAGCTAATCACACTTAGTTTGTCTATGTATTACTGTGTACATTAAAATGGCATCTGTTACACTAACAGAAACCTATCCTAGAATGTTAATAGGACTGGTGCTTGCGAGCATGTGCAGCAGGAAACTTTGCCCAATTCCATTCATGTATAAGATATGCCCCCAGTAGATATTCAGATTTAATGCTAAAGATAACATGTATGCTGAGGTAAGAAGAGGCTGCTCACACTGCTGTCCACCCTGTCTAGTTGATCTAATACTGGAGATACCAGGAGTGCTGAGGTAAGAAGAGACCGCTCACACTGCTGTCCCCCTGTCTATCTAATCTAATATTTGAAAAACCAGAGGTGCTGAGGTAAGAAAAAGCTGCTCACACTGCTGTCCACCCTGTCTATTTCATCAAATACTGAAAATACCAGGAGTCCTGAGGTAAGAAGAAACTGCTGACACTGCTGTCCACCCAGTTTATCTGATCTAATACTGGAGATACCAGAGGTGCTGATGGAGGAAGAAACTGCTCCCACTGCTCTCTCCACCCTTCCTATCTTATCTAATACTGGACATTTGAGGGGTGCTGAAGTAAGAAAAGGCAGCCCTCAGTGATATCGAATGTCATACTGGAAATACTAATTGTGCTTAGGTAAGATGTGGCTAAAAACACTGTTGTACACCTTATGTATCTCATCTAATACTAGGGATACCACAAGTGTTAAGATAAGAAGAGACCACTTACTCTGCTGTCCACCCTGTCTATCTGATCTCATATTTGAAAAAAAAAGGCCCTGAGGTAAGAAGCTGTTCACACTGCTGTCCAGTGTCCACCCTGTTTATTTGATCAAATTCTGAAGATACCAGGAGTGCTGAAGTAAAAAAAAAGCTGCTCACACTGCTGTCCACCCTGTTTATTTGATCAAATTCTCAAGATACCAGGAGTGCTGAAGTAAGAAGAAGCTGCTTATCTTGCAGTCCACCCTGTTTGGCTAATTTAATACTGGAGATACCAGGGATGCTGAGGTAAAAAGATGCCACTCACTGCTATTCACACTGTCTGTCTGATCTATTGCTGGAAATATAATGGCTGCTGAGTAGTGTTGAGCCGCCCCCCTATAGTTCGAGTTTGGTTCGGTTTGTCAAACGGCGGCCTAGTTCGGCGAACGTTTGAAGAACGTTCGACGAACACCTTCGAACCCCATTGAAAACAATGGCAAGTAAACAAAAACACATACAAACACATTATGCATATACACATACAGTTAATAAACATTGCCATTAGACTTACAGGTCCCCGCGACGCGTCCTGCACTCTGTCTCCTGCTGCTTTTCCTTACGATCATCGCTGCGCCCTCCCGGTAACCATCACTGATGATAGGACCTTCCATGACGTCGTCATAGCATGTGACCAGTCATGTGTCTATTATCTCATTGGCTACAGACTGGTCACATAGCTAGACGTCATGATAGGTCCTGTCAGTGCATCTCTCCGGTACGCGGTGCTCCTTTGAGCATCTCCGTGTATCAGCAAGATGCTCTGGCCCATGGTTGACTCCCCGTCCCTGCATGTCAGCACTCTTTTCAGAGTCAGCCCACATGCAAGGACTGGATGCCACAGCCGGTTACTATAGCATCGGTGGCAGCGGTGACGTCACCGCTTACAACCCGCAGCCTCTGCTCACTCACTGAGTGATTAGACTGCACGGGAGCAGCAGCGTCTTCCTCCCATGCAGTGCTGTCTGATGTAGCAGAGCTGCATGGGTTGAAGGAGAAAGAAGACAGAAGACCAGGATCGTGGAGGGTTGAGAGGGAGTAATAAACATGGAGTCTCTAAGTGTGTCTGTGTATTTATTTCTATTAAAGTCATTTTTCTCTGTGTGGTGTCTTTTTTTAACCCTTTATTGGAGATTCTTAATGGCCGGGTCAAACTTGCCTGACATTAATAATCTCTGGCTTAATACTAGCTAGTAAAACAAAGCTAGTATTAACCCTTATTACCCAGCAAGCCACACGGCTTTAGGGCTACTGGAAGAGTTGGATACAGCGCCAGATGATGGCGCTTCTATGAAAGCACCATTTTCTGGGGCGGCTGCGGACTGCAATTCGCAGCAGAGGGGCCTAGAAAGCTCGGGCCAACCTGTCCTGCAGATTCCAGTCTCCAGCTGCCTAGTTGTACCTGGCTGGACACAAAAATTGGGTGAAGCCCATGTAATTTCTTTTTAATTATTTCATGAAATTCGTGAAATAATTGAAATAAAAAGGACTTCCCTATATTTTTGGTTCCCAGCCGGGTACAAATAGGCAGCTGGGGGCAGCCCGTAGCTGCCTGCTGTCCCTGGCTAGCATACAAAAATATGGCGAAGCCCACGTCATTTTTGGGGGGGGGCACAAAACTCCTGCATACAGACCTGGATGGAGTATGCTGAGTCTTGTCGTTCTGCAGCTGCTGTCTGCTCTCCTGCATACACTAGTGGATGAAGTATGCTGAGCCTTGCAGTTCTGCTTCCCCTGACTCTCCCTCCAGCATACAGTCCTGGATGGAGGATGCTGAGCCTTGTAGCTCTGCAGCCTCTGTCTGCTCTCCTCCATACAGACAGACAGCAGACCGCAGCTGCAGAACTACAAGGCTCAGCATACTCCATCCAAGACTGTATACAGGAGTTTTTTGCTCTCCAAAAAATTACGTGGGCTTCGCCATGTTTTTGTATGCTAGTCAGGTACAGCAGGCAGCTATGGGCTGCCCCAACCCCCAGCTGCCTATTTGCACCCGGCTGGGAACCAAAAATATAGGGAAGCCCTTTTTTTTTTTTAATTATTTCATGAATTTCATGAAATAATTTAAAAAAAAAAAATGACGTGGGCTTCGCCCAATTTTTGTGTCCAGTCAGGTACAACTAGGCAGCTCGGGATTGGAATCCGCAGCTCAAGGGGCCAAAGCTTTCTGGGCACCCCTGCTGCGAATTGCAGTCCGCAGCCGCCCCAGAAAATGGCGCTTTCATAGACGCTCCATCTTCTTGCACTGTATCCAAGTCTTCCAGCTGCCCTGGTGATGGGTGCCTTGCTGGGTAATAATGGGGTTAGGGCTATCTGTATATTATCAACTGGCCCTAAGACCGAAATTCATGGAGTCTCGCCAATATTAGACATGGCCACCATGAATTTCTAGTACAGATAAAAAAAAAACAACACACAAAAAAATATTTTTATTAGAAATAAAACACAACACAATTAGTGACTCCATCTTTATTGAAATAAAGAACCCCCCTACGCAGTAATCCTGGGTCAAGGGTCCCGCGCCATCCAATCCGGATCCAATATCATCTGATCGGTTTGCTGGAAGGCAAAGCAATCAGATGATGTGTCAGGTTCAAGGGCCTGAATCACATGACACATCAGCTGATTGCATAAATGGCTTTTATACGATCAGCTGATGCATCAGTGCAAAAAAAACAAAACAAACTACACACTTCTGTGCAGACTCCTGTCCGACAGCAGCAGCTGATAGTTTAGCCGGCCGGGCGGTAAAAAGCCGGCCTCACAGCTCGACTTATAGTGTCAGCTGATTGCGTCAGGTGACCGCATTAGCTGATCACTGCAAGGTCTGAGAGAGAGAAAAGAGAGTGAAAAGAGAAGACAGAGAGGGAGAGAAGAGAGAGAGGAGAGAGAGAAAGAAGAGAGAAAGAGAAGAGAGAGAGAGAGGAGAAAGAGAGAGAGGAGAGAGAAGAGAGAGAGAAGAGAGAAGAGACAGAGAGGAGAGATAACAGAGAGAGAAGAGAGAGAGAAGAGAAGAGAGGAGAGAGAGAAGACAGAGAGAAAAAGAGAGAAAGAGAGAGAGAAAGAGAGAAAAAGAGAGAGGGAGGGACAGAGAGAAAAAGAGAGAAATAGAGAGAGAAAGAGAGAGAGAAAGTGAGAGAGAAAGAGAAAGGGAGAGAGAGAGAGAGGGAGAGAGAGAGGAGAGAGCAATGCAGCCTCATTCTGTGAACTGCTCCGATTTTATTTTAGAGGTGTGTCCTGCGGCTCACAGCTGATGTCCGGATCCTCCCCTCAGTGCATAATTAAATTAAATTATAATTATAAATAAATAATAATTATAATTTAAAATTAAAAATAAATAAAAAATTTTACCGGGACGGTCAGGACTCAAACTCGTGAACTAATCCTTCTTAGTCAGGCGCTCTTTCCATTGAGCCACTGCCTGTAATGAAAAGCATAGGAAGATTTGGTAATCTTGACCTCTATACTGCAGTAGAGAATCTAGAGGCAGCTTGTTCAGCTGCAGGGATGGATGGATGGATGGATGGTGAAAGGAGGAAACTCTGGCACCATTCAGCGAGCTAACCGCTCACTCTTCCTATTTCAGGTTTATACACGCATTATATGGCTTGTAAATTTCCTTGCATTCTGGCCACAGTGCTCATTCCAAAGAAAGGCCACGCCTTTCCCCCTGACCTGATGGTCGAATAAAACAGCTTTTTTTACCACATATTTGGTGAATGCCTTCCATCTCTTTTTACATGGACTGGATGGGCGGATGGACTGGATGGGCGGATGGATGGATGGGCGGATGGATGGGCGGATGAATGGCTGGATGGGCGGATGAATGGCTGGATGGGCGGATGGATGGATGGATGGGTGGATAAATGGATAGATGGATGGGCGGATGGATGTATGGATAGGCAGATGGATGGATGGATCGATGGGTGGATGGATGGATGGATGGGCGGATGGATGGATGGGCGAATGGATGGACGGACGGATGGGCGGATGGATGGACGGATGGGCGGATGGATGGACGGATGGGCGGATGGATGGACGGATGGATGGACGGATGTGCGGATGGATGGATGGGCAGATGGATGAATGGATGGATGAAAGGGTGGTGGGATGGATGGATGGATGGGTGGATGGGCGGGCAAACACCGGCAGTACCGCACTCATCGCGGCTCACTTCATTGCTCCATGGATCTGACACAGAGCGCTCATGTTCTACGGCGCTCCTGTCAGCTTCATGTAGCAGAGCTGGATGCATCGTGGGATCTCTGTGGATTACGCCGGACCTAGAGGGGTATTTGGTGATTTTAATAAAATGGTGAAAGAGGGTGTTTTTTTGTCTTTTATTCCAAATAAAGGATTTTTCGTTGTGTGTGCTTATTTACTTTCACTTACAGATTAATCATAGAAGGTATCTCGGGGAGACGACTGCCATGATTAACCCCTTATTACCCCGATTGCCACCGCACCAGGGCAATTCGGGATGAGCTGGGTAGAGTCCCGGGACTGCCGCATCTAATGGATGTGGCAATTCCGGGCAGCTGCTGGGTGATATTGTTAGGGTGGTGGGCTCCCCATAACATGGCGCTCCCCATCCTGACAATACCAGCCTCCAGCCGTGTGGCTTTATCCTGGCTGGTATCAAAATTGGGGGAAGACAGCATTTTTTTTTTTTATTACTTATTGATTTATTTTACTGCACGATATAGACCCGCCCGCTGGCGGCTGTAATTGGTTGCAGTGAGACAGCTGTCACTCATCGTGGGGGCATGTCTGACTGCAACCAATCATGGGCGCCGGTGGGTGGGGAAAGCAGGGAATACCTGATTGAATAATGAAGTGGCAGCCATTTTCAAAAGAGAAAAAGCCGCCAGAGATTTGTGACAGCCGTGCAGTCTCGCGCCCGTTATCGGTGAGTAGGAAAGAGAGAGGGATTGTGCTGGGGATGCAGGACGCATGCAGATACGCAATGTGCGCACATAGCCTTACTGTGAAAAGCCACGCTTTTGGTGATCGAACCGTTATCGAGTGGTAACTCGAACTGCCGAACTTGAAGCAAATCGTTCGAGTTCGGCGAACGACTCGAACACCGCCCAAAATCACTCGAATTTGAAATTGGCGAACGGTTCGACTCAAACATCGCTCAACTCTACTGCTGAGGTTACAAGAGGCTGTTTACACTGCTGTCAAACCTGTCTGATCTAATGCTGGAAATATTAGGCGTGCTGAGGTAAAAAAATAAATAAATAAATAAAAAAGAAGGCTGCTCACACTGCTGTCTAACCTGTCTATCTGATCTAATACTGGAGATACCAGGTATGCTGAGGTAACAAAAGTCCACTCACACTGCTGTCCACCCTGTCTGTATTATCTAATACTGCAGATATCAGGGGTGTTGAAGGAACAAAAAGCTGCTCAAACTGCTGTCCACTCTGTTTATCTGTTTAATACTACAGATACCAGGAGTGGTATGGTAAGAAGAAGCTGCTCACATTGCAGGCCACCTTGTCTGTCTCAGCTAATACTAGAGATACCAGGAGTGCTAAGGTAAGAAGAAGATACTCACATTGCAGTACACTGTGTTTATCTGATCTAATACTAGATACCAGGAGTGCAAAAGTAAGAATAGGGGTCTTATTTTGCAGTCCACCCTGTCTGTCTGATCTAATAATGGAGATACCATGGGTGCTGAGGTAAGAAGAGGCTGCTTACACTGCTATCCACCTTGTCTATCTGTTCAAACACTAGAGATACCAGGGGTGCAGAGGTAAGAAGGAGCTGCTCCCACTGCTGTCCACCCGGTTTGTCTTATTTAATACTGGAGACACCAGGCATGTTGAGGTTTCTGATCGAATACTGGAGATATCACAGGTTCTGAGGTATAAAGACACTGCTCACACTGCTGTCCAGCATATCTTTCTGATCTAATATTGGAGATACCAACGATGCAGAGGTATGAAGATGCTGCTTACTCTGCAGTGCTTCCTTTCCATCAGATCTAATACTTAACATATCAGAGGTACTGAAGTAAGAAAAGGCCACTCACACTGCTGCCCATCATGTCTTTCTGATTTAACATTGGAGATACCAAGGATGCTGAAATAAGAAGATGCCTCTCACACTGCTGCCCACTCTTTGTATCTGATGTAATATTGGCAATGCAATAAATATACAAATTCAGCACACCTCTTTTAAGATGCCAGTATTGCATAAAGTAAAAAAATATACCACGGAAAATTATTTCAGACCTTTCAGAATGTTTAATGTCACCCACAAGAAACAAACTGAAATAATTATGGGGGAATGATATTAAAACTGAAATAATATGGTTGCACAGGTGTGAACACTCTCTTATTATTGGGGATTTTGGCTGGGTTAAGAATAAGCCAATCACTTTTAAACTTGTGCACGGCTGCCATCTTTTACAGTGATTCTGAATAACCCCACATAAAGTTTAGCTATTCTAGTAGGATTTTCGTGACATTTTCTTTAGCAAAAGCCATTGTCAATAAAAATCCTACAAGACAGCAAACGATCTCATGTTGAAATTTATCAGTCAGGAAAAGTGTACAAAAGAACTTTCTTTCCAAGATACCATACCATGGAACACTGTGAGGCATAATCAACAAGTGGCCTAAAGTTGGCAGTGATATTACCTAGAACTGGAATTCCCTTTATAATTTCTGAAAAAAATAAAAAGAAAATTGTTCTGAAAGCTGCCAAGAGGCCTACAGCAACATTAAAGGAGCTGCAGGAATTTCTGGTACGTACTGGTAGTGTACTGCATGTTACAACAATCTCCCATATTCCTCATATATTTGTTCTGTGGGGTAGAATGATAAGACAGAAACCTTTATATTTACAAGTAAAAACATCTAAGTCAAGCTTTGTTTTGCCACATCCTACATCAAGTCTGTCAAAGGCATTAGGAAGAGTGTGTCCTTGTGTGAATAAAAGTTGATTTTTTTTTTTGAGAAATAATTTCAAATAGTTTGGGCAGAGCCAACACTACTCAACATCAAAGAAACGCCATACCCACAGTGAAGCATTGTGGAGGTAGCATTATGCTTTGAGGCTCTTTACAGCATTTGGGACTGGGCCATTAGTCAGGGTGGAGAGAATTATGGCCAGTTCCAAATATCAGTCAATTTTGTAATAAAACCTTTGCTATAAAGCTGAAGATGAAGACAAATTTACCCTTTCAGCACAATAACAACCTCAAGTCAAACCCCACATTAACAAAATAATGACTTTTCCGGAAGAAAATCAGAGTTTTGGAATGGCCCAGACAGAACCCAGACCTGAAGAGGACACTGTACACAGGAGATCTGCTTGGAAACAGGCAATTCAATTGAACACATTATGGGTGACATTAAATATGGAATATGTCCATGATATGACAAAAAATGTTTTTTTACAGTATGTCCACTGTATGCGATCACACACATTGTTTTGTATATATTGTAGCCATAGCAGCTTGCACACGTTCACACTTGCTTTTTTTCTGTTAAGAGCTGCTGGTCAGGTTTCTGGTTTTGTTTTTTTGTATTGTGCCAGAAAAAAGAAATATTCAGTTCCTAATTTACCCCGTTTACCCCAAACAACGGGTTTATAGTGAGCCTTGTAGTTCTAAATTCTAATCCAAGTGTTTGCTAGGGAATTCTACGAGACCAATAATGATTTCACAGGGCTTTCCATGCAGATTAATGGTCCATTTCTGCCGAAAAAAAAAAGTGCTAATCAACTACTATGAGATTGTCCTGGGCCCAAAGGGTTGGGTTTTATGTAAAGTGTGTGTTTCGACCCAGTTATTAAGTGATCCAGGACGTGGCTAAATGGTGCTTTACATGCTGCGACATCGCTAGCGATCTCGTTAGTGATGTGACACGCCAGATCACATCTGCGATCTGGCGTGTCACATCGCTAATGAGATCGCTAGCGATGTCGCAGCGTGTAAAGCACCCTTCAGGCGTGAGGAAAACTCTCTTGTTATACCGAATGCAATGTTGGTAAGTTTGGGAGACGATACATCAGCACTTTATCTATCTCTAGGGAAGTTTAGGGGTGAATAACTAACATTATATAATTATTTGGTTTATTTATCCTGGTGAAGGATTCATGATAGTTGTTTAGGATAAGAGAATATTCTTAGTGAATTTTTATTTAATCTATATAGGTGCAGACTACTTTATAGGGTTTTGAGGTCTGGAACAGAACAACAGACAAGTCCCAAGCTGCTGCTAAACATGGTTGTACCATATACAGTTTCGATATATCCATACAATATGCCTTAATTAAGTGTCTAAAAGCTGTGGATCCCATTTTTGGGTACAGTGAACCCTCTCACCTATCGCAATAGTTACGTTCCAAAGACCCCTGCGATAGGTGAAAATCTGCGAAGTAGCGGAGTTATATTTACTTTATTTTCCCTTATTTTTCAGATAATTTCGATGCACTTTTACTCCCAAAAATTTGGATGGAAACTGAGGGATGCGTCTTATAAGATAAATCTAGCTTTCCGGGGGGTGGTGAAGAATGATGACAGAGGCAATGCGGATTCTGGATTGTGCACTGTAGAAGGTGAGGCAGGCTACATCCTGAAAATGTCTGCAGTGCGGGCTTCAAAAAAATGGCACCTGGAGTCAGTGCGTGCACGGATTGAGCTCTCGGCTCAATATCTCATCTGCACACATGCCAACTCCGGCCCATTGATCTCCCAGCAGCGGACCTAAGGAAGTTGGCGCCCGGAGGTGGAGATCTCAGTTCGTCATTGAGCCGATAGCTCAATCTGCGAATGCGCCAACTCCGGGCGCCATATCTTTGAAGCCCGCACCGCTGACAGTTTCTGGATGTTTCTGCCAGTGCCCGCAGCAAGCATCTGGGACACCTGCCGCTCCACCACCACCCCTGTCTCCTGTTACATTGAATATGGTATTCCCACAGACAGCACTCGTGCGCGTGTGCACTGACAAGTCCCTCTTCTATGCAGCTGACGGCGTCTTTACTGAGATTTGTGGCGTTTCATTGGATCAATGCACGTCACTCACATCTTGGTGACGCCCTCACCGGCACTGACGACAGACGCGTTGGCGTTGCTATGCGCCAACAGGTAGAGACGTCTGCTTCAGAGTCACATGACTCGAAGGTCCTATCAGCGGTTCATCCGCACTATTTAAGAGCAGCAATTTTTAAAGTCCATTACTACTTTCTCCCTTGGAAAAAGACTGCACGTCGAAACGCGCGTAGGCTGTCTGGGCAGAGTACACATTGGGTCAGGTAATGTTTATACTCTATTGATTTGCATTGGTCTTTACTGCCTCCATGTGATTATATTGTATGTAGCAGTGCACTTTAACCTGTTATGTGGACTGGTTCACAACCATCTTTTACTATACAAGGTTGGATGTGCTTTTGACTGTATATATGCACTTACTATTATTTTGGGCAATTTTCCCTTATTATCATCTGCATAGAGGTTGTATGAATACATTGTATACGGCTGTATATGTGTACATACTATTGGTTTAGGCAACAGTCCCTTATTACTATCTATATGGGGGTTGCATGAATACAATCTGGTGGCAGTTTTACCTTATGATATTTACAATGTTTCCATGTGATACCTTGCCATCATAGGATCCACGCTTGCCTTTTTGTGTGTCTATTACCTTCTCTGTTCCATTGCTGATTTAATGTCCACTTTATTATTATTTTAACCAGAATATCAATAAACAATTATATTGTTTTAGTCTATATGTTCTCATGTACAATTTTTTTTATATGATTTCTAGTATTTATAGCGCTGACACAGGTCTTGCACTATTTTTTGGCTTTTTGCCAATTGTCATATGGCCTTCTATGAGCAAGGTTTTTGATCTATTGCTCATTATATGTATAAGAAATTTCTCAATGACAATGAAGGGTTAATCCCCGAATAGATGGACTCTTGTGACGCCCTGGACAAGCCAGGTAGTCACAGATAGAGCCCCGCACAACACCAGTCCCCTCACTAGGTAACACCAGCCAAACACATAAAACCCTAGCCACCTCCCTCAGGGCTGGATGGAGACACCAGGGGGCGGAGCAGGCATTTGGCCACACCCACCGAGAAGTTCAGAGAGCCTGAGGCAGGAAAACAGTTTAGTTTTGAGTTAGAGTTGAGTTTGAGGTAAAGTGAAGTGAGGCAGGCCTGTATGTCAGGCCTGTGACAGACTGACAGGTGCCAGGGTTGGATCCCGGGCACCTTTGACTAGGAGACATACAGAGGCCTCTGTCTGCAGGAGCCGGGAAGACGGATCACTGGAACCGTGGTGGAGCGGGACAGGGTAATGGCCTGCCGGTACCGACCCGGCAAACCGGAGCACAAGAGGGGGTACTCAGACCCTGAAACGAGGTCTAGAAACTACTGGACTGAGTTAATTAACTGATTGCGGTCTGGACTTTAGGTCCTTTTCCACCCAAAGTCCCTCATAGAAGACAACAGCCCAACGAGGAGGATAGAAAGCCACCGCCAAGGCTCAGAGATCCCACGGGCCAGCGTCTGCGGGCAAACGGGCTCTTCTGACATCCACAAGCCGGGGAGCGGACTCCTGACGCTGTAGGCGCAGGTAGTCCAACAACTCAAACAGGTGCAGGAGAAAGGCACAGACCACCAACTGGGTGGGGGAACCCGACTCGAGCCAGCTGCGGGTACCGACCACCATCATCTTGGTTTACCAGAGACTCGAGTGTTTCATTCTAATAGTAAGCACACCAGTGCCCTCTGGCCACCCATCTCCCTGCACCGCCAAAGCACCCCCAACGGGTCCCGGGGCCACCATCCCTGCCCACGGAGGGGTTAACAACTTGCTGCATACCATCTCCCCCGGGTGCCCCGTAACTGCAGCGGTGGTGTCCACCTTCACCACATCCCGTGGGTGGCGTCACGAACTTAAAACACGGCTCCAGCCGTACACCTATGTCCTCAAACCGCCAGCCCCTTTTTGGTCGGAGTGACCGCAGGACCCCCCCAGTTTCCGGAGACCCTCGAGCCACCCACTGAAGGTCCGGACCAGAGCGGCTCGGTTGCAGTCGAGCACGGGGTGGCACACTCTCACACCTGTTGGATTAGTCAGAAGATTTGGACTCTTGAAGGTGTAAATAGTTCTCATTCCTGAAAGAATATTGCTTGACAAAGGCTACAATATATAGCTGAAACGTGTCGCTGTGTCATTTTCTTCTTTGTTTGGAGTGTTTACTTGGACCATATGTATATTTTTATTGAAACACCAAGCGTGGAATAAAGAATTGGAAATTTACCTGGCTGAAGCCTATCATTCCTCAGCACCGGACAAATCACTTGCCTTTCTTCCCCAAAATGTTCTCACAAAGTTGGAAGCTGCAATTGTCCAGAAGGTCTTATGTTACAGGATTAAGATTTCCCTTCACAGGAACTAAGGCCACCTCCTGAAAAACAAGCCCAACAGTTGGTTCAATGTAGTCAAGCTCATACTTGCTCATCAAGTGGCCAGATGGAGAAGTGCGATGCATCACTCCACATAACGTTTCCAGTGCTCCAGAGTCCAATGGTGGCAGCTTTACACCTCTCCATCTGACGCTTGGCATTGTTCTGGGTGATGTAAGGCTGAAAGCAGATGCTCAGCCACAAAGCTCGGGGTGGGGGTGCAGTGTTTGTGCTAATGTTTATACCAGAGGAGGTTTGGACTCAGATGAGCGTTGGTGACTTTCTGCCCTCTTCTCCTTAGCACTCTGGCCCCACACTCTGTCATGTTACATGGTCTCCACTTTATGGCCGAGTTGCTTAATTTCCTTCCACTACTCAATAATATCACTGACAGGTGACAGGGGAAGACATAGGAGAAAGAAATGTCATGATGACCTGACTTGTTACCTCAGTGGCTCCTATTAAAAGACCGCACTGGTATTAGTAAGCTCTTCACCATCAGCCAGTCTACAGTGTAACAAATGTTAGTAGAGGCAGACGGCATGGCAAAGGCCCGAATAATATACATCGGGGGGGGGGGGGGGCAATTGGACTGAATGAGGTTATTGGATCACAACCATCCATTTAAAGAATACTGCCCCAACGTCATTGTTATAATGTAAAGTTTATGTGTATTACATCATGCGTTTTAGTGTTAGTAATGTGTCATGGGAATTGTTAAATATCTTATACTGTAAACAAATTGTGACAAACAATAAGGCAAGATAGGGTTAATGTTTGGGACTAGCCCATAGTGAGAGGGGCTAGTGCAGGAAAAGAGGACAGTTTCCTGTGGGAATGTCAGATATTGCCCAGTTAGGCTGCTTTCACATGACGCATCTATAAGGGATAAGCAGGTTATCCTGCAGAAACACCTCCCCGTACTATATCTCCTTAAATAAATACGAGAACCACGACTTTATTGCAGGAATGGCCACAGTTTTATTTTACCGTATATATGTATACCCAAACTCGTGGCCCAACATGCCACTCAATTGTTCAACTTAACCTTATACATATATACCCGTATATCCAGAAACACCGATAGATCCGTCCGAGAGGCAAACCATCATTCCTAACCCCCCCGGCCGTAACCTCCAAACCGGCCCAGAGGACCACCTCGGCCGTGATCACCCGGCCCAAGGTGAGGGGTAACAACGTTCCATCGTTAATTACCCCTACCCAGAACCTGCGGGACCTCCGCCCACAAGTTCCCATCCACTCCGAAGCCACTCCCCTTGAGCGACTTCGTACCAAACAACCGACTGTCGGTACTCCCAACCTCTCAGACGGACCTATCACCCCGCTGTGACAACAATAGATTAGCAACTCAACCTTGTATTCACCTTTATTCCTTTTTTTTTTTTTTAAAATTTTTTTTTTTTTTTTTTTTTGAAAACCATCACCGTTTAATTTTTTTTTTTGTAATCTTTTTTTTTTTTTTTTTTATAAACATATACATAAAAATTATATATCAGGGCGGGCGGGTGGGACACAGATCAATCGACGAAAGGGGAGGTGATCAGTACACCCCCCTCTCTTATACCTCTCACAACACCCCACCCCATCCTTGCTCCCCCCCAATCCCCTTACAGCTCCTTTCTACCAATCCTGTCCTCCCACACATCCCCCCTTCCATGCAAACCCCATTAACCCTTTCCTAACCTTGCACCCTCCCGATCGTCATGGGGTCCATTCACCCCTATGGGGCTCATTGCCCTTCTTGACGCATCTATAAGGGATAAGCAGGTTATCCTGCAGAAACACCTCCCCGTACTATATCTCCTTAAATAAATACGAGAACCACGACTTTATTGCAGGAATGGCCACAGTTTTATTTTACCGTATATATGTATACCCAAACTCGTGGCCCAACATGCCACTCAATTGTTCAACTTAACCTTATACATATATACCCGTATATCCAGAAACACCGATAGATCCGTCCGAGAGGCAAACCATCATTCCTAACCCCCCGGCCGTAACCTCCAAACCGGCCCAGAGGACCACCTCGGCCGTGATCACCCGGCCCAAGGTGAGGGGTAACAACGTTCCATCGTTAATTACCCCTACCCAGAACCTGCGGGACCTCCGCCCACAAGTTCCCATCCACTCCGAAGCCACTCCCCTTGAGCGACTTCGTACCAAACAACCGACTGTCGGTACTCCCAACCTCTCAGACGGACCTATCACCCCGCCACAGGCCGGCCAAGTGACACCCTTACTTGGCCCGAGCCCCCCACACCCCCAGTGCTTGCTCTAGGCCATCCCTCAAACCCAACATCCATAAATCCAGACCCACATCAGTCAGATGAACCCCATCTCTCCTCAGATACTGCTCCGTGGACTCCTCCAATTCTCTATGCCGCACCACCAACCCCCCATTTCTCGCCACAAACCTGCCAATAGCCCGGTTCAGCTTGCTCCGGGCCCTATTAATACGGTCTACCGACCTCCCAAAACGCCACTGCGCCCGAGCTATAATGTCTGACCAAACGATAACTATGCCCGGGAACGCCCTCCACAAATGCAACAGGTCCAGCTTAATATCCCTTTTCAATTCCCTCGCCGACCTCACTCCCAAATCGTTCCCCCCCACATGCAAAATTAACACATCAGGGACCCGATCCATCCGGCTATAATAAGCCACCTCAGGGCGCACTCTACCCCAGGTCATGCCCCGAATACCGAGCCACTTTACTCGAGCTTCCGACACCGACACTCCAAGCTGCCGACCGTCACGTCGCACATCCGCCCGTAACGCTCCCCAATACACATAGGAGTGCCCGAGGATCCACACAAGACAAGGACCTAAAATACAAAGACCACGAATAAAAACAGCAACAGAACAAGAAATTGCCCCACAAAACCGGCATCAAACACCAACCTTGAGTCCCCCACCCCTGACCATCACCTGACCAAGTGAGGCCTAATGTACAAACGGAACCTGGAAGACTCCCACCTCCCAATCCGCCGGATACAGTCCTCACTCAAACCCCACCTGGCGGCCTCCGTTGCCGCCCCAATCCGGAAAGAGTGAGACCCGTACTCACATGGCTCCTCCCCCACCCTTGCTAGAGCCATCTTCAGCACCGCATTGAATTGATACCGCGACAAAGCCAATCCGTCCGCATGTCTAAGAAAAACACCAGGGTAACCGCCGCGCACTTTTAAAAACTCTGACACATGTAACACTGGGCACAACTGGTGCCCCGATAAAGCGAACAACACTACTAAGCGCCCCCGGCCCCTCTGATCCGTCTTAGAAAAGCGAAGCCGACATTCCACTCTATCCTCCCCCAGCATTACATCACCCAACAGCAAACCACCCATCGCTTGCTTAGTCGGGCTGACCAATTCGCCAATACGAAAGGCCCCAAAAAATGCCAGTACAAAAGCTACCGAAAACAACACCCGCTCATAAGGAGACGAACATAACTCCCCTAAACACCCCACTAAACGCACCAACAATGGCAATGACACCGGCCGCCTAGAGTCACGCGACTGAGCCCCTTTCCGAAAACCCTTCATTGCCTGTCGCACCAGAAAATCCTTAGTTGCGTCCCGAACCCCTTGCATCTGGAACAAAAAGGCCAACGCCGCCAACTTGCAACCAATCACCGAAACCGACCTGCCTTCCGAAAAATCCCCACTTATTAACATCAGTACCCCCAATACTCGACCCTTGTAACCCGACTCCATGAACTCCCTACTTTCCAACTCTGCCCATTCCTTCCACACCGCCTGATATCGGCACCAAGTAGCCTCAGACACCGATCTCCGAATACCCTCAAATGCTATACCGATGCCAGGTCCCACAGCCAGTTCGGGCAAGGTTCTCCCTCCGCGTCCGCTTCCGGCACCAGCTTCCTGAACCTGCAAAACTGAAACCGTGATAGCGCATCAGCCACCTCGTTGTGAATCCCAGGCACATGCCGAGCCACCACGCAAATGTTTAACTCCAAGCAACGCAACACGAGATGCCTTAAATACCCCACAACCGGCGGGGATTTTGCCGACAGTGCGTTGATGGAATGCACCACCGCCATGTTGTCACAATGCATGCAAACCCTTCTTCCAGCAAAAACAGGGCCCCACAACTCCACCGCCACAATAATGGGAAACAATTCCAACAGCGCCAAATTCCTCACCAAACCTGCTTCCACCCAGCGCTGCGGCCACTTTCCCACGCACCAGCGTGTTTGAAAAATTGCTCCAAAACCCGTCGCCCCAGCAGCATCAGTGTACAATTCCAGCTGGCTATTGGACACTGCCTCGCTCATCCAAAGGGTCCGACCGTTGTACCGGTCCAAGAACTCCTCCCACACCAACAAATCCCCTTTCATCATTTTTGTCACTCGGACAAAGTGATTTGGAGCTTTTACCCCCGCGGTTGCGCCCGCCAGTCTCCTATTAAATATCCGCCCCATCGGCATAATGCGACAAGCGAAATTCAATTTTCCGAGCACTGACTGCAACTCGCGCAACCGCACCTTCTTGGCCTGAGACAAAAACCGCACCGACGCCTTCAAATCCAACAGCTTCCCCTCCGGCAACCGGCATTCCATTGCCAGTGTATCAATTTCGATACCTAAGAAACATAAAACCGTGACCGGCCCTTCTGTTTTGTCTTTTGCCAACGGAATACCCAGGCTCCGCGCGATCCGCTCTAACGTAAACAACAACAAGGAGCAAACCGAAGAGCCCGCCGGACCCACGCAAAAGTAGTCATCCAAATAGTGAATCACCGAATGGACTCCTGCCACCTCCTTGACTACCCATTCCACAAACGTACTGAATGCCTCAAAATAAGCACACGAAATGGAACAGCCCATCGGCAAACAACGATCCACATAGTATTCACCATCCCACATACACCCCAAGAGATGAAAGCTCTCTGGATGCACCGGGAGTAAACGAAAAGCTGCTTCCACATCCGCCTTTGCCATCAGGGCCCCCCGCCCCGCTACCCTTACCAGCTCCAAGGCCCTATCGAACGATACATAACATACCGCCGACAATTCCGGTGATATCCCATCATTCACCGACAATCCCGCCGGATAAGATAAATGATGAATGAGCCGAAATTTGTTCGGCTCCTTCTTAGGAACCACCCCAAGGGGGGAAATCCGTAAATTGGAGAATGGCGGGTCCTGGAATGGGCCCGCCATCCTTCCCAACTCCACCTCCTTCTGCAGCTTTTCCTTCACCACCGCCGGATGTTCTTTTGCGGACCTCAGGTTTCCCGGGCGAAACACCGGCGCCTCAGATTCAAACGGAATCCGAAAGCCCTCCGTAAAACCCCGTTCCAACAACTCCGCCGCCCGAACATCCGGGTATCTACTTAAATAGGGAAGCATCGCCTCGACCCTCACTGGCGTCCTCCCTTTTTCCAGATCCATCCCCCGCCTTTCCTTTCCCTTTCTTGAAGCACCTGGCCAGAGGGTGGGACCCTCCACATCCGGAACACTCGTGTTTAAACCGACAAGACGCCCCGAACTTACACTGTCCCTCGTTATACTGCCAACAAGCTCCCTTTTTCTGTCCAGCCGAGGACCCGCCGCTCGCACCCGGGCTCCCGGCACCCCCTCGAAAGGGCTGAACCGGCGCCGTCATTAACCGCATCCACAAAGAAATATCCTTGTGGCCCCACTGGACTCCCGGCCGCAGAGCCTTCCGCTGCCGGAACTGCTCATCATATCTCAACCACCCTAAACCGCCGTATACTCTATACGCTTCCCCTATCGCATCCATATAACCAAATAGGGCGGAACAATGCTCCGACTCCTTTTCCCCGATCACGCTGGCTAAGATCGCAAAGGCCTGTAGCCAGTTAGTAAACGTCCTTGGAATCAACCGATACCTCCGTTTTTCCTCATCCTCCTTCTCCTTTTTTGTATCACTGGGCTTTACCTTATCCAAATTAAACTTTTCCAAGGGAAGCAGGGAAAAAATTTCCACATACTCCCCTTTCCAAATCTTTTCCCTCACCTCCTTTTTCAAATGAACCCCTAACTGACCTTCAAAACACACATAAATTTCACTCCTCGCCCTATCATCCAAGCGCACAACCTCATCCTCCTTTTCTTTCTCCTTTTCCGCCTCCTTACTTGCGCCCCCGGAAGCCGCCCCACCCGCCTCCTGTCCCGTACCTGCCGCCGAGGTAGGGTCCCCCGCCGCAACCTCGCGCACCGGCGCATCTGTCCGCACCACCTCCGTGGGGCCCACCCACGCCCCCCACCGGAGCCCCAGGCCCAGTCCGACTAACCCGTTCCGCAGACAACCCCTGCAACACCCCCATAAGCTGCCCCCAAAACTCCGGACCCGGTAAACCAGACTGCCCGACCGCACTCGCCCCCAGCGCAACGCGTCCCGCGACGGAACCCCCGCCCCCGCTCGCACTACCCACAGCATGAAACATTTCTGTTGTCTGCTCACCAGGCTGCCGTTGCGCCGACCCCGGAACAGCCGTGCCACGATCTTCCTGCTGCCGCTCTGTCCGACCCGCCGCTGCTCTTTCTTCCTCGCTGGAGTCAGATGCGCTGCCGAAATCCTCAGGGGGGACCAGCGAGGGGACAGCCCGCACCTGGCGGCCGTCGACCCCCACGGTCACCGCACCCTGCTCGTCCGGGCGACTCCTGCTTGACCTCTTCCGTTTTTCCCGCCGTGGCGCCCTGCCGCCGTCTTTCCTCGCTGTAGTCGTGCCATCCTGCTGCGCCGCCACTTCTCCTGCCGTCCTCAGAGGGCTCTCTCCCTGCCGACTGCAGGAAGGCCGTGCCGAGCTTGCTCCTCGCCGGGACCCTCCCCCAACACGCTCCTCGCCGGGGGGGACCGTGACTACCGATCTCCTCCGTGCCTGCGGGCCACCGTACCCCTCCTCCGATCTCCTGCCCTCGCCGCGCGCATCCGCTCCCGTCCTCCGTCCTGTAGCTCTCCCCTGCGGCCTGCAGGGAGTCTCCTCCGGCAATCCGGCACGCCGAGCGCCACCCCCAGCCGGCACATCACTGGGGGCTGCCGTCATCCCTGCGTTGGTCCGATGCTGCGCAGGCCGCGGACCGGAAGTGGGCCTCGCCGAAGCTCCGCCCACCCCCGACCCACGGGATCTCCGACGCGGATTCCTCCCGGTGGCCGGCTGCTCCCCTAGGTGAGTGGAAGGGCTCCGCCGCTGCTCCGGAGGGTCCCCGCAGGGGCTCCTTGATCGTATTCTCCCCCTCCCACTGGGGGAGTAGCGCTCCGGCGGTCGCGCCCGCCGAGCACGTAGCGTCGGCCCGGGCGCTGGAACAGCAGGCGGCGCCGCTCCAGCCCCACAGACCGCTGCCAGCTGTTGCCTCAGGGCATCCACGCCTAATACCTCGGAGGCCCCCCGCACCATCTCCAGCAGTTCAGCAAGGGCAGCCATGGCAGGAGGCAGCAGTACGTCCTGGGACACAGATCAATCGACGAAAGGGGAGGTGATCAGTACACCCCCCTCTCTTATACCTCTCACAACACCCCACCCCATCCTTGCTCCCCCCCAATCCCCTTACAGCTCCTTTCTACCAATCCTGTCCTCCCACACATCCCCCCTTCCATGCAAACCCCATTAACCCTTTCCTAACCTTGCACCCTCCCGATCGTCATGGGGTCCATTCACCCCTATGGGGCTCATTGCCCTTCTCATCCGGCTTTTGCTATGCGGCACAATCCGGCACTTTGCAGGAAAACCGCAACCGTTTTTTTTTTGCTGCCGGTTGCGTTTTTCCTGCATAGACTTTAATTAGTGCCGCATTGTGCCGCATGGGCTTGTGTTCGGTCCGGTTTTTGCCGCATGCGGCAGATTTAGCCGATGCGGCGGCCGGATGGAACGTTCCCTGGCACGTTTTTTGCTCCGGCAAAAAAAAACCGCATCGCGCCGCATCCGGCCGATGCGGCGCTTTTTCCAATGCATCCCTATGGATGCCGGATGCGGCGCGATGCGGCAAAAACCGCATCCGGCTGCCGCAAGCGGTTTTTGCCACTGCGCATGCTCAGTAGCATGCCGCAAGCGGCAAAAACCGGACCGGCTGCATGTAAAAAACTTATGCAAAGGATGCGGTGTTTTCACCGCATCCGTTGCATAGGTTTCACAGCCAGATTGAGACGCACGGCTCAAACCGGATGTGTGAAAGTAGCCTTAATGACAAAAACAGAGCTAAGGTCTGACTAGAAAAAAGCCGCATGACGTGGGTGTCCCTAAAGAGAGATAAGATCCAAGACAGAGGAAAGCGAGATCCTAGAGAGAGAGTTAACCAAGAGATGGAGATATCTGGTGGAGACAACTAACTGAAGGAACGAGCAACCGAGTGAGATAGGTCCAGAGAAAAGGATGCCTAGCAGTACTGCCGCGAGGAATTTACAACTCAGAGAAATAACGGGGCAGGACAGAGCATAACGTGACATGAATTGAGTAACTAGGGCAGGAGTTCTCTGAGCATCACCAAGCTGCAAGCTAGGTTCAGCCATACTGGCATATCATCTCTTTAAGAGGGAGAAGATGCAGATCCGTGGGAGGAAAATTACTTTCATGGACTGTACTATAGTGTTAGGATGGGTTGTGTTGAAAGAAGCAAGACTAGTGGAGGTTGGAGCAGTTGAAGTGGAGGAAGTGAGGAGAGTGTGTCTTGAAATGTTCTGTGTTAATAACACATACAGTCATATGAAAAAGTTTGGGCACCCCTATTAATGTTAACCTTTTTTCTTCATAACAAGTTGGGTTTCTGCAACAGCTACTTCAGTTTGATATATCTAATAACTGATGGACTCAGTAATATTTCTGGATTGAAATGAGGTTTATTGTACTAACAGAAAATGTGCAATCCGCATTTAAACAAAATTTGACCGGTGCAAAAGTATGGGCACCTCAACATAAAAGTGACATTAATATTTTGTAGATCCTCCTTTTGCAAAAAATAACAGCCTCTAGTTGCTTCCTGTAGCTTTTAATGAGTTCCTGGATGAAGGTATATTTGACTATTCCTGTTTACAAAACAATTCCAGTTCAGTTAAGTTTGATGGTCGCCGAGCATGAACAGCCGCTTCAAATCATCCCACAGATGTTCAATGATATTCAGGTCTGGGGACTGGGATGGCCATTCCAGAACATTGTAATTGTTCCTCTGCATGAATGCCTGAGTAGATTTGGAGCGGTGTTTTGGATCATTGTCTTGCTGAAATATCCATCCCCTGCGTAACTTCAACTTCGTCACTCATTCTTGCACATTATTGTCAAGAATCTGCTGATACTGAGTTGAATCCATGCGACCCTCAACTTTAACAAGATTCCCGGTGCAGGCATTGGCCACACAGCCCCAAAGCATGATGGAACCTCCACCAAATTTTACTGTGGGTAGCAAGAGCTTTTCTTGGAATGCCGGGTTTTTTTGCCTTAATGCATAACGCCTTTATGTATGACCAAACAACTCAATCTTTGTTTCATCAGTCCACAGGACCTTCTTCCAAAATGTAACTGGCTTGTCCAAATGTGGTTTTGCATACCTCAGGTGACTCTGTGGCATGCTTGCAGAAACGGCTTCTTTCGCATCACTCTCCCATACAGCTTCTCCTTGTGCAACGTGCGCTGTATTGTTGACCGATGCACATTGACACCATCTGCAGCAAGATGATGCTGCAGGTCTTTGGAGGTGGTCTGTGGATTGTCCATGACTGTTCTCACCATTCTTCTTCTCTGCCTTTCTGATATTTTTCTTGGCCTGCCACTTCTGGGCTTAACAAGAACTGTACCTGTGTTCTTCCATTTCCTTACTATGTTCCTCACAGTGGAAACTGACAGTTTAAATCTCTGAGACAACTTTTTGTATCCATCCCCTGAACAACTATGTTGAATAATCTTTTTTTTTCAGATCATTTGAGAGTTGTTTTGAGGAGCCCATGATGCCACTCTTCATAGGAGATTCAAATAGGAGAACAACTTGCAAGTGGCCACGTTAAATATCTTTTCTCATAATTGGATACACCGGCCTATGAAGTTCAAAGCTCAATGAGGTTACAAAACCAATTTAGTGCTTTAGTAAGTCAGTAAAAAGTAGTTAGGAGTGTTCAAATCAAGAAATTGCTAAGGGTGCCCATACTTTTGCACCGGTCAAATTTTGTTTAAATGCGGATTGCACATTTTCTGTTAGTACAATAAACCTCATTTCAATCCAGAAATATTACTCAGTCCATCAGTTATTAGATATATGAAACTGAAATAGCTCTTGCAAAAACCCAAATTGTTATAAAGAAAAAAGGTTAACATTAATAGGGGTGCAAGATGACAACCAACATACGAGAATGTATTAATTCATGTGCAGGTCAGGCACTACTGCAAGCTAGGGCTAGAGGCATCAGATCTAGAATATATGGCAGTAACAGCTGAGAAACCTCCTCTGGCTCCTGGACATGTTGGTCTTTAGTGAATATTAAAAGAAAAAAGGGAACTTGGTAGTCAGTCCGAGCTGGTTCAGAACACATGCAGTGTGCTTTTTATAGATATAGGTCTATTCAATACATTAACCACAGGAAGCAAGTCAGCATATGTCTGCCAAGAGACCCATGCAAAAAAAAAAAAAAAAATTTAAAATTCCAAAAACATTCCAGAAGTACCAGCCTCCAGAGTGCATCTAAAAGAAAAACAACCCTGCTCTTAGAAGAATTTGTGGTTAAAAAAAAAAAAAAAAATTATACATATAAAAAAAAAAACCCCCAGTATATTGCATTGTGCCAGAAAGTAAACAGAATATTACATATTAAATGTGTACCCTAGACTTTTTTTTTTTTTCCCTTTTAATTAATAAGGGTGCCCAAACTTTTTCATATGACTGTATAAGAAGACATGTGTCCACCATCTTATGTACTCAGTTGTTATCAAATTGCTCTTGAGTAAAATCATGGTAGTCTCTTGATGAACTGGTTAATATCTATCCAGTCAAAGCCAGCAGCATCATGCGGCCTGCAAAGGCGTACCGCCTCCCAGGTTTTAGCCCACACCGATGTCGGACTTGCTACGGGGGGAAGCGCGAGTAATACCAGGCCTGGCTGCGGTTACCTGCACTGAACTCTGGAGCTCACACCTGAGCTCCGGAGTGCAACCTGGACTGAAGTCAGGGTTTGCAGAACTGAACAGTGAGCGCTGACTGATTCCCCGGCAATTGCAGTTCAGTTCATGACAGCTGCGGACAGGCCGGGCTGGACTCCAAAGCTGTCACCTGAGCTCCAGAGTTCAGCCTGGCCTGTGAGCAGCTGTGACATGAATTGAACCGCAATCGTCGTGCAATCCTTCGGCGCTCACGGTTCAGTCCTGCAAACCCTGAGTTCAGTCCAGGCTACACTCCGGAGCTCAGGTGAAAGCTCTAGAGTTCAGTGCAGGTAACCGCAGCCAGGCCTGGTATTACTGGAGGTTACTCTGGTAGCCAGTCGGATTCTGGCCCACACACCCAGGCAGGACACCCTCTTTCATGTAGAGTTCCGGGGCGCTGAAGACGCAGACCTTGCTCATGACCACCGCCCGGGCCACGCCTAAGGTTGTCCATAAATTTAAATAATTGATATCAGGTAATGTAATAAAATATGAAAATAACATATACCTACTTAGTGAATCCCCTAATACCCCAGCCCTGGCATACCGGGCTTCATTATCAGTGATCTAAGCTCATCACCACGACAGCAGCAGACACTGGGAAGAAGTTTTATGGTAACTAAACTTATTTTATCAACTCTAGTTAATTATATTACTCCAAGATAACTGGACTCATTAATGAAGCCTGAGGTTTGTCTGGGCCGCCTCTTTCTATATAGCAGTTTTATGGCTGTGTGATGAGAGGAACAATCAGCTCAGAGTTTAACCCCAGCAGTGCAGCGTTATCCAAGGATACACTGAGGAAGAGACGGTTACTATGGAAACGCAAAGAACTTTATCCTCCTACCCGCGACTCGTGTTGTGGCTACCGCTGGGACGGGACAGACATGTAAATTGTAATCTGGAGAATTTTTGGTGGCTTTACAAGCTTTGATAATGAGGGCTATTCTGTGATGTGATTGTTCGTGCCATGTCCAATGGCTATAAAAAAGGCCGACATTTCTATGCTCCATTTCAATTAGTTGTTTGCCTGATCAGAACTACTTTGCAGTCTCCCAGCGTAGACGGTGTGAGGTAACCTACTTTATGTATAGACAGTCGTATAGAGCCCATTGACTAAAGGCTACTTTACACACTGCGATATCGGTCCCGATATCGCTAGTGTGGGTATCCGCCCCCATCTGTTGCGCGACACGGGCATATCGCTGCCCGTGCCGCACAACTTCGCCCAGAGCCGTCACACATACTTACCTGTCCGGGGACGTCGCTGTGACCGGCGAACCGCCTCCTTTCTAAGGGGGCGGTCCGTGCGGCGTCACAGCGACGTCACTGAAACGTCACTGAACCGCCGCCCAATCGCAGCGGAGGGGCGGAGATGAGCGGGACGTAACATCCTGCCCACCTCCTTCCTTCCGCATAGCGGCCGGGAGGCAGGTAGGGAGATCTTCCTCGCTCCTGCGGCGTCACACGCAGCGATGTGTGCTGCCGCAGGAACGACGAACAACCTCGTTACTGCTGCAGTAACGATAATTGAGAATGGACCCCCGTGTCGCCGATTAGCGATTTTGCACTGTTTTGCAACGATGCAAAATCGCTTATCGGTGTCACATGCAACGGCATCGCTAATGCGGCCGGATGTGCGTCACAAAATCCGTGACCCCAACGACTCCGCATTAGCGATGTCGCAGCGTGTAAAGCCCGCTTTACTGTATATAGACACTAAGATAATAACTGGTGTAGAAATATTAGCAAGAAAATTGACGATCATGATTTTGAACCAACTGGAATTTTCACATAATGTAATGGTTAAATGGGTATTCCCATTTGCAAGATCCTATCCCAATATGTAATAGGTATAGTAATAATAATAATATTAGCAAATACTGTACCTCCAATTAGAAATGTAGTATATTTCTCCTGATTAGTTATGTTGCTTACCTAATGTGCAGGGCATTGCAGGACCTTAGGTATTCATGGTTACAAACGCGCATATAGTCATAGTTAGTTGCTAGTGGTCATAACCATGGATTCTCAAGGTTCTGCAATGCCCTGCACATGAGGTAAGAGACATGGTTTATCAAGAGAACTATACTACATTTCTAATTGGAGGTATTTGCTAATATTAATATTATTACACCTACTAGATATTAGGATAGGATCTTGGAAATGGGAATACCCCTTTAAGGCCTCATTCAGACATTCGTGTTTAAACACGTATGCGAAAAAAGGTACCAATGTCATCAGTGTTTTAGATCAGTGTGCGGTTAGTGTGTACGTTTTTACTATAAGTGTGCTATCAGTGTACGGTCAGTGTGTATGTTTTTACTATAAGTGTGTTATCAGTGTACGGTCAGTGTGTATGTTTTTACTATAAGTGTGCTATCAGTGTACGGTCAGTGTGTACGTTTTTTACTATAAGTGTGTTATCAGTGTACGGTCAGTGTATCCGTTTTTACCATCAGTGTCATCAGTGTACAGTCAGTGTTGAATCAAGGTACAGCCATAAAGAAGATTTCCCATCAAAAGAGAAACAGCATCATTCAGCTCATCAATAGCAGTCTGGATGTTAGCATTCTGTTAACCACACCCATTTTGTTAGCCACACCCATTTTCACGCACTTTCCTTAACCAAAAAATAAAAGTAATTTAAAGTAAAATCTCCTTCTCCTCCTATACCGTCACTCTCCTGTCCAGTACCAGTAGTTCCAGTCACTGTCAGTCTTATTGTATTAAATGATTTTTCTACAGTTTTTAAAAATTATTACTAAAGGAGCCCTGCTAAAATTGGAACGGACGACCTTCCCCCTACAGATCCCATCTCATTATGGCCTCTTTCCCCAGCAGATCCCATCCCATTATGGCCTCTTTCCCCTGCAGATCCCATTCCATTATGGCCTCTTTACCCTGCAGATCCCATTCCATTATGGCCTCTTTTCCCCAGCAGATCTCATCCCATGTGCTCCATTTCCCCTGCAGATCCTGTCCCATATGGCTCATTTTCCCATATAGCTCCCATCTTATGTGGCCCCTCTTCCCATATAGCCACATATAGCTCCCATCTTATATGGCCTCCTCTCCCCATATAGCCACATATAGCTCCCATCTTATGTGGCCTCTCTCCCCATATAGTCACATATAGCTCCCATCTTATGTGGCCCCTCTCCCCATATAGCGCTCCCATCTTATGTGGCCTCTCCCCATATAGCCACATATAGCTGTCATCTTAATGTGGCCTCTCTCCCTGCTCCCTGCATCTTTGGCTCACTGAGCGCTTACCTGCTCCAAGCACCGGCAGCTTCTCCTGTGTCTTCCGTCCTCCGCGGCACTCTGCACACACTGATGCTGACAGACGGCAGGAGGAGGAGCTTCCTCACCACACTGCCGTGACTTCTGCAGCGTCAGCACATCGCTGCATGCCGGGTCAGGGAGCAGACAGGCTCCACTGAACCCGGAAGTGCAGCATGTACGGAGGTACGGGATTCATTTGTACTAGTGTCTTAAAGAGACACTAACACAAATCAATACAGGGAACCGGGTCGCCAGAGCTGTTTCTTGTCGGTTCTGGGAACCGGCTGCTATTATAACAACCAGTTCTCCAGAACCGGACAGAACCGGCTGAATCCCACCCCTGGATGATTATCTATAAAATAAAGGTAGTCTCACATTCAAAGCTGAAATGGATGGTGAGATTTAGAGTCAAAAGTTCAAAATATTTTATCCTTTTAAGAAAACAGAAACCAAGTATAGCGGACCTCATAGTGATGGTAGTATACATGAACCCCATGGAATACATACAATAGCTTTTGAAAAATAAGGGGTATTTACCATGTTTATAAGTAAAGCTACTGTACCACAGTTGTGAAAAAATATGCAATTTTTATTATTACAAAAATACAGGTATTAGAATCACATGTAATAAACAGTGATTTGACATACATGATTAAAAACCAATTAGATGAGACAGGAGGAGGAAAGAGGTCCCAGGGAGGGAGACAGACTAGCCCGTAACCTGAATAAAGGGAAGAGAACAATATCTCTAGATCCTAAGGGGACATATAAGAGTAAACCATACAAATTAATGGTATATCCCCTGGACTCATAGAGTCATAGAGTTCCTATACATTAGAGCAGTAACCACCAGGATAAGGTCCAAATCAGGGCCCATATAAACAGCATAACAGACCAACAAAAATGCATAGCATGATCTCAACCAGCATATAAAAAATCATACAGTGGTGGAAAAAAGGCACCTGAAGGACCTACCTGTGGTATGTATAGCACCCTGGGGGGAGTCTGTCAGCCTAACATGTGGACCCGGTCCCTGATTTAGACCTTATCCTGGTGGTTACTGCTCCAATGTATAGGAACTCCATGACTCTATGAGTCCAGGGGATATACCATTAATTTGTATGGTTTACTCTTATATGTTCCTTTAGGATCTTGAGATATTGTTCTCTTCCCTTTATTCAGGTTAAGGGGTAGTCTGTCTCCCTCCCTGGGACCTCTTTCCTCCTTCTGTCTCATCTAATATGTTTGTAATCATGTATGTCAAATTGTTAACTGTTTATCACATGTGATTCTAATACCTGAATTTTTGTAATAATAAAAATTGCATATTTTTTTCACAATTGTGGTACAGTAGCTTTATTTATAAACATGGTAAATGCCCCTTATTTTTCACAAGTTATTGTATTTTATCCTTTTGCTCATCAATGTACAGAACCATCATCAATACATGAATACAGCACCAGAACCATGATCAGTACCTGAATACATCATTAGAATCAACATCAATACAAAAATGCAGCACCAGAACCAATATCAATACAGTAATACAGCACAAATATCACCAGGATCATCATTTGTACATGACTACATCACAGGACCAGCATCAGTAAACAAAAACAGCACCATAACCACCATCAGTACATGAATACAGCACCATAACTAACATCAGTACATGAATACAGCACTAAAACCACAAGTACATCTGCATAACCCCTATCAGTAGATGGATACTTCATCAGAACTGTAATCAGTACATGAATACATTAGAACATGAATACAGCATCCAAACCATCAGTACAGGAATATATCACCAGAACCATCATTAGTTGATACATTCATTACCTTCATTACCAGAACCACCATCAGTATGTAAATCCAACAATATGCATTGCACAATGATCAATTGCAATGTCAGGTCAGTCTCATGGGATCTGTGATTTCGTGGTTGGTTTCTGGGTTCCTGAGTTGTTGTCTTGTCTTCCCTGTTCACATGATGATGCTTCATATGCTTCCTGATGTATGTGAAGCGCTGCGGAATATGTTAGCGCTATATAAAAAATAAAGATTTATTTTTTTTTTTTTTCATATGATCATTGTTTTCTATTCTGATTTCCTTCTCTCCAGATGTTTCTTATTTTCCATTATTGTTCGACCTAGCACATTTTGGGTTAAGTTATATATGTTCTCACTGCTTTTCCTTACTGGCTTTATTTCTATGTGAACTTGTTCCTGGGACTTCCAACTTTTCTTCTTAGGAATTTACCTGTGCAGTAAACTCTAGTTGAGTGTCTTCTCTGAGTTGGTGTGTTCTCTTTCCCGGACCTTAATCCTTTCACCTTATTTTAACTTGTTTCAGTTTATCTCACACTCGATTTCTATTTATTCCTGCACATAATCCTCTCCCCCTGTATACTGTGTGTGGCGGCCTCCCCTCTGGTCCTTCAGCCTGTTAGGGAGTGCGGTCCAAGTTGGCGCTGTCAGTTGTGCCGCTTGGGTCTTTTAGTCTGCACAAGGACCAGTTGAGTGCAATTGCGACTTCCCCTTTCAGTTACCTGTTTGTGTGAGTGATTTATGTTCACAACATTATAGCCCGACCATACTGTGTGTTCTAGGGCATCACCATAGATCCAATTAACTGCTTGGCTGCACAACTGCAGATGTTGTCCTTGCAGATTGCAGATATCAAGTTATCACAACAATCCACAACAAGGTATTGCACTTGAACCCAAGGTAATGTTGCTGGATTGCTTCAAAGAGGACAGAAGTAAGTTTTTCATCTTTTCTTATCCTGTGGATCCAAGAGCCAGCTAGTGGGTATTGTATTGTCTTTGCTTCATGGGGATCCACAAGCCTTGGCATTTTCCTTGCCTGAGGATTTTCCGTGATGTCCTCTGTTGGGACATTTTTCTCGGCTCCTGGCCTTGTCCATGATGAACCTGGCAAAGTCACTGTGGCTGAATCCAACATCTATAGGTTGGTTTAGGGAGGTCATAGAGCTTAGGAGGACTACTGTTTAGAGTTTAGATGCTGAGCAGTAGAGACCTTCTGGAACGACCATGGTCTTCGGAGTTAGTTCTGCCAGTGATAAGATCAGTTAAAGGATATGAGTGTTTACAATCCTTGTCCGTAGTTTTTGGAGGAGGCGATGACACTTGCTGTTCGTTTTGATAGACACCTGAGAGGTAGAGACACATTTCAAAGCGTATCAGGGACACCAACCTCACTATAAGTGGAAACCTAACAACATGTAAATTGGTTCTTGCAGAGATCTCAGAGCCGTTACAGAAGTTGGAGCATCAGCTCATTTTTGTTTATACTGTGGTCATTTAGGTCACAATGTGGTTCAATGTTTGAAATATAGTTTCATAATGTTTAAAGTTGAAGGTACACTTAAATCCATGGAGTTCAACCCATGACTTAACCTAACATGTTGATACAGAGGAAGGCAAAAATCCCCATGCAACAGACAGTAAGCTCCACATTAGGGTAAACATTCCTTCCCAACTATACATACGGAAATCAGACGAGTTCCCTGAATCAATGCCCCCTTGCAGAATCTAGTGCGATAACCAGTAACATTACATTTTTCAACAAAGGCATCAAGGGCTCTCTTAATTTTCAGTAATTAATCAACAATTACATAATTTTGTGGCAGAGAATTACATAGTTGCACTGCTCTTACAGTAAGTAATTGCATCTGTGATTATGATGAAGCCTCCTTTCCTCAAACCATAGTGGATGCCTCTTTTCCCCATTGCAGGCCTAGGTGTAAAAACTGTAATATGCCCTTATATATTTGTACATTGTAATTAGATTGCTCCTAAGCCTTTATTTTTTCAAACAGAATAACCCCAAGTTTAAGACCCTGTCTTGGTATTACATTCCCCCTATTGCTGTAATAACCTTGGTTGCTCTTCTCTGTACCCGTTCTAGTTCAACTATGTCTTTCATATGCACCGGAGAACAAAATTCTACACAGTATTCTAAGTGTGCGCACACTAGTGACTTGTGTAGAGGTAAAACTATGTTCTTCTCATGAGAATCCATGCCTTTTTTTAATGCATCCCATTATTTTATTATTTTATTAGCCTTGGAAGCAACTGCCTGACACTGGTCAGTAAAGTTGAGTTTGCCGTCTGCCTGAGTTTGCCATCCACCCATACACCCAAGTCTTTTTCAGTGACAGTTTTCCCAGTGTTTTAGAATTGATTACATAGTTATACATTTTATTTCCTCTGCCCAAGAGTATGACCTTACATTTATCACATTTATCCACATTAAACTTTAAATGCCATTTTTCATCTCAGTCCTCCAGCTTATATAAAGCCCTCTGCAATAAGTTATCCTCCTCTGTTTTCATTATCTTGCATAGTTTAATATCAACTGCAAATATTGAAATTCTACTCTCAATACCCCCTAACAGGTCATTAATGAATATGTTAAAAAGAAGAGGGCCCAATACTGATCCCTGTGGTACCCCACTGTTAACTGTGATCCAGTCTGAGTGTGATCCATTAATAACCACCCTTTGTTTCCTGACACTGAGCCAGTTCTTAACCCAGTTACACATATTTTCCCCTATTCCCATTAATCTCATTTTAATGTATCAACCTTTTGTGTGGCACTGTATCAAACACCTTTGAAAAATCATTATAGATAACATCCACCACATTTCCTTGGTCCAGTCTGGAACTTACCTAATCACAGAAGCTGATCAGTTACTTCGACAGGACCAATCCCTTATAAACCCATATTGATAGTGGGTCATGAGGTTATTCTTCTTGAAATACTCCAAAATGACATCTATTAGGAAACCCTCAAGGATTTTACCCACAGTAGAGGTTAAATTTACTGGCCTATAATTTTTAATATTGGCACTACATTTGCTATGCGCCAGTTCTGCAGTGCAGTTTCTGTTATTATGGAATCTGTGAAGATTAAAAATAATGGTCTTAATTCCTGCAGTACTCGAGGGTGTATGCCATCTGGACCTGGGGATTTATCTACTTTAGTGATTTTGAGGCGGCGCATTACTTCCTGCTGGGTTAAGCAGGTGACATTTAATGGGGAATTTATGCTATCCCTGATCATGTCATCTGTGATGGGATTTTCTTGCATAAATACTGTAGAGAAAAAATATTATAATAAATTTCTAAAGAAAAAAAAAGGAAGAGACTACTTAATGTAAAGATTCAGGTTCCAAGAGTCTGAGATTGTCTCTTATACAAGCATCTGGATTTTTCTTACAGGTAATCTTGGAGACTAAGGCCCGTTTCACACATCCGGCATTTCGCCGGATTGCCAGATCCGGCGCACTCCAGTACAGTGTAATATATAGGACAATGGCATTGCGGCGAGCTCCGGTCACATGCTGTCATGTGACCGGAGCATGTGACCGGAGCTTGCCGCAATGCCATTGTACAGAATTAACACTGTACTGGTGTGCACTGGATCCGGCAATCCGGCGAAATGCCAGATATATGAAACGGGCCTAAGTCTGGTTTTTTTTTTACACCTGCATTTGTGGATTCAACTACCACCTTGAATCTAATTGATCATAATTATGCTGTAAATTGCATTTATCATTTATCTTCTCTCAGCCTATTCCCATTCAAGTTTCAGCAAATGATAATTCCCCTTTTTCACAATGTCATGTCACTATAAAAGTTGAGAATGTATGTATGAAGGTAGGAATGTTACATACTGAATCCTGATAATATACAGCTAGCCCTAACTCCATTATTACCCAGCGAGCCACCCGGCATCAGGGCAGCTGGAAGAGTTGCATACAGCACCAGAAGATGGCGCTTCTATGAAAGCGCCATTTTCGGGGGTGCCCAGAAAGCTTGGGCACTCTGCACTGCGGATTCCAATCCCCAGCTGCCTAGTTGTACCTGGCTGGACAAATTGCGCGAAGCCTATGTAATTTTTTTTTAAATTTAAAACTCCTGCATACAGTCCTGGATGGAGGATGCTGAGCCTTGTAGTTCTGCAGCTGCTGTCTGCTCTCCTGCATAAACTAGTTCTGCAGCTGTCTGCTCTCCTGCATAAACTAGTTCTGCAGCTGTCTGCTCTCCTGCATAAACTAGTTCTGCAGCTGTCTGCTCTCCTGCATAAACTAGTTCTGCAGCTGTCTGCTCTCCTGCATACAATGAACATTTTGAAGAAGGAAATGACATCAGACCTTTTTTTTTTTTTTTTCATCAACAATCTTTAACGGCATTGTGCACTGATTAAAAACGCACTGAGCAAACACGCAGCAAAAAACGCACCAAATCGCGGTAAAAGCGCATGCGTTTTTGTCGCGTTTTTTAGCCGCGGGTGCGTTTTTTGAGACAAAAACGCACAAAAAACGCAGCGTGAAAAAAACGCCTAGTGCGCACATACCCTTAGTCAGCATAGGTGGTAAATACTTTTTCGGTCCTCAAGAAAGCCTTCTCTATAAGGCTCCTATTCTTAGCAAACCTGAGGGTGATTTGCCTTTCTTTGTCGAGCTACACGCTTCTTTGAATTGAATGGGAGCTGTTCTTTTGATAAAGTGGGCATCTTCATCCTTGCGCTTTTTACTCCCAGAAGTTCACTCAAACAGAAAGTAATTACTGTACAACATAGGTGTCCAAGAACCTCTGGTGGGTAAGAGAACCTTTGAGGAATTGAGACATTGGTTGCAGAAGGCAAGACATAAGAAGACTGTATTGACTGATCATAAGAACCTGTTGTATGTTGATGCAGCTAAGTGCTTTAACACCAGTCCCTTTTTTTGTTCAATTTGATTTTATTGTTACTTATCTCCCTGGAATTAAGAATTTCAAGGCTGATACTTTTTCTTGTAGTTTTTTTTACACAGTTGAACGATGAAAAAGGGTTTCCTGTAAACAAAGTTTATGTATCACCCTCTTTACTCGTAGATCTGCTTAATGAAGTGCATGATCCTATTTTAGCCTGGTATCCAGGTTCTTCTGTCACTTGGAGATTTTATCTAGGTCCTTTTGGTGACAGAATGCTCCTAGGGACATTGAAGGGTATGTCCATAAATGTAGAGTCTGTGCCAGGGCTAAATAAAGCCTCCCATCAAGCTACAGCGAGTTACCTCTTACCTTTTGAGATTCCATCACAGCCAGGATCCATTTGTCCATGGACTTTGTTACGTCGTAACCTAGCTCTGATGGTAATACAGTCGTGTGGGTTGTTGTGGATTGTTACGCTGGCGGACGATTAGAGCCAAAACTTATCTGAGCTCTAACGTCTCCCGAGGTCCTCTGGGCAGATGGTAAAGCCACAAATGGACAGGCTGCCGGAAGGCACAGCTTCAGAGAAAACAGAAAATGAAAAATACAATCGACGGTGTTAGCTGCACACACACTGAGTACAGGAACTCTCCTGTTAGCAGCACAGAGAGTCCTGAGGGTGACTGTCCATGCACGTAGGGAGCACATCAGGACAGTAGCCGCAGCTCAGTTAACAGCACTGAGCTGCCACAGAAGGACTGGAACTGTGGAGTGAAAGCGGGGTGACTAGCCCTACTGTACCTTACTACATAATTTTGGTGTGACGGGTGCCAGACGCCTAACCCTGCCTACTGCTTCCAGTATAACACACAGCACTATCAAACACAATACAGAGATAGAATGACGCACGCGCAGCCATGAGTGTTGTCCAGGATCTTTTAAAGACTAAGCTCTGCCCCAAACCAAGCACCAGATGGCAATGGCGCCAGCAGTGGCCGCTCAGGGACCGTCACATCACCAATGACGTCAGCGATGGCCAATCAGGAGCCACTGCGTCACTGGTGAAGTCACGCGCATGCGCAGTAGCGTGAATCCCGCACTTAGAGCCAGGTGAGGCAGCGGGAACCTGTGGTACTGCGCATGTGCAGTAGGGAAAAACGGGGACTTAGCCTCAGAACGTACAAAGACGTTGGACACCTGATGCCTAGCAGCCAGGCACCTGGAGCGGAGGACAGGTGGCTCAGAAGAGTCAGCCGGCAAGACAGCAGGGTATGAAGACCGATCGGGGTGGCTCGAGGCTCGGGAGAACCCCAACCTGTAACAGGACCATTTTAGCAAAAGGGTTCATGTGGTCCCATTTGAAAAATTGCCAAATGCTAACAGCTTAGCAAATATGTTCATTTTTCATATTGTTAAATCGCATGGTGTTCCCAAAACATTATTTCTGATAGAGTGGCTCATTTTCTGGCTAGCTTTTGACGTAGTTTTTGCTCCAGATTGGGTATCAAGCTGTCTTTTTTCAGGTTATCATCCAGAGACTAATGGGTAAACAGAAAGGATGAACCAAGAGGTAGAGCAGTATTTGAGATGTTAAGTTTCTGCTAATCAGTAAGACTGGGTGGAGTTTCTGCCTCTTTTTGAGCTTGCTCTAAATAACCGTACCTCTACAGCTATCGGGACCGGCTCAACTTTTTTGTTGTTGTTGTTCCATCCAGTTTTTGGGAACTATTCAGGATTACAATGCTCTGTGCCAGTGGAGAAAAGAGTCTCTTCATGACTAATTAGGGTCTGGAAAGAGGTCAAAAAGGGTCTTTTGGTAGCTGGTGAATGTACTAAAAGAGGTGTTGACCACAGAAAGAGGAAGGCTCCTGTCATTACGGTGGGAGATTTTCTGTGGTTGTCCTCTAAGAATCTACGCTTAAAGGTCACGTCTAGGAACTTTGCACCTAGGTTTGTAGGTCCCAATAAAATATTAAAATACTTAATGCTCTGAAGGGTAAACCCTTCATGACCTATAACGTACTGGTAAGTCATAGGTTGTGTCCCTGCCTTTGATGCGAGTTTGCACACCGAGCCCGCATCATTTCCTGCACATGTCGGCTGATCTGACACATGTCTCTAATAGCTACTGATGGATCGAAATCTGCCCGTGGCTGTTAACCAGTTAAATCATGCTGTAAAACTATGGGGAGTGTGTCATTCCCCGCTCCTATCGGCGGCCCCATAACATGATCCAGGGGTGCTGATGGGTTGTCAAGAAAGACGGGGGTAAGTTGATGACCACTTTGTCCGTTATGATGAACTTCTTGTAAATGCCAGCTGTGAGTCGCCATGCATAGTAGATGATGATTTCTACTATACAGAACAGTGCTCATGCACTCCTAATAAATACATTAAAAAGTGAGAAAAAAAGTTTTTGAAAAAATAGAAAAACAAGTTATAATAATAATAATAATAATAATAATAATAATAATAATAAAACCAATAAAAATACACATATTTAGTATTGCTGCATTCAGAAATGTCCAAGCTATCAAAATAATTTTTGGCCGGACGCCACAATATTCCAATACAATGCAATAACAGGTGATCAGAACATTGAATCTACCCAAAAATGGTATCAGTAAAAACGTCAGCTTAGGGTGAAAAATATAAGGCATTACGCAGCCCCAGATCCCAAAAAAGATAATCATTACAGGCCTTGGAAAATGGCACAAAATGTGAAAAATGTTGTTTTTACAAACATCATAATTTTTTTTCACCAATTAAATAAAAGAAAAACTATACATGTTTGGTATCTACGTACTCGTAACTTTCATCAAATGGCAGTCCATGTGGGAAAGGGGCAGAACAGATAAACTGGAAGGCATATGAGAGGAAAGTTGCTAGAAAGATTTATAATGTGACATAGCTCAACTCAGGTGGACTGCCCCTTCCGCCATACTAGCTGCCAGGAGAAAGCTCAAAAAAGCATTAGTAATAATACCCAAGCCTGTTGTGCTTGTGTGCCGCCCCCACGCCAGCAGCCGTGCTGCTCGGATCCGGATCTGCGGTATGTCTCGAGGGACTCTACCGGACCAGGGGGTCACGCGGACATTTCGAATAAAAAAGGGGGCCCGAATGCCCTGGGGCCCAATGTCTCTGTGCAGGGGATGATAACGGCAGGGGCCGGCGGATGTTACTCACAGTTGAATAAATCACACAAGTCCTTTGGTAAACCAAGGTGATGGTGGCCGGTTGCCGCAGACGGGTGTATCTGGTCCTACACCCGGGCTGGTGGGCAATGCCCTTTTCCTCTGCACTCTGTGTTTTCTGTGGTGGACTTCCCGATGTGTAACGCAGGAGCCCGCTCCCAGTCCTTTGGTTGGGAGCCGTGCCCGTCAGACGCTGACCCGTGGGATCTACCGGGCCCTGGCGGATGCCCTATCCCTCTCTGTGGGTGGTTGTCTACTTTTCGGGACTTAGGTTGATACAGGACCTAAAATCCTGCCCTCAATTGGTTAATTAGCTAGGTCGTTGGTGCCAGTCCTAGCTTCAGGGTCCAAGTACCCCCTTTTGTGCACAGTTTCTGGGTCGGTTCTCCGGTGTCGGTACCGGTGGGCTACAACCCTGCCCCGGTCCACCTTGGATCTCCAGCAGCCGTCTCGCCGTCTCCTGCTGGCGCTGACCACTGTCTGCCACCTAGCCAAGGTGTCAGGGCTCCATCCCTGGCACCTGTCAGCTTCACCTCCAACCTCAACTCCACTCTCAACTAAACTCCAAACTTAACTAACTGTTTTCCCGCCCCGGGTTCTCCAGACCCCTAGGTGGGCGTTTTTCTTCTGCCTGGTCCCGCCCACTGGTGTGTCTGTCGTTCCCTGAGGGGGTGACTAGGGTTTTGTCGGCTGGTTTAACCCTGTGTGGGAGCGGTGTTATGCGGGGGACTATTTGTGTGACTACCTGGTTTTGCCAGGGCGTTACATTCCCCCTTGGTTTAATACAGACCGTCCGCGGGCTGTCCGACCACCACCATTTATTTAACCAGAACTGTAAAAAGTAGAAAAAGACAGAATAACAAGTATACTAACAGTGTACAATTTCTTCCCTTACGGGAGGAACAATTCTTGAACGTTGCATAACTTAACGGAATGGGACGAACCGGACCACTTTCTTGCTGCACCCCCACCCAAAACAACCTGTTTCCTGGTGCCACCGCTAAAGACTGGTGCACACCCCTTTGCCCAAGTCCAGGAACGGGTCCAGGTGACGCCCACACGGGCCGGGTAAAAAGTTCCTTACCCGGCAGTCTATCTCAAATGCCCGAAGTCCAGGGACCCCTGGCCTGGAGGGTAGTCACCAGTTTCAGTAGTGACTGGGCCTCGGCCGATTCTACCGCAGGTCCTTCCTACAATCAGCCTCTCCAGAGACCGCACGGTGTGTAACAAGAAAGTGGATGGGGGTATTTACAAGATCCAAAAGTTTTTGGTTGGCCTGCCAGTTCTCGGCCATGGTCCATATAAAACTGAAGAACTCTGAACTGTCAACGTGGTTTAACTGGGGTAGTCGGGAACCACTACCTTAATCCTCATCTTCCGGGCTTGGAGATGGCGGAGAGGGTTGGAGGTACAACAGCTCACCAGCGGCCGCTCACCTCCTTATATCGAGGGCGAACCACCCCCTATCTCCGCAGTGCTGGGTATAAGAGACCTGCTCTCCGGGCTCCAGGTCTTGATCCGGGTGGCCTGTAGGCAGATGAGGGGCCACGTCTCTCCGGGAAACAAAAATCTCGGCCTCCAGGCACGGCTCATAATTAAAGCGCCATCCCTTCTTGGGTTAAAATGCCGGACCTGTCCTTGGTACGTCGGGCCTCGCACTCGGAAAGTTGCCTGTTGGAGGTTGTCTTTCTCCCGGTAGGTGCGGGCTAGTACTTCCGCCTTACTCTTCTCCTGGACCGCGATCTCGGTCCTCAGCCGTTGCCGCTGCCGCTCCCAATACGGGGCACTGGTTCCATGCTCCGCCTCCATCTGCTCAGGGGATTGGATCAGCCAGACGCCCTTGCTGCCGGCTACGACCGGCCTCACGTGAATTTGCGGGCTCCGCAGTTCCGTGGCCTGCTCTGCCACCCTGCAGGTACATCCCGGCTGCGCCTCAGCCATGACCGGGTACTGGGGAGCGGCCAGCGTCTTTGCTGATGCTGACTTCCGGTTGGGCGTCGCCTCTGTTGTGGCCGGGCGGATTGCCGGAGCTGACGTCATCAAGTGCGCCGCCGTCTTCGGAACCGGGGGTGATGTCATCTCGGGTGCGGCCGGGCTTGAGGCCGGAGGGGATGTCTTCTGGGTCTCGGTCTGGAGCAGGGCTGGTACGGGTGCCGGAGCGATGGTGTGCCCATGGCCTGAGGACTCCACGGCCGGGTCCTCGCAAACAGATGGAACGGGTACCGCTGCCGTGTCTTGGGGCAGCGAACCGAGGGGGGCGCCAGCTACAGGTAGGGGCGGCGAGGGAGGCGACGTGGCGGACGGGGGAAGACCGAGCTCCTCAGCCTTGTGGGCTGGTCCCGGTGGGACATAGGGGCGTGGGTCGCTTACCCGCTTCTCTGAGGCCATCTCCACTTCGTGGGCCCGCACGGCTGCAGCCAGATCCCTCATCTTGGCCATCCATCTTTTTAGCAGAAAGTTGGCCTGGGCTTAGATCCTGCGGCACATCTGTTCTGTCTGGGCTTCCACCCAGTCAGCAGTCCCGGGAGTAGGTGCTTCCATTTTCGGTTCACCGGACCGGTCGGACATCCTCTCGGGGTGGCGTCCAGGAACTGAAGATGGCAGAGTCCTGGTGTCCCTGCCTCTTATCTCTTCGGATCACATGCCGCAACTGTCGCCCGCCCCCCTGGTTTTTCGGGAGCAGTCTCTAAACATGGCTTGCTAGTTTCATTTTCGGCCTCAGGGTCCTCCTTCCGGCTATGTTCCCAGGGAGCGAGGCTTCAACTTCGCGTCCTTTCTCAGGGAGGAAGACGCTGGGTTGTCGTTTTTCGTGCCTAAAAATGGCAGCAAAAATGGCGATTTCTCAAAATTTTGCAACGGAGCACCGCTGACTGTCCAGAACAAGGCGCACTTTCACCAGGTAAGTGAATGGGTAATTATCCTGTTCGTGACACCAAGATTCGAGGTGTGCCGCCCCCACGCCAGCAGCCGTGCTGCTCGGATCCGGATTTGCGGTATGGCTCGAGGGACTCTACCGGACCAGGGGGTCACGCGAACACTTCGAATAAAAAGGGGGGGACATATTTATACGTGTGTTGTTGAAAACTGTCTGTGACGCCACCCACAGTGTGTGGTGAGATGTAGCCCCACCGCTGCTGCTGTGGGACTCCCCGGGGCAATGGGCTGGAAGCTGGATGTTAACCCCTCCGTGGGCAGGGATGGATGCCCCGGGGCCCAATGTCTCTGTGCAGGGGATGATAGCGGCAGGGGCCAGCGCACCTGGTAAGATCGGGGATGTTACTCACAGTTGAATAAATCACACAAGTCCTTTGGTAAACCAAGGTGATGGTGGCCGGTTGCCGCAGATGGCTGTATCTGGTCCCACACCCGGGCCGGTGGTCAATGCCCTTTTCCTCTGCACTTTGTGTTTTCTGTGGTGGACTTCCCAGTGTGTAATGCAGGAGTCCGCTCCCAGTCCTTTGGTTGGGAGCCGTGCCCGTCAGACGCTGACCCGTGGGGTTTTGTCGGCTGGTTTAACCCTGTGTGGGAGCGGTGTTATGTGGAGCCCTATTTGTGTGACTACCTGGTTTTGCTAGGGCGTCACACTTGTCATACTCTCTACTCACACTGTACCTCTGTATGCTTTCCCGAGTCCATACTGTGCCCTTTCTTCACAAAGTGTCCTCATATTGTCCCTCTTTCACTCTATACCCTCTCTGTACTGTACTCCACCCGCTGCCCTCTCTCCAGAATGTTCTCCTCCCACAACACCCTCTCACACTGCTCCCTTTCGAATACTTTTCCCTTCTTCACCCAAACTGCCCCTCTTTATAATGTGCTCTCTCACTGTCCCTTCCCCATGCTTCCCCCCTCCACACTACCCTTTTTCTACACTGTGTCCTCACATTTACTCCTCTCCATACAGTGCCACCCTCATACCTCACACTGTCCCCTAAAGCTGCCCTCTCTGATTCAGTGCCTTCACACTATCTGCTCCAACCTGCCTCTCTCCATAATGTCTCCTCACACCATCCCTACTTCTGTATACTGTAGCCTTTAGTGTATAGTAAAAGTCCTTCTTGAATGTTTAGCTCTGCATACCAGGGTAGGAAGCTGATTACTCCTCTGATTGCTCCTCTGTCTCTGCTGTGCCGGAATACTGGTATGTTCAATTGTAGTCGTGTCTAAAGCCCGCTTTACACGCTACAATATATCTTACGATGTGTCAGCGGGGTCACGTCATAAGTGACGCACATCCGGCATCGTAAGGTACATTGTAGTGTACATTCAGGAGTGAAGAGGGGTGAACTGACAACACTCTTTTGCGTACATTGTAGTGTGTGACAGGTATGTGCGATTGCGATTGAACGTTAAAACGTTCATCGCATACACGTCGTTGAATCCTGACGAATTGCACGTCGGGTTGTTCAATGTTCCCGAGGCAGCACACATCGCAGTGTGTGACACCCCGGGAACATTGATCAGATCTTACCTGCCTCCCGCGGCTCCCGGTCAGCAATGTGGAAGGAAACAGGTGGGCGGGATGTTTACGTCCCGCTCATCTCCGCCCCTCCGCTTCTATTGGCCGGCTGCCGCGTGAAGTCGATGTGACGCCGAACGTCCCTCCCACTCCAGGAAGTGGACGTTCGCCGCCCACATCGAGGTCGTATGGACAGGTAAGTACGTGTGATGGGGGTTAATCATTTGTGCGGCACGTTCAACAAATTGAACGTGCCGCACATACGATGGGGGCGTTGCAAATCGCATACAATATCGTATGCGAAATTGCAACGTGTAAAGCAGGCTTTAAAGATACAAATTCAATTGTATGCAGAAAGCAGGGAACTGGATCACCCTCCTGCGTTCTAATGGTTCACTGAACTGGCTATCATTTTAACAGTCGGTTCAGGGTGAATCGGTGGAAATTGGCGCCAACGTTTATCAAACAACCTCCCTATTTTCTACAATTTTCTTTCTCAGCAGTCTCATCTCTCGTATTTTTTGGATGAGACATATGACAATATAGGAACCATTATCTATGCTTTAAACAATTCATCATTAGCAGTTAATGATGTTAATGATCTTTGCTGTTCTTCCACAGTTGCTGCATATTCCCACGCTCCTTCAATTAATAGATATCTCCCAAGAAGAACATTAAATCACTTAAAAAATATTGAATTGCCTGGAGTGTTTTTCTTCTTTGCGTTTCCTTGCACAAGGTGCCGTGCTATTACCCAGCTATAATTAGATATCTTGAGGTCCTGTTGCATAGTTCAGCTTACAAGGTTACTGACTGGAGGAGATGACAAATAAGCCGCAAAATGATGAAGAAAACCAACTACATAACTGGAAAGAAATAGCAAAGTCCAAATGTGTCTAAAGGCTACTTTACACACTGCGATATCGGTCCCGATATCGCTAGTGTGGGTATCCAACCCATCTGTTGCGCAACACGGGCAAATCGCTGCCCGTGCCGCACAACATCGCGCAGACCCATCACACATACTTACCTGCCCGGCGACGTCGCTGTGACCAGCGAACCGCCTCCTTTCTAAGGGGGCGGTCCGTGCGGCGTCACATCGACGTCACTGAGCGACCGCCCAATTGCAGCGGAGGGGCGGAGATGAGCGGGACGTAACATCCCGCCCACCTCCTTCCTTCCGCATTGTGGCCGGGAGGCAGGTAGGAGAGTTTCCTCGTTCCTGCGGCGTCACACATAGCGATGTGTGCTGCCGCAGGAGCGACGAACTGCATCGTTACTGCTGCAGTAACGATAATCGAGAATGGACCCCATGTCACCGATGAGCGATTTTGCACGTTTTTGCAACGATGCAAAATCGCTCATCGGTGTCACACGCAGCAACATCGCTAATGCGGCCGGATGTGCGTCACAAATTCCGTGACCCCAACGACTCCGCATTAGCGATGTCGCAGCATGTAAAGCCCCCTTAAGTCTGTGTGATATGCATTTCTACGTCAGATCAAAAGGCCAATCCCAATTGTATGATGTTTATTTTTATAAAAGCGTATAAAAAAAACTTGCTAAATTATTTAAACATTTTTTAGTACCTTTATAGAATAAAAAACTCTTATTTTTATTTTGCTCCTAATATACAGGTATATAGAGAAATACTAATATCTCAAGATTTATCTGTATGTGCCACTAGTACAATATGCCTGTAAAGAAGAATACTATTTAGATCTTTGGGCAGAGAAACCTCATAAACTTAGAAACTAATGATAAATCTAAAAATAAGACGCGCTGATAGGGTAACACCAGATGACAAGTGTGGTATATAAAGGAAATATACACTCACCTACTGTAGTTGTGAGAGTCACAACCACTGATAAGAATGAGATAATGGCGTCTGGTGCAGCCCCAAGTGGATGAGCATTCAAACAGGAGTAGAAAAGGGGTTAACGGCGCGCATCAGCCAGATGAAAGTGTAGAGATGTTGATGAATAAATATCTTTTTTATTTCATCAGTCTAAGCGTTTCGAGGTAGAAACCTCTTCCTCAGGACCAAAGCAACATGCTTTGTTGATGTCCTGGTCCTGAGGAAGAGGTTTCTACCTCGAAACGCGTAGACCGATGAAATAAAAAAGATATTTATTCATCAACATCTCTACACTTTCATCTGGGTGATGCGCGGCGTTAACCCCTTTTCTACTCCTGTTTGAAAACTTAGAAATTAGTGATAAAGCTCTCTTTTTCCAGCAATTTGCCCCCACCTCGTCCATTTTACCTTCAATTACCCGCCACCTTAATTTGGGTGTGTTTCCGGGGCTCTGTCTAACAACACATTATCCTGCTTTCACACCTAAGGAACCTTTTGGAAGAGCTGTTTTAATGGAAAATTTTCTGTTCTTTACTTCTGTTCAACTGTTCTTATTGTCTGAGAGGCTTCCTCTTTATTCTGAGATCCTGAAGAATATTTCAGGAGAGTTGGAAAGTATGTTATTTTGCCTTTCTATCTTGGAACAGATTGTGATCAGTGATGGTGGCTGGAGACGAGAGAAGCTGAATTTCGGTGTTCGGTTCGAACTCAGACTTTTCCGAGAAAAGGTTCAGATTTGGAGTTCGGGTGCTTTTTGAATGCAAACAACTCACACGAGCATCACTGTGTTCGGGTATGCACGGTGCTCAGCCCAGTGTGAGCCGCTTGCAGTGTTTGAGCGGCTCGTACTGGTGGTAACAACGTTGGCTTTACTATGGTTGTGGTGTTCTATCCTTTTGCAGATAATCAATAAATCACTGTTTGCATTACTTATTGTTTCTTGTCCCTTTGAGTGCTGAAAATTTGTCATATTTACATAGCCCTTTTCTCCTTAGTACCCCTCTATTAGCAGTTGAGCCTGGCCCTATCCATATTATAAAATGAAGGTAGTCTCACACTCAAAGCTGTAGTGGACAGTGAGATATGGAGCCTGACAGTCAAAAGTTAAAAACATTGTTACCCTTTTGCTTGTCAGTGTATACTTTCAAGAGGCCAAGGATGGTTGACATTACTACATAATGGGTGGAGGCAACAAGTATGTCTTTTAGGATTTAGAAGGCTACAAGGGCCCATACATCTGACCACCATGCAGGGAAGACCAGTGTCACGGGTGTGTCATGGTTGACAGACAGTCCTGTGGTATCCAGCTGTAGAAGGTTACAGTGTTTGGCTACACAAATTGCTCCCTGACATTCTATTCTTCCTGCTGTGGTGTAAATGGTAACCCATGTATCTTCTCTGCTTGGGGTTTATCACTTTACTTTTAGCACCCTGCGGATATCCTCACTTTTTATCTGTTAATCATGATCACTTCCCCTTGTGTCCTTAAATACCTACATGACTCCGGAATGTCTGACTGAAGGCCTGTGACCTTCCCCAACAACACCCTACCCCCTAGGGTTCTTATCTAAAATAAACACAAACACTGTGTGACGTTGGAATATAAAGGCCACAGCAGCCCCATTTATTCATAACATAAACATCAGCCATGTAACAATACAACTCTTCATTGAAGAACCCGAAAAGGAAGGGGGGGGTACCTGAAGGTTAACCAAAATGTTCTTTGCAACATCAGCCTGTCTCCTGACCCTCAGCCGCAACACACCGACTCGAGAGCCCAAGCCAGATGTTGCCCCCACTACGTCCCGCTGAGACTCAACCCAGCAAGGACCCGTTTACCAAACAATTGCACCGCTAGAGGTAACCCGCTCCGGCACTGGGTTCCGTCCTCTCCTCTGTGCAAACCCCCACCTTCAGACACCCCCCTCCTTTCCGCCGCTGCGACAAATACGATCTTCCTTCTTTTCTTCATCGATGTCGAATCCACAATTAGGGCGGGCGGGCGGGAACGATTCCAGTCACGTCCAGGTAGGAATGGCCCACCCCCCTCTGACCTGCCCTATATACGACCCCCTATAGCCACCACCCCCTGACCAATCACACTGACCCCTGATCCTAACTGCCCCTTAGCACCACCCCCAAATTTCGCGCCCAAACTGACTTTCTCCATTAACCCCTTATTAACCCTATGGCCTGGCATCCCTCCTAGTCATGTAGCCCTCCCTTAAGCCCCTTCGGGTCAGCAGTCCGGGCTCTTCCTTGACTCCGGAATGTCTGACTGAAGGCCTGTGACCTTCCCCAACAACACCCTACCCCCTAGGGTTCTTATCTAAAATAAACACAAACACTGTGTGACGTTGGAATATAAAGGCCACAGCAGCCCCATTTATTCATAACATAAACATCAGCCATGTAACAATACAACTCTTCATTGAAGAACCCGAAAAGGAAGGGGGGGGTACCTGAAGGTTAACCAAAATGTTCTTTGCAACATCAGCCTGTCTCCTGACCCTCAGCCGCAACACACCGACTCGAGAGCCCAAGCCAGATGTTGCCCCCACTACGTCCCGCTGAGACTCAACCCAGCAAGGACCCGTTTACCAAACAATTGCACCGCTAGAGGTAACCCGCTCCGGCACTGGGTTCCGTCCTCTCCTCTGTGCAAACCCCCACCTTCAGACACCCCCCTCCTTTCCGCCACCGCGAGCTCGCATGACCCCTTGTGCGCGCGAGTCCTCCCACACCAACAAAGCCTTCTCAAGCCCCTCCATCAGCCCTAAGGCCCAAATATCATTTCCCACCGAATTTAAATGGACCCCGTCCCGGCGCAACAAGTCGGCGGACGCCGCTTCCAACTCCGGGTGCCGAACAGAGACACCCCCAACCCGGGAAATGAACCGCCCAATCTCCCGATTCACTTTACTTCGCGCCCTGTTTACTGCCTCCACCGACCTGGCGTGCCGCCATGTCAGCCGCGCAACCATATCCGACCAGACAATTACTAGACCCGGGTGGGAAGACAGGAGCCGCAGGCAGTCACATTTTATGTCTTGTATCAGGTCCCTGGAAGCCCGGAGACCCAGGTCATTCCCACCCGCGTGTAGTACTACCACGTCCGGTGCTCTGTCCAGCTGCGAATGGTGGCGCCAGGTAGGCAACACCTCACTCCACAGCATGCCCCTGACCCCGATCCATCGCACAGTAGCCTTTTCTCTGGGAACCCCCAACTGGCGGCCGTCCGGTCGTATTCCCGCACGGAACGCCCCCCAATACACGTATGAGTGGCCGAGCACCCACACCAACAATGGGAAACCTACAAAACAAAAGGTGACAACACAACAGGGGAGAGGGGGAGGGGGGGGGGGGCACAAGGAAGAAAATGGGTAATGATTACCAAACCAATACAGCCCCCGACCCCCCCCCCCTCCCCACCCATAGCTCACAACAAGTTCGGCCGGACGTAAGATCGAAACCTGGCCGAGTCCCATCGTCCAATCTTACGGAGAGCCTGCGCGCCCAGACCCCAACGAGCCGCCTGAGTCGCAGCCCCAATCCGAAAGGAGTGCGACGCGAACTCAGCCTCGTTGAGACCGCAACACTGCAGGCACCTCCGAAAGATGCAGACAAATTGGTAACTCGACAAGGCTGACCCGTCCTGGTGGGACAAAAGGGACCCCGGGCGAGCTCCCCTCACCTCTAAAAACGCCGACAGCCATCTGACAGGGCACTCCGCTAAACCAGGTACACCCCATAGTTCCACCATCCGACCTCTACCCAGCTGGTCCGTCTTTGACCGTCTCAAGCAACACCGCACCACATCCATACCGCATTCCACGTCCTCCAGCAACAAACCTCCGTGACTCCTCGTGTTTCTGCTCACCAGTTCACTAATTCTAAACGCCCCAAAGAAGGCCAAAACAAAAGCGGTCCCGAACAACTGGCATTCATACTCCGAACAGCACACCCGAGGCAACACCGACAACAGCTTGCCCAGCAGCTCAAAAGATACCGGGCGCCGAAGGTCTCGGCGCGCCCCCGCCCTCCGGTAACCCTTCATCACCTGGCGCACCCAGAAATCCTTCGTAACGTCCTTCCAGCCCAATAACTTGAAAAAGAAGGAAATGCCCGCTAACCTGCCCGCCACGGCCGACCACGAAAGGCCTTCTTCCTTAGCCCTGCCCAACATAAACAAAACTAAATAAACTCTGTCACCTTCAGATACATGACCTCCCACCTCATCAACCAACTCGAGCCAACGGTCCCACGCTGAATTATAGCTGCGCCACGTACTGGGTGCCACCGAATGTCGGATCAATTCCCAGGCCGGCTGCAAACCAGGTCCCACAACCAGACGGGCCATACGGTCTCCTGCTGCTCCGCGTCCGGCGCCAGCATTCGAAAGCGGTCCCACTGGAAGCGAGATAAAGCATCAGCCACAGAATTCAGCACCCCCGGCACATGTACAGCGCAGACCCACAAGTTCAACTCCAGACATTTCAGCACCAAGTGACGCAAGAGGTCCACTACCGGGGGGGAATCAGCTGTCAACTTGTTAACACACTGAACCACCCCCAGGTTGTCACACATGAAACGCACCTTCCTGTCTTTCAAATCCTGTCCCCAAACCTCTAAGGCCACGACAATAGGGAAAAGTTCCAACAGGGCCAAATTCCTAGTCAGACCGCAAACCCGCCACGAATCAGGCCACCTGCCGACACACCATCTCCCCCCAAAATATGCGCCAAATCCACTGGATCCCGCCGCGTCCGTATACAGCACCAACTCCTCATTTGACACCACCTCACGAAGCCACAATGACCGTCCATTGTACAGCTGCAAAAAACGGGACCACACTCTCAGGTCCGCCTTATGCTCCACCTTCAAACGCACAAAATGCAAAGGGTGCAACACACCGGTGGTGGCTTGAGCCAAGCGACGGGAAAAAACTCTCCCCATCGGCAATATTCTACACGCAAAATTCAACTTCCCCAACAGGGACTGCAAGTCCCGTAAACGAATCTTCTTGGCCTCAATGGCCCCTTGAACACAACGCCTCAAATCCACCAGCTTGTCCTCCGGCAAGCGGCACTCCATGGCAACCGTATCCAGCTCGATACCCAGGAATTTCAAAACCGTAACCGGACCCTCCGTCTTCTCCGGCGCCAACGGAACGCCAAACCGGCGAGCAACCTGCTCCACTGTCCGAAGCAAAAGGGAACACTGCGAGGATCCCGCAGGCCCCATGCACAAGAAGTCGTCCAAGTAATGCAACACTGAATCTAGACCCGCCTCCTCCTTAATTACCCATTCCAAGAAACAACTAAACTTCTCAAAATAAGAACATGAAATTGAACAGCCCATAGGCAAACAACAATCTACATAAAACTTGTCCTCCCACCAACACCCCAACAGGTGAAAACTGTCCGGGTGCACCGGCAACAGGCGGAAGGCCACTTCTATATCCGTTTTCGCCAACAGCGAACCACAGCCCAACTTCCTTAACCATTCCACAGCCTTATCAAAACGGACATACGAAACCGAAACCAGCTCAGGATCAATACCATCGTTCACCGACCGGCCAGTAGGATAGGACAAATGGTGGATGAGCCGGAACTTGTTAGGTTCCTTTTTTGGGACCAACCCCAACGGGGACACAACCAAGTCCGGCAATGGAGGGGCATCAAAAGGCCCCGCCATCCGTCCTAGCTCCACCTCCTTCCGTAACTTATCCGCAACAACCTCACCATGTAGGCGCGTCGACTGCAAATTTTTTAAACGAATCTCTCCCGTCTTAACCACTGACGGTATCTTGAAACCAAAACTAAAACCGTCACTCAACAATTCCGCCGATCCCCGGTCCGGGTATCTACTTAGAAACGGCGCCATCCGATCTACCCTCACCGGGGTCCTCCCTTTTTGACGAAGACTCCGCGGCCTTTCCTTTTCCCTTCCGGAAGCACTTAAGGTGACTGTGGGCGCCACCACAGCCCGAACACTCGTGCTTGAATCGGCAGGAAGACCCAAACCGGCATTCCTTCTCATTAAACTGCCAGCAAACGCCCTTTTTGGGCCCCGACGAGGTGCCAAATGATCCCCCGCCGGTGCCCCCTGGAAAGGACTGTGATGCCGACTTCGGCGCAGCCATCAGCCGCATCCATAGACTAATTTCTTTGTGGTCCCACCGTAAACTGGGTCTGACCGCCTTCCTCTGGCGAAACTGCTCGTCATATCTTAGCCAAGCAGTCCCCCCATAGGTCCTATACGCCTCACAGATAGAATCCAGATAACAGAAAAGCGCTGTACAGTTATCCGGAGCCTTTTCCCCCACCACACCGGCCAGTATCACAAAGGCCTGCAACCAGTTCTGAAAAGTGCGGGGAATAAGGCGATAACGCCGCCGTTCTTCCTCGTCCTTTTTGCTCTCATCCGGTTTAACCCGATCCAGATTAAACTTTTCCAACGGAAGCAATGAGAATATTTCAACATATTCATCCTTCCATATTTTTTCCCTGGTCTCCTGCTTCAGATGCGCCCCCAACGGGCCATCAAAGCAAACATACACTTCCCCTCTCGCCTTGTCATCCAATCGAACAATGTCCACTGCAGCCGCAGCTGCGGCAGCGGGAGCCGCAGCTGGGGCTGCGGGAGCCGCCACCACCGGCTCACCAACCGCATTGCCACTAGCAACCCCTCCAACCGCAGGAGTCGCAACCTCCTGCCCCGTCGCTCCCTGCCACACCATGCTAGGGCCCCCCACAGGGGCAAACAAACCCCTAACCAACCTCAACAACTCGGATGCCACACTGCCGTCACCCGTCACCACATTCACGACCCGCCCGCCACTCGGGCCACCAAGCAAACCACCCGAACCACCAACCACATTCACGCCCTGCACGCCATCCGTATCACCAGACACACCATCCATAGCCAAACCAGGTGCACGAGAAATAGAAGAAACCGTGGTCTTACCAGGCTGACTCCGAGAAGATCCCGAAACAGCCGTCACATGTTCTCCGCGTCGCACTCCAGCCGCCTCGCCGACCTCCACGATCTGGTCCCCGTTGCCGTCCTCCGCGACGTCCTCCTCCAGGGTTGCCTCCTCGTCCTCACTGGACCCAGGCCCAGGGAGCCCGCCGTCCGGCAGACTCGACCTTAGGCCCCATCCGCCCGCAGCACCATCCATCCTCCGCGACGATCCAGACGCTGGCTCCGCCACATAAACGCCGCCTGGGGCATGCCGTCCGGCATCCCCGCGTGCTCCAGCTGATCCCGACGCCGTCCCATCGTTGTCCCTCCGCTGCGATCCCAGGCCGGGCCCCGCTGATCCGGGCCGTCTCCGTACGGACTCCCCCGCCGCCACTGGGACCCCATGCTCCTGCATGGGCCCCGCTCTGCTCCTAGACCTTGCCGCCGCCGCCACTGTGGCCTCATCTGCGCCCCGCGATCCCGCTGGCCCACGCAACCCAGCTGGCCCCCATGACCCCGCTGGCTCATACGACCCCGCCGACCCACGCGACCCCGCCGACCCACGCGACCGCGCCGGCCCACGTGACCGCGGCGGGTCAGGTGACCGCACCGGGTCAGGCGAGCCTGCCGGATCGCGAGGACGCGGCGGGACGGGTGAGTACGCGGGGTCACATGACCGCGCACGGTCAGGTGACAGCGCCCGGTCAGGTGACATCGCCGCCCCACGTGACCGCGCTGCCCCACGTGATCGCGCCGCCCCACGTGACCGCGCCGCCCCACGTGACCGCGCCGCCCCACGTGACCGCGGCGGGTCAGGTGAGCGCGCTCGGTCAGGTGAGGCCGCCGGAGCACAGGGGGACGCCGGGTCACGCGAGCGCAGCGGGCCCCGTGACCGCGCCGGGTCAGGTGACCGCGCCGGGTCAGGTGACCGCGCCGGGTCACGCGGCCGCGACGCGCGCGTCACTGCCGTGCGCCGCGACCCGGAAGAGGAGGGGAGGCCGGCCGTGTCGCTCACCGCCCCGTTGCCTTGGCGCCCGCGGCCCGACTTCCGGCCGGGGCCTCGCGACGTCCCGGCTCCCGGATCCACCGCCGCACATCCACTCGGGCTCCGTCTCCGCTGCCGGCTCCTCGGCGTCATCTCCGGGCTGAGGCGCTCCGGGGGCCGAGTTCTTCGCTGCCGCTTCGGAGGCAGGGGGGTCCCCTCTTCCTCGCCGACGCCGGACCATCGCAGGAGCTGCTCGTCCATCCAACGCTGTCCACGCTGCTCCGCCATCCTCTTCATCTGTGCCATGAAGTCCTCCATCTTCGGGATCCAGCCACAACGATTCCAGTCACGTCCAGGTAGGAATGGCCCACCCCCCTCTGACCTGCCCTATATACGACCCCCTATAGCCACCACCCCCTGACCAATCACACTGACCCCTGATCCTAACTGCCCCTTAGCACCACCCCCAAATTTCGCGCCCAAACTGACTTTCTCCATTAACCCCTTATTAACCCTATGGCCTGGCATCCCTCCTAGTCATGTAGCCCTCCCTTAAGCCCCTTCGGGTCAGCAGTCCGGGCTCTTCCTTTTTGCCTTGTTGTTTCTAGTGATAGAGTTATATTCCTATACAGGAATTGGATACAAGCAGTCGGCTTGTATTAATCTGATTGAACATTGCTGTTTCTTGCTGTTCCTCTCCCTGAGTCTTGTGCTCCCTGTGTCTTCTTTAGAGCTTAGTGGGGTTGACTAAGGCGGGCTTTGCACACTACGACATCGCAGGTGCGATGTCGGTGGGGTCAAATTGAAAGTGACGCACATCCGGCATCGCATGCGACATCGTAGTGTGTAAAGCCTAGATGATACGATTAACGAGCGCAAAATCGTCATAATCGTATCATCGGTGCAGCGTCGGCGTAATCCATAATTACGCTGACGCGACGGTCCGATGTTGTTCCTCGCTCCTGCGGCAGCACACATCGCTGTGTGTGAAGTCGCAGGAGCGAGGAACATCTCCTACCGGCGTCACTGCGGCTTCCGTAGGATATGCGGAAGGAAGGAGGTGGGCGGGATGTTTACATCCTGCTCATCTCCGCCCCTCCGCCGCTATTGGCCGCCTGCAGTGTGACGCCGCTATGACGCAGCACGACCCGCCCCCTTAGGAAGGAGGCGGGTCGCCGGCCAGAGCGGCGGTCGCAGGGCAGGTGAGTGCATGTGAAGCTGGCGTAGCGATAATTTTCGCTACGCCAGCTATCACACGATATCGTACCTGCGACGGGGGCGGGGACTATCGCGTGCGACATCACAGCATCGGCTTGTGATGTCGCAACGTGCAAAGCCCGCCTAAGTGCTCATCCCATCCGTTCCTTATCTACGGCCCAGTTCAGGGTCAGCTAGGGTCAGGTATCCTGCTCGGCGCATAGGTGCAGAACCTATCTAGGTTGGTCAGGGTAGCCAGGTGGCAGAGGAACTTTGGTCAGGGATCACCATCTTGTCCTTCCGTAGACATAGGATGTCCCTTCCATGTTGCCGTAGGGATGGTACTGCCCCACACCTGCGTGACAACCAGGTTGAGGCCCATCATACCCTACTTGCACCATTGCTAACCAAAACTGTATGAAGGTTTTCGTGGTTATATCTGCTTCTGGGAAAGCTGGATGCCACCGTCACAGTAAAAGCTATAACTCTGATTTTCCAAAAACCTAAAGCAATAAAGCTAAGGTTAGGACTAGGAAACACAGGCCACAAATCACAGACAGTAAGCAGCACTTTGTATAATCCAGGCAGAGAGCTGATATTTCATGACCAGGAACATTTACTGAATGGATGGTTATCTCTTGCTGAGGTTGTTTCTCACAGAAATCAATTCCCTCTGCATTATTTACCTGCGGAGGAAGCAATATTGCTCTGACTGCAGCCTGACAAGTGCTGAAAGAGGCAGGCATCTGACAGGAGCGCGGGGGGTTAAAGACGCCTGAGGGTGTGCAAGAAACAAATATGAAGCTCGATATATGTCAGTGCGTGAGAGGATGGAAAAACAAGAATCCCCCCCTCAGAGTGTGTCACTCCAGGCCTGGCTACAGCAGACGATCTGTGTTTAGAGAGTGGAAACATTAACAACATAGACGAGGCCTCGGAGCCGCCATATCCACTGTGATACGGCCAGAGAGACGAGTACAACTCCCTGTGATATCTATGGGAGTCTCCTCAGTACCTCGATCCAGATAAAGAGGGGAAATGGTGACATACTGACACATGGGGTACAGGATAATGACACTGACTCTTGGGGTACAGGATAATGACACTGACAGTTGGGGTACAAGATAATGACACTGACACTTGGGGTACAGGATAATGACACTGACACTTGGGGTACAGGATAATGACACTGACACTTGGGGTACAAGATAATGACACTGACACTTGGGGTACAAGATAATGACACTGACACTTGGGGTACAAGATAATGACACTGACACATGGATGCAGGATAATGACACTAACACATGGATGCAGGATAATGACACTAACACATGGGTATCGATCGGATAATGACACTGACTCTTGGGGTACAGGATAATGACACTGACACTCGGGGTATAGGATAATGACACTGACACTGGGGTACATGATAATGACATTAACACTTGGGGTACAAGATAATGACACTGACACTTGGGGTACAAGATAATGACACAGGCACTTGGGGTATATGATAGTGACACTGACACATGGGTACAGAATAATGACACTGACACTTGGGGTACAAGATAATGACACTGACACTTGGGGTACAAGATAATGACACTGACACTTGGGGTACAAGATAATGACACTGACACTTGGGGTACAAGATAAGGACACAGACACTTGGGGTACAAGATAATGACACAGGCACTTGGGGTATATGATAGTGACACTGACACATGGGTACAGGATAATGACACTGACACTTGGGGTACAAGATAATGACACTGACACTTGGGGTACAAGATAATGACACTGACACTTGGGGTACAAGATAATGACACTGACACATGGATCCAGGATAATGACACTAACACATGGGTATCGATCGGATAATGACACTGACTCTTGGGGTACAGGATAATGACACTGACACTGGGGTACATGATAATGACATTAACACTTGGGGTACAGGATAATGACACTGACACTGGGGGTACATGATAATGACACTGACACTTGCGGTACAAGATAATGACACAGGCACTTGGGGTATATGATAGTGACACTGACACATGGGTACAGAATAATGACGCTGACACTTGGGGGTACAGGATACTGACACTGACACTTGGGGTACAGGATAATGACGCTGACACTTGGGGTACAGGATACTGACACCGGGTACAGACTGTTGGTTTGTCACTATACGTATATTCTGTGTTTACACTGAGTTTTCTATCTGTGCCACATTCTTAATGATCAGTGTTTCTGGGTGAATCTTCCTTGCTCTGTTCCCAGTCTAGTGGGGGAGATAGCAGAGAGCAGAGATCAGTCAGTAATCATCGGCCTCCTGTAGTGATGAGTGCATGGAGATTGTTGTGCAGTTATTTACTAGGGAGCTCTGTGATGTCAAACAGCGGCAGATAGGCATAATGATCCAGGGTTACTACCTGATGGCTAACACTACAAGTAATGAGTCACTGAATAAGTAATATCACACTGAGGTGAAATCACCGCACCCCTGCTAGGAGAAGGAAATAACATCTAAAAGTATTTGGGCGGAAAAATTAAATAAGAAAAATTTAATGGGCTCAAGACAACTAATATAAAGTGTTTTTTTGTAAAATCAACACAAAATGCCATGTATACTGACAAATTCAGTCTAAGAATTATTCACCTCATTCATGCCAGGCATCCTTAGGACTTAGTACAGCCCTTCTGGCTGTTATCGTAGAATGAATGAATCTTAGAATGGTAGAGTTGGAAGGGACCTCAAGGGCAGGGGTGTAACTACCGCGGTCGCAGAGGTCGCGACTGCGACCGGGTCCGACAGCTTCGGGGCCCGCGGCCGCCCTGCAGATCAGCAGCCAGCTCCTTTCTGTGAGAGGAGCTGCGCTGATCTAGGGCAGACCACGCGGCCGCTATATGACCCAGTGCGGCCGCTGATATCGGCCCCCCCTGCCCGGTGTCAGTGTGGCACCCTGGACAAGCCAGGGGCCACAGAGAACAACACCCACACACCCCACACTCCCGGTCAGGCACACCGAAGTCAGACACAAAACCCTTGTTGCTTTCCTCCAGGGGCTGATGTCCACACCAGGGGGTGGGCCAAGTGGTTGGCCTCGCCCACCGAGGAGTTCACAGTCCTGGAGGCGGGAAAAGTAAACAGTTTAGTTTTGGAGGTGAACGTGAGAGGAAGGAAAGTGGTAGTGGAGCAACTAACTGACAGCGTCTGGGTGTGTGGCCCGGGCGGTACAGCAAGGTTGGCAGACGGTGGTGACCGTCTGCAGGAGTGGCCTATCTGAGTCTACCATAAGGACCGTGGACGGGCGGTGGCCCGGCGGTACCGGACCGGTACACAAAGAGAAGCCAGCACCATCTGGCAGGGGCTTACGGACCCCGGCAAGGCTAGGAGTCACCGTGAATTTGCCGAATTCGTTAGTGAAGGGAACCTCCTGGGTTTCCCAGCAGCCAAATCCCAACAGAAGGTAACAGTCCAACCAAGAGAGGGAGACACCGCCACCGCCAAGGCAACCGTTTCCCAGGGCCAGAGCCTGCGAGAAAAAGGGGCTCCTCCAGCCCATATCCAAGCTGGGGAGCAAGTTACCGGTGGGAACCCATTGGAACCGTTTACAGTACATAGATGCAGGGAAAGGCAGTCACCATCAACCTGCCGGGAGAAACAACACCGCAGCCGTCTGTGGGACCCGTCCATCCAGCCGTGTGTTTTACCGAGAACTGTGTCCTCATCATTGACTGAGTGAGTACCACCGTGCCGTGCGGCACAGCACTGCCCCCGCGACCCTGCACCTCACCAGGCCCTGTAACCCGCCTGTCATCCATCCCTACCCCCATCACCGGGCCCCGGGACAACCAACCCCCTACCCACGGAGGGGAGAACTAACAACAAAGCTGCTCCCTGTCACCGCTCCCAGGATCCCCGTCTAGAGCAGCGGTGGTGTCACCAATATCACCACAACCGTGGGTGGCGTCACGGACAATAATCAAATCCCCACAATCAAAATCCCCCTTTTCACTTACGGGCGAGGAGCGCCGCTCGAGTCCCCGGGATCCGGCCCACCGCTCGAGCTACCACCGAGCAGCTGCAGCAGCAGCGGCCGGACCCGAGCAGTGGGAGAGTGCAGCGTCCCCTCCTCCGCCCGCGACATCAGCGGCGGCACCGGGCTCCTCTCCCCCGTCATCGAGCACAGGAACAATGAAGCATGGAGTGGCCAGTGCAGCTCCACACTCCATCATTCTACCCCTGTGCCTGCGCGGTGACGTCTCTCCTGTGTGTCGGCTGTGCTCAGAGCACAGAGCGCAGGACAGGAGGACGCCAACCGCTGCTGCAGGGGAACGGAGGAGAGCTGGGAAGGGAGGAGAGCTGAGTACGGAGGAGAGCTGAGGACGGAGGAGCGCTGAGGACGGAGGAGCGCTAAGGACGGAGGAGCGCTGGAACGAGGGGAGATGTAAGAAGGACTTGTTTTTTGGGGTTTTTTTCTGTTTTTTTTTTATTAAATCAGTGTGTATACGGTGGCCCGAGGGCATGGGGGACTGAATTATACATGGCCAATATAGAAGTTAGGCCTGGCTCAACTATATAACAGATAAGGTGCTCGGAAAAAACAGGTATCCAATGTATAGAAAAATTCCGGCACACTAATGAAGCTTACACGAAAAAAGATTTTTTGTAAAGGCTTTTATTTTTGCGTCGTGAGGGTGTCAAAAAATAAAGTATCCAAGTACAACGTTACGACCACAATCTTTGGTCTTTTTGAAGGACTATAATACATAAAGAAACATAAAGAAACAAAATATGAGTACAACAGGTATATTGAGCAACATATACAATAATCATAATGATGTGCAGCATATCCTCAATTATGAGGAAAGAAAAGAAAGTACGTATTATAAGATATAGAAAGATTTACACAAGGTCACACAATGTGAACAAGGGTTTATATTCCAAAAAGAATGTCAAGAACATTTATATCAGGCTAAATTACAATCTCATTGGTAGACGTGACTATGTCTAGGAGGAGATACCAGTATAAACAGACCAACCTCAATAAGCTGTGGAATTGTGTCTATCGCATGCAATGGTCTGTTCAATTGTCTAGTGTTCTCTTCTCACAAAGAGCCTGAGATCGAAAAAAATGAAGGAGAGACAATAAAAAAACAATAGAGATAAAGATCTATGAGTACAGAGGGAATCATCATGTATAACCCATAAATTAGTGAATATTTAGGTAGGTATACCTTATCACCCCCGTATTGGTGTTCAAAGTTGAATGATCATCTTATTCACTCTGCATATAGAGCTGCATTCAAATGATCGGATATACCTATTGATCCAGGAAAGAGGAAAAAAATATATCGTAAGGCCGCCAGGACCATTTAAACGTGGGACAGAAGGTTAGATATACCCTAGGAAAGCTGGGTTATCTGTTGGCTCCAATATATGTAGCCTGGGATCTATAACATATAATGCATATATCAGTATAATTGCGTAAATATAATCCAGAGTGCTATATTACCCATTGATAAGTAAATCCATGCATAACATGAATAGGTACGTCACCTGACTGGGAATAGTAGTAGTATACTTATTTGATTATGGGAAAAACCTCCTGGATTGCAGGACTGTATAATGCAAATCCCTAAAACCAGGAAAAAGACATATCATTTAAACCATGGGAGTAGTTATTAGGATAGATTAGGTAAAAAAATGAACAAAATTTGTTATATAATTAAATAAATAGACCTAATCACAAGCAGAGGTTTGCATGTTCATTTATATAGACTAGGGATTTCAGTGCATGGAAAAACGCCATATAAAAGTGCATACAGGTGTGAGAGGATCAGAAACCACTAGCTTAGGTAAATAGTGATAGATGGGAAAATAGAGGATAATAGTGTGTCTTACCCAGTGGGTGATGATTTCAAGGTATATCCTCTAAGTTTGTCTATGAGATATGGATATATAAGTTATATGCAATAACAGAGAGGGAAACAGCATAAAAGACTGTCTGTCCCTTGCCATACACATACCTTCATAGGTGATTCATGTGGTGATTAGTGCCTGGGAGTGAAAGCATTGTGCCCATGTGTGGCGTTAAATAGCTAATTTAGAACGCGCCCCCTTCCGATAATTCCTGGAAGTGAGATGCAACGTGACGTTAGGTGGAACGCATCTCGCGCAAGCACCGCTGAGAGTCTGAGTGGCGCATGCGTGGAAGGTAGTTCTCACACAACGATATTTCCTGGAGGTGAAATGCATTGTGACGTCGCGCGGAACGCATCTCGCGCATACGCCGCTGGGAGTCCGAACGGCGCATGCGCGGAAGGCAGTTCTCGCACAACGATTATACTTCCTGGAGGTGAGACGCATTATGACGTCGCGTGGAACGCATCTCGCGCATGCGCCGCCAGAATAGGGAGTAAAATCTGCTTACACCGAATGGTGGATTTGTGCTTACTGATTCTGTCTCGGATATGTTGGGTGGTTTCCCCAACATATCCGAGACCACAGGGACACTTGATCAAATAAACAACAAATGTGGAATCACAGGTAAAAAAATCGTGAATAGGGAAATTTTTTCCGGAAAGGGGATGTGTAAAAGAATCTCCACGGGTAAGGTTGTTACACTGTAGGCATCGCAAGCAGGGAAAATTGCCCTTTCTGGGAGTGTCTAGGAATGTTTGACGTGAAAGGATCTTATTTGAGCCAATTTCGGCTCTCACAAGATTATCCTTTAAATTTTTAGGCCTTTTGTTGCAATACAATGGGGGTTCAGAAAATTCACGTACGGAGGGATAGGCCGTTCTCAATAGGGGCCAATGTTTAAAAATGATGTTCCTAATGAGGGGCGAAAAAAGGTGATATTTGTTGACACAAGCAATTCTGGGGGTTTCCCTTCTATTCCCGTATGTGTCCAGAGATTTTTGTTTATTGGCTAGATCTATAGGATATCCTCTAGAAATAAATTTCTGGCTCATTTCCACAGATCTCACTTTACGTTGTTCAGGATCAGAAATAATTCTATTTACTCTCATGTGTTGAGAGATCGGTAATGATCTCTCAATGTGCGATGGATGACAACTTGAATAGTGTAAGAGATTATTTCTGTTTGTGGGCTTGACGTAGAGATCTGTGCTGATTTGGCCCTCCGATGATATCTGTACCAGTGTGTCCAAGAAATGAATTCCATGTTATGCATGGATTTACTTATCAATTGGTAATATAGCCCTCTGGAATATATTTATGCAATTATACTGATGCATGCATTATATGTTATAGATCCCAGGCTACATATATTGGAGCCAACAGATAACCCAGCTTTCCTAGGGTATATCTAACCTTCTGTCCCACGTTTAAATGGTCCTGGCGGCCTTACGATATATTTTTTCCTCTTTCCTAGATCAATAGGTATCCCTTTGAATACAATTTATTATATGTTCTTACAAAATATGTATACATTTAACTCATCTATGTCTGATCTTGACACATATGTCATATATCATGCAGCCCTATATATAGAGTGAATAAGAGGATCATTCAACTTTGATCACCAATACAAGGGTGATAAGGTATACCTACCTAAATATTCACTAATTTATGGGTTATACATGATGATTCCCTCTGTACTCATAGATCTGTATCTCTATTGTTTTTTATTGTCTCTCCTTCATTTTTTTCGATCTCAGGCTCTTTGTGAGAAGAGAACACTAGACAATTGAACAGACCATTGCATGTGATAGACACAATTCCACAGCTTATTGAGGTTGGTCTGTTTATACTGGTATCTCCTCCTAGACATAGTCACGTCTACCAATGAGATTCTAATTTAGCCTGATATAAATGTTCTTGACATTCTTTTTGGAATATAAACCCTTGTTCAAATTGTGTGACCTTGTGTAAATCTTTCTATATCTTAGAATACGTACTTTCTAGTGATGAGCGAGTATGCTTGTTACTACTCGGTACTCGCACGAGTATCACTGTACTCGGGCTACTCGGCGGGTACCGAGTAATTTTGCAATACTCGTGCTTTACTCGTGGTCTTCATTTCTGCATGTTGGCGCTCTTTTGAGAGCCAGCCCTCATGCAGGGATTGGCTGGCAGACCACTGCAATGCCACAGCCCTGTTAGTTGTGGAATTGCAGTGATTGGCCGGCCTGCACAGCGTGACCGAGCCTTTATACCGGCCGGCGCGCTGTGCTCTGTACACAGCCATCTCATATTCCCTGCTTTCCACGCCCACAGGCGCCTATGATTGGTTGCAGTGAGACACACCCCCACGCTGAGTGACAGGTGTCACACTGCACCCAATCACAGCAGCCGGTGGGCGGGTCTATACTGTGCAGTAAAATAAATAAATAAATAATTAAAAAAAACGGCGTGCGGTCCCCCCCAATTTTAATACCAGCCAGATAAAGCCATACAGCTGAAGGCTGGTATTCTCAGGATGGGGAGCTCCACGTTATGGGGAGCCCCCCACCCTAACAATATCAGTCAGCAGCTGCCCAGAATTGCCGCATACATTATATGCGACAGTTCTGGGGCTGTACCTGGCTCTTCCCGATTTACCCTAGTGCGTTGGCAAATCGGGGTAATAAGGAGTTAATGGCAGCCCATAGCTGCCACTAAATCCTAGATTAATCATGTCAGGCGTCTCCCCGAGATTCCTTCCATGATTAATCTGTAAATTACAGTTAAAAAACACACACACCCGAAAAATCCTTTATTAGAAATAAAAAACACTAACAAAGTCCCTCATTACCAATTTATTAACCCCGACAAACCCTCCATGTCCGGCGTACTCCACGGACTCCAGCGTCGCGTCCAGCTCTGCTGCATGGAAGTGACAGGAGCTGCAGAAGACACCGCCGCTCCGGTCACCTCCACGCAGCTAATGAAGGGAATAGCGCGATCAGCTGCTGTCAGTCAGGTAACTCCCGGCCACCGCTGGATCCAGCGGTGGCCGCGATTAACCTCAGTGACAGCAGCTGATCGCTATACTCACCTCAGTTGGTGCATGGAGCTGACTGGAGCGGCGGTGAGTAGCGCGATCAGCTGAGCTGTCACTGAGGTTACCCGCGGCCACCGCTGCATCCACCGCTGGATCCAGGTAACCTCAGTGACAGCTCAGCTGATCGCTATACTCATCTCATTAGCTGCGTGGAGGTGACCGGAGCGGCGGTGTATTCTGCAGCTCCTGTCACTTCCATGCAGCAGAGCTGGACGCGACGCTGGAGGACTGTGGAGTACGCCGGACATGGAGGGTTTGTCGGGGTTAATAAATTGGTAATGAGGGACTTTGTTAGTGTTTTTTATTTCTAATAAAGGATTTTTCGGGTGTGTGTGTTTTTTAACTGTAATTTACAGATTAATCATGGAAGGTATCTCATAGACGCCTGACATGATTAATCTAGGATTTAGTGGCAGCTACGGGCTGCCATTAACTCCTTATTACCCCGATTTGCCAAAGCACCAGGGTAAATCGGGAAGAGCCGGGTACAGCCCCAGAACTGTCGCATCTAATGTATGCGGCAATTCTGGGCGGCTGCTGACTGATATTGTTAGGGTGGGGGGCTCCCCATAACGTGGAGCTCCCCATCCTGAGAATACCAGCCTTCAGCCGTATGGCTTTATCTGGCTGGTATTAAAATTGGGGGGACCGCACGCCGTTTTTTTTAATTATTTAATTATTTATTTCACTGCACAGTATACACACACCGGCTGCTGTGATTGGGTGCAGTGAGACAGCTGTCACTCAGTGTGGGAGCGTGTCTCACTGCAACCAATCATAGGCGCCGAAAAGCAGGACAGCAGGGAATAGGAGATTGATTAATGAGCGGCCGGCTTTTTCAAAAGAGGAAAAGCCACCGGAGTTTGAACAGCTGTGCAGCGCCGCGGCAGTGATCGGGGAACGGTAAGTAAGAGAGAGGGGGGGGAACTGACCGACAGACTGTGAGAGGGGGACAGACAAGACAGAGAGAGACAGACCGACGGACTGAGGGAGATAGAATAAAAAAAAAAAAATGACCGACATCGCTAGTAAAAAGCACAAAACGTGCGTTTTGGACATCGGAGTGCCACACAAGGTTTTCATGTAAAATCTTTCATGTAATAATCTCAAAAAGTAACATACACCAGCTCTATCTCACTATTGGGTATGTGCCCTTAACATTTCCGCCATGAAAATTCATTTTGGTGTCATTTTGGAAGGTTTTCTGGTGAGTCCGTAAAAATGGCGTAAAACTTGGACAAAATTGTTCACAGCTGTGACTTTTGAGTGATAAATGCTTCAAGGGGTCTTCCCCATGCTGATGCCATGTCATTTGAGCACTCTTCTGAGACTTTTGTGACATTTTTAGGGTTTCTCCATGCTGCCGGGGGGTCATTTCACAAAAATACTCGGGTCTCCCATAGGATAACATTGGGCTCGGTGCTCGGGCCGAGTACACGAGTATCTTGGGAGGCTCGGCCCGAGCTTCGAGCACCCGAGCTTTTTAGTACTCGCTCATCACTAGTACTTTCTTTTCTTTCCTCATAATTGAGGATATGCTGCACATTATTATGATTATTGTATATGCTGCTCAATATAGCTGTTGTACTCATATTTTGTTTCTTTATGTTTCTTCATGTATTATAGTCCTTGAAAAAGACCAAAGATTGTGGTCGTAATGTTGGACTTGGATATTTTATTTTTTGACACCCTCACAAGAATAGCGCAAAAATAAAAACCTTTACAAAAAATCTTTTTTTGTGTAAGCTTCATTAGTGTGCCGGAAATTTTCTATACATTGCATTATACATGGAGCATGGGGCAGCTTGCATTATACATGGAATATGGGGGCAGCTTGCATTATACATGTAGCATGGGGGCACTTTGCATTATATATGGAACATGGGGGCAGCTTGTATTATACATGGAGCATGGGGGCAGCTTGCATTATATATGGAGTATGGTCTGGCTGCATTATACATGGAGCATAGGGGGGCTGGCTGCATTATACATGGAGCATGGGGGGGCTGGCTGCATTATACATGGAGCATGGGGGCAGCTTGCATTATACATGGAGCATGGGGGGCTGCATTATACATGGAACATGGGCGGCTGGCTGCATTATACATGGAGCATGGGGGGGCTGCCTGCATTATACATGGAGCATGGGCTGGCTGCATTATACATGGAGCATGGGCTGGCTGCATTATACATGGAGCATGGGCTGACTCCATTATACATGGAGCATGGGCTGATTCCATTATACATGGAGCATGGGGGGGCTGCCTGCATTATACATGGAGGGCTGGCTGCATTATACATGGAGCATGGGGGGCTGGCTCATTATACATGGAGGGCTGGCTGCATTATACATGGAGATCTATGGGGCTGCATTATACAACATAACAGACACCTTATACATGGACTATATGGGTGCATTATACATGGAGGAGTATGGGGCTGCATAACACAATATGAAGGTATTATGGGGCTGCATTATAATACATATAGGACTATGGGGGCTACATTATAATATATGGAGGACTATGAAGGCTATCTTAGACATCGACTATAGGGGTGCATTATAAAACATGGAGGACTATGTGGTGCAGTATAATATATGAATTACTATGGGGTGCATTCTAATATATGGAGAACTATGGGGTGAATTATAATACATGGAGAACTTTGTTAAATTCATTATAATAATTGTAGGGCTATGAGGACTATGGAGTGAATGGAGGACTATGGGGTGAATTCTAATATATGGAGAACTATGGGAAATGTATTATGATTTATGGAGGACTATGGGTGAATTATAATACATGAAGAACTATGGGAAATGCATTATTATACATGGAGGACTATGTAGATACATTCTAATATATGAAGGGTTATGTGGGACCCTTTATACTCTATGGAAGGTTACGCAGGGGCTATTATTGTATTTGGAGAACTAAATACAAGGGGGACAAAGATACAAGCATGGGATGGGAGCGTTTTGTGCTGAGGGAAAAGGGCTCGTTCCCTCAGCACCCAGCTTTCCCATGCTCTGCTATACATCTATCAGCACCCAGCTTTCCCATGCTCTGATATGGGAAAGATGGGTGCTGAGGGAAAGATGTATAGCAGAGCATGAGGAAGCTGGGTGCCGAGAGCAAGATGGATATCAGAACATAGGAAATCTGGGTGCTGATAGAGGGATATCAGATCATGGGAAATCTGTATGCTGAGGGTAAGAGCCAAGTGTCAGCATCATTATCCCGTACCCTAAGTGTTGGTGTACGTGGAGGGGGGCCCATGTCCGAACTTTGCACCGGGGCCCATCAAACCCTAGTTACGCCACTGCTCAAGGGCCATCGGGTCCCACCACCTGCAAGTGCAGGCTATCCTAAATCACCCCAGCTATATATTTATTCAGTTTCTGCTTGAAGATTTCCATTGATGGAGAGCTCATTACCTCCCGTGGTCGCCTGTTCCACTCTCTGACTGCCCTCACTGTCAGAAAGTTTTTCTTAATGTCTAATCTGAATCTCCTTCCTTTAAGTTTCATCCCATTGTTTCTTGTACTTCCTTGTGCTAATGAGAATAGGGTTGCACTGTGACAACTTTTCAGATATTTGTAGATCGCTTTCAAGTCTCCTCTCAGCCTTCTCTTTTTCAAACTAAACATCCCTAGTTCTTTTAGCCATTCTTCATATGACATGGTTTGCAAACCTTCTTCTATGGAGTTGCTGCTATATAGCAATGTCTTTCTTGAATTGGAGCACCCAGAACTGTCCACAGTATTCCAGGTGGGGTCTGACCAGGGCAAAGTATGTATTAATGTTTAACGGCCTTTAACTCGATCTTGAGAAATGGCGACTTGATGGATGAACGCTCTGTTTGAAAACTTGTGCAACCTAGATAGGTCCACCAGGATCTTCTCTGTGGTTTCTTGATAGTATCAACCCATCGGGTTGCTGGTCTTTCTCTTCGTCTTATTCCTTCTATTCCTCCGACCATGATGTCCTTCTCCAGCTCTCTTTATATGTGACCAAAGTAGGCAAGTTGTAGCTTGGTGATCTTTGGTTCCAGTATCAAAAAAATTGGTCTGCAACTAGTAAAAGAAGTTTGGAGGTGCACGTGAAAATAGAGGGTTACCCTGAATCACAACAATCAAAAATTCACCACAGTCTAAATTTGCTTGATGCAAAAGGAAAAATATTTTATTTTTCATGCAACTGATATAGGAGAACACTGTGAGCAACACGTCTTGCACTGACATTTCGACCTTCCCGGGTCTTTATCAAAAGGTCTCTGAACAAAATTAAATATATATGTGACGCCCTGGCAAAACCAGGTAGTCACAGATACATCTAATCCTCCTTGGTAATTTGATCCCACACTGGTACAGTTCTACATACACACCCCTCCCCCCAGTGTAAGGGCTAAACTGAGCAGCACGGGAGGGGCTGGTGCAGAGTGTGAGAGGAGAGGGAGCAGAGCAGACCGGGGTGTGGAAGCTCCCGGCTGCTGTGGAGTGTGGAGCGAGCTCCAGGAGTGCGGGAAGGAGCCAAGGTGGCCGGGGCAGGGTAGTGGCCCGCTGATATAGTAATCAGGCTCCGGATTGTCGCTGGGGAGTGGGCTCCCCGTTCCAAGCTGAGGAGTTGAGGAGGCTTCCAATAGTAGTGGACAGAGAGGGAAAGGGCCCTGCTGTACCGGGTCTGGGATCCGAACACCCTCCGTATCAAAGGCTACGGACACCGGCAATTTCTGGTTAATCCCTGACTCTGTGTGAGTTTTCTTGCAAAGCGAACTGTGAGTAACAACATCCCCAGGTCCAACCGGGCACGCAGCTCTCAGACGGCCACCCATCTCCCTGCACTACAAAGTCCAACGGGCCCCCGGGACCATCACTCCCCTACCCACGGAGGGGTCAACACCAAGCTGCGCAACACCGTCCCCGGGAGGCCTAGTTAACGGTAGCGGTGGTGTCCATCCATTCACCACAACCCGTGGGTGGCGTCACGAACTTACATCCCTTACAAATCCGGCCTTGGAACTCTCCACTGAAGTCCCTGCGTGTAGCACCAACCCCCTTGCAGAGCGACGTGACCCCCGGGTCCGTGAGGAGCTTGAGACACCACTCACCGTATGAGCACGGATCCGAGCGGCTCGGCGGTCGCAGCCGAGCCCGCGGGGTGGTACAACTGTGTAAGGATCAATAAAATAAAACAAACAGCAAAATAAAATGAAAACATGGACAGAATGCTATGTACAAGGGTCGACAATATATACAATATATACATAATAATAGTCAAGATGACAGTCAAGATGTTAAATGACATATTTAGAGGTATTGGAATAAGGTAAAGTTAGGTTTAAACCCTTGTGTGAAGTAGAGAGAAGGGTAAAGTTCTAGTAGCAGGCAATATGCTACAGAGGAAGTAGAACAAGGGTTAAGTCCTTGTGTAAGAATCAGGTAGGAGTCTGAGGGTTAAGCCCCTGTATATAATAAGCAAGTCTAAGATGGAGACAGCATGGGAACAGCAGTAATTTGGGGGCTTACAGGAGTAGTCTAGTCAGAAGGTAAGAGGTGCACCATTGAGAGACATGAGGCATAGCATTGAAAGAGGGGGAGAGGAAACCAGGTATATGAGTGAAGAAGAAGAGTAGGTACAGCAGCACGATTACCTTAAGATTCAGGATGGGGGCATGAGGATAAGTGCGAGTGTCAGCGCGATGGCAGTGTGTGTATCATAACCAGTGTTCTGGACATTAAATAGCCGAGATGGAGGCGTATGCACGTGCTATGGCTGGATTTGCATACCCAGTGTGTCTGCCGGGAAATACGCAGCCGCGAGAAGCACGGGCGGATGTGTCATGATGTTAGTGTAGTGGCCCAGTCCAGATTATGTCTGTCCCTTTAAGTACCCCTGGACCATGAGTAGCTCCCGCACACTACAACTCACTCTCCAGCTGCCCCTCTACGCTTAGTCCCTTTCAAGTGTGAGCTTTATATATGCACTTTCAGCTACACCCAATTGTATTTAAAGTGCACCAATCATCAGGATTTTCGTATATAACCTAAAGCCAGTGCTATACTGGCACTATCAGGCTGATTCTACACAGACCTGTAGTGATCATCTCGGATGTTTAGGTTTTGAAATCCAAGAAAGTAAAGTTTATAAAATCATCAGCTTCTTTAGTGACAGCAGCTGAGGAGCAGATAATATCTGGGGGGTATTCATGGTTATCCCCTCCCCTTGTTAAAATTAGCATAAGTATTATACTATCAATTTAACTTTACTAGCAGGACCTGTGTATGGTCATACCTATGTGACCAGAAGGGGCAGGGCCTCAGCAAACAAAAAAAAGTTGCTTCCTCTTATCAGCTTTGTTGGCTGAGGCCCCACCCCTTTTGGTCACATGGGTATGACCTCACACAGGTCCTGGCAGTGAAGTTAAATCGATTGTATAAATTTATGCTAATTCTAACAGGAGAGGGGATAACTATGATTACCCCCCAGATATTATCTGATCCTCAGCTGCTGTCACTCAAGAAGCTGCCGATTTTTATAAACGTTACTTTCTTGGATTTCAAAACCTGTACATTCGAGCTGACCACTACAGGTATGTATAGAATCCGCCTGATAGTGCCAGTATAGCACTGGCTTTAAGTTATATGCGAAAATTCTGGTGATTGGTTCCCTTTAATGTATTTCTCATTTGTTGTGTTCTAGAACCATCTACTAGTGAAAATGTATAGCTTATTTTTACCTTACACTATGAGAATCTGAAGTATAAATTGGTTGTTTTCCTATAAACCAGTGACTTGCGCACATGGCTCAATAGGTGGGGCTACTTCCAGCCTCCGTCTGACTAGACAGGGCTGGAATTATCCAGTTCTGGCCAAGACTCCGCCGGGAGTGGAGCACATGTGGAGAGTCTCTTTGTGACGCCCCTGCACTAGTCAGAGTGTCACAGGGAACTGCACTCCTGTCCTTATAGTGCAGAACCCACCCTCCTTGGTTCCAGGTTCCACCCAGTGGTATTGTACCAGCCGCATTCAAACTCCCAATTCACACTCACACCAGTACAGGACAGACAAGCCAGTGGGTAGGTCTAGAGAGGAAAGCGCCACCCACAGAAGAGTTAAGCAGACTGGTGGGAGGTGACAAATCAGTTGACTCCAGGGGAGCAAAGGGAGAGGAAGTGTAGTAGAAACTCTCAAAGGGAGAGGGAACCAGGGGTTGGAGCCCCCAGGAAAAGTGAAGTAGTGGCCCTAATAGTGTGAGGGGCCGAGGAGTCGAAGCTCCAGAGATGTCGGAGTAAATTGGGACACAGAAAAAGCAATACTATTGGGAGCGGATACCTGGACGTGCTCTCCTTCCCAAGCAGCAGTGGTGCTCTGGGACTTTTGGTTCACCTGCAGCATGTGTGTGTAATGATTTTACAAAACATCATCCAGCACCACGATAACCGGCCTGAGTGAGTACATGGTCATTCCCTGCTTCCAGAAGCCCTGTGCTCCCCTGCACCCCAACATCCAGAGTCCCGGGGCCTTCCCTACCCGTGGAGGGAAAACATCATCTAGCTGCCCCCATTCCATCAACCCCGGTACTCCCATCGGCAGCGGCGGTACTCTGCGTTACCTCACACCACGGGTGGCGTCACGAACTATATCTCCCCTGTAAATAGCCCCTTCTTCATTTGAGTGTGGCCCCTAGCCCCCGGGTCCGGACACCCTCGAGCCATGAGTAATCACCCCAGGATCCGAGCAGTTCGACTGCTGCAGGGGCGGCACATCTTCATCACAAAATTTCCTGCCAGGCCCAAGGCCAAGAGTTTTATCCTTTCTTCACTTCCACAGCCAATATATTAAAGGGTTTCTAACCTGAATCCTCGCTGTCCTGATTAACACGTGCATCTTCAGACTGTAGGACATACTGAGTATACAGAGGAACCTACTGCACGTGGGTTGGGAAAGTTTGACTGTCTCCCATTCCACCGCAACATTAGTGTCTTGCACACCATTGTCCACGCACCAGCCATCCAATGCCCGTGGCACACTGGGCAACTCTTTACATTTGCTTACAAGTACTTCTGCACATGCATTGACAGCAGTGAAACTAACCCCAGGATTCCAGGTCTGTACAATCTTTTTGTTACATTTATCCTCCTACTCTAAACTAGAAAATACTCTAAACTGCTTCTAAAAGAATACAAGGATTACACCTAAGGCCTCTTTCATACGTTCATGAAAAACCACGCACGTTTTTCACGGACGTGTCAGAGGTGTGTTTTGCTCTCCGTGAGTCGTGTTTATGGCCTACGTGTGTTCTCCGTGTGTTATCCGTGATAACACACGGAGAACGAGAACTTTCTGCTCACCTGTCCCTGGCGTCGTTGTCCGTGGTGCTGATCTTCGGTCTGCGGTCCTGCCGACTTCCCGCTGCTGCAGCTTCCGGCCGCAGTGAAGTGAATATTCAATGAGCATAATGAGTGGAGGTCGGAAGCAGTAGGGCTGGAGAAGGTAAGTACATTTTTTTTTTTTCTCAAACACGTGTGTTTTCTCCAGCGCGTGTCACACAGAACACCTCCGTGTGGTACGTTTGCGTTCCGTGTGACACCCGTGATGCCGGAGAAAAACGGACATGTTGACGTGTGGAGCATACATGTGTACACACGGTCCATGGCAGAACACGCACGTGAGCGCAGACCAATTGATTTTAATTGGTCTACGTGTGCCCGTGTCTCCGGTACGTGAGGAAACGGACCAAATACGTACCGGAGACAAGGATGTGTGAAAGAGGCCTAAAAGAAATTGTGCTCTTAAAGCTCCAGAACCCTAAATGCACTTCAGCATTCAACTCGAAGCTGTATTTGCCATGGCCTACCCATGAAAGACTGTGAAACATCTATTCCGTGTTGTATTTCCTCGTTCCTGCTGTAGTAAAGCGACTGTTATCTCTGAGACCTGTGTCTTTGGTCATTCCATCGGCAGTGGATGCTGTGTGGGGTGGATAGCAGAGAACATAAGCCTCGTAGACTACCCAGGGAACATGGCCCCTGCACCCACGTGGAAGAATAGCAACTGTGACATACCAAACATTTGGGGTCCCCTGTTCCTGGGCCAGTAGTAGCCTGAGAGAGTGAGGTCACATCATAGTGAACCAATGCGTAGGCACGGCTGGAACTTACTGGGAAAACCTGTGCGAGGCAGTGCCTGTGTGTTGGCATGGTCTGGAATGATGTCAGAGGCACAGAGCGGTGCTAATGTTTTGAATGTAGTACACTGGAGAGGTTACATGGCAACAATAAGATGAGTCCTAAGGTGTCTTATTCCTCCAAAAGACAACACTAAGAACCTGGGGGCACTCACTGCAGGTGGGAAAAAGGCAATTCCAGAAAGGGTTCTTTATAGTTAGAGCAGTCAGACTGTGGAATTCCCAACCGCCAGAGGTAGTAATGTCAGACACTATAACAGCTTTTTAAAAAGGGGCTGAATGATTTCCTCAGTACACAACATTGCCAGTTATAAATTATAGTGACAAATATGTATAATTGGTGAAGGAAAGTTGAACTAGATGGACCTAGGTCTTTTTTCAACCTAAGTAACTATGTAACAAACCCCTATCCAGTACAGGTATTTGATGTTTTATTCCAAGCACACTTGATGTAACTATTAAAAAAAAAAACCTTGATTAGTTACATCTGGTTCATTTGTGACACCTGATTTGCAAATATGAGCTCATATGAAGGTTTCTATTCAAGGGCTTGAATAATTCTGACACTTATCATGAAGTGGTTGAATAATACTGATAGAGCAGTAGTCAGTAAAACTGTAATTTTGTGATGATTTTGCAGAAACCACTCGTTATCGTTATATTAGTTGCGTTGATGCAATGAGGGAGAAACAGCACAATGGGTTTCATCCAAAACAAAATGGAATGAAAATGATCCGAAAAAAAAAAGGAATATAATTGATCATAAGTGGTCACCTGAGGTGGAAGAAAAAAGGCATATAGATGACCACTGCTGCAGATCCACAGGCAAGAGCAGATAAGTAGGAGAGAGGGGTGATTAGTGATTATTCCTGCTTCTGGTCAATGATGATGCTTTGCATTATTCAGGTGGTTTATTGATTTGACACGTTTCGAAGCTGCATGCTTCTTCATCGGGAAAAAGAAAAACCACAACCACAATGTATAGTTTTTCTTTTTCCCGATGAAGAAACGAGGCAGCTTCGAAATGCGTTGAATCAATAAACCACCTTCACCAGTGACCGGCAGCGCGGAATAATCACTAATCATCCTTTGCTCCTGTGTTGAGCAATTTAAATTGCTCCTGTTTTATATAAAATATTGAAAAAAGGATAGAAAGTTTGGAAATTTTACGAATAAACCTAATGTACTTGAATAATTTGTATTGCAATTGTACAAACCAAAGCAAAATATTAGAAATTCAGGACTTGGGGTCTTTTATTTTTTATAGGAGACACATAAAAATACACTGACTAAAAATAGACACAAATTTTGCTTCACCTTCCTAAATGTCTTTACAGAATCGGATGATGATAAGATGGTGGGCAGAGCCGCCCTCCGGCACAGGACACCTTGTATACTTCAGCTGCTTACATTGGGCGGTGGATGCTGCTGGGTAAGTTTACAATGAGCTACAATCTAGGTTGGAGGATGTCTGAAGGGCAGCTTTCCTTGCCTATCCCTTCTCTTTCCCGGCTACTTCCCTCTGTCTCTGATCCTCTGAAGCAAGAGAAAACATCCATAGGGAATCAGTGTGTGAAGCGTCCTCCATGCACCAGACCGGGACGTACAGCTGCATTATTTAGTGTCTGCCTGTGAGAAAAACCTAAGAATTACAGGAGACAATGCAATCATAAAACACAGAATGACCAGGATTAAAACCTGTGCTGAAGACTGTCATCCTAAGGAGAGCCTCAATTTTACGGCTCGCTTGTAAAGCACCAGGGAGGGGCAATCGTGGGCGAGGGTCTTTGCAGAGGTCCTCAACCCACCCAGCCTAAGTACAGACACGGGGAGCAGTGGAGCAGGTGGTAAACGGTGTTGGTGTGGAGGTGGTATCTGCTGACTGCTGCACTTTCACTTCTTCAGCCGGCTTCCATGGGCCTCATGCCCCAAGTACTCAGTAAGCAGACGACTACTGGGTAACAGTTGAACAATTTTACTGAATAGTTGCTTAACAGATGTTTCCATTTCTTCATTAGAGACATCAGCATAAAGGCCACTTTACACGCTACAATATATATAACGATGTGTCGGCGGGGTCACGTCGTAAGTGACGCACATCCGGCATCGTTAGTGGTGTTGTAGCGTGTGACACTCAGGGAACGATGAACAGATCTTACCTGCCTCCCGCCGGCAATGCAGAAGGAAGGAGGTGGGCGGGATGTTTACGTCCCGCTCATCTCCACCCCTCCGCTTCTATTGGCCGGCTGCCGTGTGACGCCGCTGTGACGCCGAACGTCCCTCCCACTCCAGGAAGTGGATGTTCGCCACCCACATCGAGGTCGTATGGAAGGCTAAGTACGTGTGACAGCTTTTAATCGATTGTGCGACACGGTCAACAAATTGAACGTGCCGCACATACGATGGGGGCGTGTCACATCACATACGATATCGTATGCTTAATTGAAAGGTATAAAGCAGGCTTTAGCATCGCCATCTTTCATGCACATCATTTTCTGTATCTGACTCGACTCTACAGGGATGGCCGTAATGGGGAGACTTATCCTCCCGCTTCAGACCCACTCCTCCAGCATGGTGGTGGATCACACAGCTCGGCTCACGGATGGTTAGACTCTCTTGATGCCCACTGCCGCAACTGCTTTCCCACAGGTACCGGCAGATAACGCCTCATGTAGGGGCGTCCTTACTCCTTTACAGAGAACCAAACATCAGGATTTTGGTATATAAGGTAAAGCCAGTGCAGTACTGGCACTATCAGGCACAGGCTGTACATACAAGTAGTGGGCAGCTCAGATGTTTAGGCTGTGAAATCCAAGTTTATGAAGTTTGAAAATTCATCCACTTTTTGACTTTTGTGCACTTCTCCAGATAATATCCGGGCGGGTTATGCAGATACTGTAGAACAGCTGATCTTACCGATTAGCTGCAGCAGACGATATCGTAGCTGCAGCTAATCTGGGTAAGATCAGCTGTTCTCCAGTCCTGTTGTGACCGCGCGCGCTTGCGCCGTCATAACGAGATCCGAAGAAGAGAGGGTGCATGCGCCGCCTGTTCTGTCCCCACTTAAAGGCGATGGAAGGTGCGTAGTTGTGAGAGTTTGTGAGAATCTTACCTTCGTTTTTCCTATAGGTGGGGCAGACAGGACCAGAGCGCTCCAGAGTGAAAACATGCACATGCTGAGATGAAACAATGGTGGTTTATTTTCTCCAAAGGTTAGGACATGCAGAGTGCAGTAATCCAAGTACTTGGCATTGTAATTTTCAGTGATGCTTGCCTCTGTAGCTACTACGTGGTCAGAAGACTTTGCTCTTAGTAGCTCCAATCCAATATGGGATGTTGTTCTCACAAACTCTGCTTTGGAAATGAGCATCCCAGGATGTGATGCAAGAGGGTCATCAGACACTCCCATGGGCTGGACAAAAGAAACAGAGGAGCCGAAAGGTCTGACCAGTAGATGGCAGCAGAGACAAGCATAAAAAACATTAAATAACAGTTTTAACTAAGACAAATAGAAACAGCACACTCCCCGTCTGAAATTCACTTTGGGGATTTCACTATTGAGTCCATAATACAACCTGAAAGGAAAGGCATGTTAAATGCAAAAACAAGCTCAATTGAGTCCAAAACAAGAAGGATGGCTCAAAGTTCAGGTCCGGTAGCGTTCATCCTGTAGGGACGCTCTCTATGGGCAAAAGCAGAACAAGTTTGTGGATTGTCCTTGCAAAGGTCTTCGTCTCACGTTTCCTGATGACCTTTAGCTCCACCTTCCGAACATTGCCGTCCTGACTAGGCAGTATCCTAGTAATTAGTCCCATAGGCCAGTCAGTCCTTTCTGTGGTCTGATCTTTCATGAGGACTAGGTCTCCTTCCTTGAGGTTCGGCTTGGGATGTCGCCACTTCTTTCTTCCTTGAAGAATGGTGAGGTATTCCTTCCTCCATCGGTTCCAGAAGTAGTCAGCCAAGTATTGAACCTGTTTCCAGTGTTTTTGATAAGTGTTCGCGTGGGTGAACTCTCCGCTGGGCATTACCGCGTTGTAAGTTTTTTGGGTAATGAGAATATTAGGAGTTAATATGGTTGGTGTTTCTGGATCCATGGTCACCGGCACAAGGGGTCTTGAATTGATAATGGCTGAGACTTCAGCTAAAAGAGTGACTAGAGTCTCATGTGTGAGTCTTGAGGAATTGACGTTCATTAGCATGGCGTTCAAGATGTTGCGTGAAATCCCGATCATCCTCTCCCAGGAGTCTCCCATGTGAGAACTGTGAGGGGGATTGAAGATCCAGGTGCAACCTTTCTCTGCCAGCTGATCTTGGATAGGTTTGGTGTCGATGTTCAGTTCTCTACATGCACCGACGAAGTTGCTTCCACGGTCAGACCTCAGCTGTTTCACTGGTCCTCTGATGGCAAGGAACCTTCTCAAGGCGTTGATTAGGCTGGAGGTATCCATGGACTCTAACACCTCAATGTGAACGGCTCGAACACTCATGCAGGTGAATTACACAGCCCACCGCTTGCTGTTTGCTTGGCCTCCGCGAGTTCTGCGTGTGGACACCATCCATGGTCCGAAAACGTCTAGGCCCACGTAGGTGAAAGGTAGCTCTGTGGAAAGTCTGTCTGTAGGCAAGTCAGCCATTTGCTGGTACAGTTGTTTTCCTCTCGCTTTACGACAGTGCACACAATCGTGTAGTATTTGTGCTACACGTCTCTTCATTCCAATAATCCAGAGGCCTGCAGACCGTAAAGCACCTTCTGTAATTTGCCTGCCTTGGTGTTCAGTCTTTTCATGGTGGTGTCGGATCAGCAAGACTGTAACATGATGTTTGTTGGGAATGATGAGAGGATTTTGTTCTGCAACTCCAGAATGAGCCTGATTTAAACGACCACCAACTCTCAGTAAGCCGAAACTGTCGATGACTGGGTTTAAATTGGCGAGAGGACTTCTTAATGGAATCTGCTGTTTGTTGTATAAACACTTCCATTCTATGGCGAATTCACTCTGTTGGAGGTGGCGTATTATGAGGGACTCGCTATGGGAGATGTCCTCAGCAGAAAGGGCTTTGTGGCAGACATGCCAGCGATGACAGTCTTTGGTTTTAAAGTCAGTACGACAGCATCTGGCGATATGCACTAACCTAGCGACAGTCCTGACAAGCCCCATCCAGCTGGAGAAACGTTCAAAACGTTGGCAACCGAAGTTGGAAGTTTTTTCTGCACTGGTGGCCAGGGTATTGACTTCAGCTTGGACATCTGGATGTCTGGATCTAGGATGCTGAAGACTTCCTGGACACCTTCTTCTGACTGTCTCAGCAGGAACTCTGGACCTGTAAGCCAAGAAGAGTTAGCAAAAGAACTTATAGACATAGGTCTAGTTGCGTTATTTGCTGGATTCAGTTCGGTTGGTACAGGTTCTGCTAGGTTGTTGCAGACTTCCTTGTCCATAAAGGCGACGCTGTGTTCTCTCATTTCAGGCTTGCTGTTCATGGAACGCTGAAGAGAGTTAAATCTGGTCTGAGCTTGAGCTCGGTTGTTTGGGAGTCTTACCCTGGTAGATCGGAAGGGTAATGGAGAGACCCAATGGTTGGTTTTGTCTTTAGAAAACTCACAGTCCATTATTCCGATGAATTCTCTGTCCTCTACTGACAAGGCTACTTTATCGTCGTCCTTGGTTGTGTGAAAGACTGATCTTCCCAAGTTGTCGATATGCAGAGAAGAAGCGATGTCAGGTAGCTGTATTGTGTCTGGAGACTTCTCTTTCACTCCATAGTGATGAGGACATGGCTTTAAGCAGGTTGTGCGCCCATCTCCATGCACATAAGTCTTGAAGGAATCAATTTCTGATCGATCAACGCACACATTTCCTATGACTACCCATCCCAAGTCCAGTCTCTGGGTGTATGGTGCATAGTCAGGCCCATTACACTGCTGTCGCACCTTGTGTACCCTTAGATTGTCTCTGCCGAGCAGGAGTAGAATCTCTGCGTTATTGTCCAGAGGTGGGATAACACTGGCGAGGTGTCTTAGGTGTGGTTGATGAAATGCAGCTTCTGGGGTAGGAATTTCATTCCTGTGGCTGGGTATTTGGTCACATTCAACGAGCGTTGGTAGAGGTATTTCAGTCTTCCCATTGATAGGAGAAGCAATAAATCCCTGGGCTCTTCTGCCGCTAGTCTCTATGCGACCGGAGCAGGTGTTCAAGGTGTAGGGTTCTGATGGTCCATTAATTCCGAAGGCTTCAAAGAATTTGGTTCCTGCTAGGGACCGGTTGCTTTGGTCGTCTATGATGGCATACACCTTCATTGCCTTTTCTGGATGTCCCTCGGGATAAACCTTGATGAGGCATATTCGGGCACAACATTTCTGTGTTTGGCCCTCTCCACATACCTCTGAGCATGAGCAGGAGACGGCTGTGGTGGTGTCAGTCTGATTCTTGGGCTCCCCGCCATGACTTGGAGTGGGAGTGGTGGTGACTGCAGCCGGTGTGTCTCTAGCTAGCTGGGTTGGGTGCATGGCTGAAACGTGTTTTTCACTATGACACTCCTCACACTTGACGATGGATTTACAGTCCTTGGCCATGTGCTCAAGTGATGCGCAGCATTTGAAACAGATCCCAAGCTCTGTGAGGACTTTCTTGCGCTCCTGTAGGGTTTTGGATCTAAACCCTCTGCACTTGTTCAGTGAATGCGGTTTTTTATGGATGGGACATTCTTGATTGAAAGACTTATCTCGTGATGAGATGGTGTTCTGTTTATCTGTGCGTGCTGCAGGTGATGGTAGCTCAGTCTTCCTGACACTCACAGTGTTCTTAATGTCTCTGCGTTTGTGTATGGCACCTTCATACCTTGATGATGATGATGTTGCAGCTGCCGAAGTGTTGAACTCTAGGAAGTAGTGATGAGCGAGTACTAAAAAGCTCGGGTGCTCGAGGCTCGGGAAGAGCATCCCAAGATACTCGTGTACTCGGCCCGAGCACCGAGCCCAATGTTATCCTATGGGAGACCCGAGTATTTTTATGAAATGACCCCCGGCAGCATGTAGAAACCCTAAAAATGTCACAAAAGTCTCAGAAGAGTGCTCAAATGACATGGCAACAGCATGGGGAAGACCCCTTGAAGCATTTATCACTCAAAAGTCACAGCTGTGAACAATTTTGTCCGAGTTTTACGCCATTTTTACGGACTCACCAGAAAACCTTCCAAAATGACACCAAAATGAATTTTCATGGCGGAAATGTTAAGGGCACATACCCAATAGTGAGATAGAGCTGGTGTATGTTACTTTTTGAGATTAATACATGAAAGATTTTACGTAAAACATTGTGTGGCACTCCGATGTCCAAAACGCACGTTTTGTGCTTTTTACTAGCGATGTCGGTCATTTTTTTTTTCATTCTATCTCCCGTCGGTCGGTCTCGCTCTGTCGGTCTCTCTCTGTCTTGTCTGTCCCCCTCTCACAGTCTGTCGGTCATTCTCCCCCCTCTCTCTTACTTACCGTTCCCCGATCACTGCCGCGGCGCTGCACAGCTGTTCACTAAACTCCGGCGGCTTTTCCTCTTTTGAAAAAGCCGGCCGCTCATTAAACAATCTCGTATTCCCTGCTTTCCTGCTTTTCGGCGCCTATGATTGGTTGCAGTGAGACACGCCCCCACGCTGAGTGACAGGTGTCTCACTGCACCCAAACACAGCAGCCGGTGTGTGTGTGTATACTGTGCAGTGAAATAAATAATTAAATAATTAAAAAAAACGGTGTGCGGTCCCCCCAATTTTAATACCAGCCAGATAAAGCCATACGGCTGAAGGCTGGTATTCTCAGGATGGGGAGCTCCACGTTATGGGGAGCCCCCCAGCCTAACAATATTAGTCAGCAGCCGCCCAAAATTGCCGCATACATTATATGCGACAGTTCTGGGACAGTACCCGGCTCTTCCCGATTTGCCCTGGTGCGTTGGCAAATCGGGGTAATAAGGAGCTATTGGCAGCCCATAGCTGCCACTAAATCCTAGATTAATCATGTCTCCCCGAGATTCCTTCCATGATTAATCTGTAAATTACAGTTAAAAAACACACACACCCGAAAAATCCTTTATTAGAAATAAAAAACACTAACAAAGTCCCTCATCACCAATTTATTAACCCCGACAAACCCTCCATGTCCGGCGTAATCCACGGACCTCCAGCGTCGCGTCCAGCTGTGCTGCATGAAGGTGACAGGAGCTGCAGAATACACCGCCGCTCCGGTCAGCTTCACACAGCAACTGAGGTGAGTATAGCGATCAGCTGAGCTGTCACTGAGGTTACCTGGATGCAGCGGTGGCCGCGGGTAACCTCAGTGACAGCTCAGCTGATCGCGCTACTCACCGCCGCTCCGGTCAGCTCCATGCAGCAACTGAGGTGAGTATAGCGATCAGCTGAGCTGTCACTGAGGTTACCTGGATCCAGCGGTGGATGCAGCGGTGGCCGCGGGTAACCTCAGTGACAGCTCAGCTGATCGCGCTACTCACCGCCGCTCCGGTCAGCTTCACACAGCAACTGAGGTGAGTATAGCGATCAGCTGAGCTGTCACTGAGGTTACCTGGATCCAGCGGTGGATGCAGCGGTGGCCGCGGGTAACCTCAGTGACAGCGCTACTCACCGTCGCTCCGGTCAGCTCCATGCAGCAACTGAGGTGAGTATAGCGATCAGCTGCTGTCACTGAGGTTAATCGCGGCACCGCTGGATCCAGCGGTGGCCGTGAGTTACCTGACTGACAGCAGCTGATCGCGCTACTCACCTCAGTTGCTGTGTGAAGCTGACAGAAGCGGCGGTGTATTCTGCAGCTCCTGTCACCTGAATGTAGCAGAGCTGGATGCGACGCTGGAGGACTGTGGAGTACGCCGGACATGGAGGGTTTGCCGGGGTTAATAAATTGGTGATGAGGGACTTTGTTATTGTTTTTTATTTCTAATAAAGGATTTTTCGGGTGTGTGTGTTTTTTAACTGTAATTTACAGATTAATCATGGAAGGAATCTCGGGGAGACGCCTGACATGATTAATCTAGGATTTAGTGGCAGCTATGGGCTGCCATTAACTCCTTATTACCCCGATTTGCCAACGCACTAGGGTAAATCGGGAAGAGCCGGGTACAGTCCCAGAACTGTCGCATCTAATGTATGCGGCAATTCTGGGCGGCTGCTGACTGATATTGTTAGGGTGGGGGGCTCCCCATAACGTGGGGCTCCCCATCCTGAGAATACCAGCCTTCAGCTGTATGGCTTTATCTGGCTGGCATTAAAATTGGGGGGACCGCACGCCGGCTTTTTTAATTATTTATTTATTTTACTGCACAGTATAGACCCGCCCACCGGCTGCTGTGATTGGGTGCAGTGAGACACCTGTCACTCAGCGTGGGGGCGTGTCTCACTGCAACCAATCATAGGCGCCTGTGGGCGTGGAAAGCAGGGAATATGAGATGGCTGTGTGCAGAGCACAGCGCGCCTGCCGGTATAAAAGCTCGGTCACGCTGTGCAGGCCGGCCAATCACTGCAATTCCACAACTAACAGGGCTGTGGCATTGCAGTGGTCTGCCAGCCAATCCCTGCATGAGGGCTGGCTCTCAAAAGAGCGCCAACATGCAGGGATGAAGACCACGAGTACAGCACGAGTATTGCGAAATTACTCGGTACCCGGCGAGTAGCCCGAGTACAGTGATACTCGTGCGAGTACCGAGTAGTAACAAGCATACTCGCTCATCACTACTAGGAAGTCGAGGCTGGGGTCGTTCCTCATCTGGGCCTGCTCGTCAATGAACTTGCAGAACTGAATAAATGGGGGAAAGGTGACGTCATTCATTCTTTTGTACCTTGAGACTGACGTTGCCCATTTCTCCTGCAGACTGTATGGCAGCTTCACCACGATTGTGTTCACTCCATGGGCTGTATCCAGGTAGCACAGCCCAGACAGACGAGGATCTCTTTTGGCGAGCTCCAGCTCCATGAGCAGATCACTTAGGTCTTGAAGCTTGTGGACTTCTTTAAGGTTGATCCTTGGGATGTCCTGCAGTCGCTTGAATAGGGCTTTCTCTATTGCTTCTGCGCTGCAAAAGGTGCGTTCCAGTCTCTGCCATGCAGCAGCGAGACCTGCTTCTGCTTGTCCCACATAGACGGTTCTGAGGCACTTGATACGGTTTGTAGAGCCTGGGCCCAACCACTTGATCAGGAGGTCAAGCTCCTGTTCTGCAGTGAAGTTGAGATTGGCGATGGCTGCCTTGAAAGTTGCTTTCCAGGCCCTGTAGCTCTCTGCACAATCATCAAATTTCGTGAGACTAGTGTTGATTAGCTCTCTGCTCACCATGAACCTGGCAAACTCAGACATATCTGATTTCTCACCACTTGTTGCCACGACGACTCGTGATGCCCCTGGGGCGTATGGGCTGCCTGGCGTGAATGGATGAGATGTTCCCGGGTAAAATGACGTTGCTGCAGGGTTGAGCTGTGGTTTAGCCTCTGTAGATTCTGATGACCGCTGCTTGAGCTGTGGAAGTGGGTCAGGAAACACTTGGTTGCCATCTTGCCGTGGTGACTGTGTTTGAGAGGGCACCTCTTGGTAACTGTTATTAATTTGTTCGGGTGCTTTAGGTGGCACTGGCACTGGTAGAGGTAAGTTGGAGGTTTCGGTGTTGTCGGCTTGGACGGTACTGCAAACCGGGGTTGCTACAGCTAACTGATTCAGTACATAGTCTCTTGTGCGATCAACTGGATTGTCTGCTTCCAGTGGTGGCGAGTCAGCTGGATCAGGACCTTGGATCAATGCTTGCTCAAGTAGTCTCACTTTAGCTAGCGCAACTTCCTCTTCCATCTGTGACCGAAGAATCTTTATCCGAGCCTCCGCTTCTGCCCTTTTGGCTTTCGCTTTAGCAGCTTCTGCTTTTGCATGGGCTTCTGCTTTAGCGGCTTCTGCTTTTGCAAGGGCTTCTGCTTTAGCAGCTTCTGCTTTTGCAAGGGCTTCTGCCCTTTTGGCTTCTGCTTTAGCGGCTTCTGCTTTTGCAAGGGCTTCTGCTTTAGCGGCTTCTGCTTTTGCAAGGGCTTCTGCTTCTGTCCTTTTGGCTTCTTCCTCTACTTCTCTTTCTGTGAAGGAACGTCTCACCTTGGATTCCTCTGCTCTTATGCGGGCCTCTAGTATCCTGTCACTCAGGGCTGAGCTTCTTGAGGATGATGACCTGGATGACCGAGAGGAACGTCTAGATGAGGTTGATCGGTGTGATCTGGTTTCTTGCTGGTGAGAGATACGGTGTTCGGCCTTGTCTATGGCATCTTGCACCTTGGCATCTCTTTCCTTGTCTACCTCTTCTGCCTTGCTCAGGTCTGAAAGAGCTTCATCAATTTTAGAGTCTTTTAGAAAGGTAATGTACCTTGTTGACAGTCTCTTGTATCTTTCATGAGCTGTGTTCAGCCGTTCCAGAGCGGCTTGTAAGCATGCGGCATCACCTGATGAGGATTCAAGTCTTGGCATGTAATAGGTGACTCGTTCCCACTGTTCTTCCAGGTGTTCACATAGCTCATCTTTCATAGTGTGATAGTTTTCAGTGGCCTTTATCGTGGGTTTGGAAGAGCGCTTCGGTTGGACAACTTGGTCTGCTGAAAGCGTGGGCTCTGCCTCCTGGGCTTCATAATGGACAGTATCAGGTTGTATTTGCTCTGTTTCAGCAGTGGGGAACTGTCCAAGGTCTTTTTCGGCCATTTTTATTTAAGGTGTACTGTCTCTTTAAGAAACTTGACTTTTGAATAGGGGTCCAAAAATCGTTGTGCAGCTCTGCAAGGACTCCCAGATGAGATTCCCAAGGTGTCTTTAGCAAAACTTGGGGTTCGCAGTGCAGCGATGTGCAGTAATGAGGTATAATGTACTGCAAGTCTATAGAAGGCGTATAGCAGGGGAGAAACAGCAGGTGCATAAACTGTCCCTTTACAATGCAAGCAGAGGTGACACAGGACGTGGCAGATGGGAGAGCTTCCCCTTAGGCTTGTCCAGGCATGCACTGTGCAGGCAGACTAGTGCACAAGGCTTGTTGCTAGGCAGATTACATGGGAAGTTACAGG